>NC_037596.1:11277955-11599012 GCF_003073045.1 Pomacea canaliculata | reverse complement strand
AGCGTGTTTAAGAAAGAACTTTCCATAAATTTATTTGCTTCCTTATCAAAGATAATACTAATGAGATATGTTTGTATGCTATGTATGCTAAATTTCACCTTGATTTCTAAACCATGCACTCATGCTGTATCCAGAATATGTGAGTTACTTAATTAATGCTGTAAACACCAGTTGTTCTGAAATGTGTAGGCTACTCTACATTATATATATATATTTCCAGACCCAGCCATTTAAAAAAAGTAGTGGGAATGCATTCTGAACTTCAAGCAAAATTACATGAGTTCATGAACCATTTAAATAATGTTGTACATAAAAGGTATTACAGTATTGTCTATGACCTTGCCTTAATATTACAGTAAATGTCTTAGGTATTTTATTCGACATAAAAGCAGTAAATAGGTGTTCGCAAGAAAAATTGAAAATAACCTTTTTTTTTTTGTCTGTCACCTGCAGGCAATTTTCGCAATTCCAGATTTCCCACAAATTATCATGGCCATTCAGTCTCTTTCTCCTATTCGTGCGATGTTTTTACACTCTTTTTCATCAAAGTAATCCCAGGGTAATCTCCTCTGAAATAACCAACGACAAGTCCAAACATTGAAAAAAAATCTGCCATAAAGACACACCAAAATCAAGTATGAATGGTCTGTTTAATAAAATGAAGAAAATCATTGTCAAACTCCTTTTCACAAATTGCAACGTGGCAATAAAGGCAGGATAACTCTGATTTCAAGTGTAACGCTTGCCTACCCATCTTTCCTATACTTCACTTATTTTACGAACTAATATCCCACTTATACGCACCATATTGTACTCGATGTGGCAATTTTACACGACATTAGAGAAGATACAATAAGAAAACCCTCCGGCCAGTCAACAGTCCAATATAAATGAGTTGTGATATGCAGCAATTGTTTCAGCAACTATACCAGAAATATATTCAACATTAATCAGATTTAAAGAATTTCCAACCTGTAGAGTTCTTCCAGACTCATACTTTGCTCCTGAAAGGGTACGCTTTCGCCTTTATATTTGTATATACTAGTGTTGTTTTCACTTTACTTCATTATCTCATGAATTGGAAACTAAAGCATTTTGTTGAATAATATAGAACTGGAGAGGAACAGACTTGGTGCTAAGTTAGTCTTTGTGCGTCCATGGTTTTGCTTACGTACTGGCATAAGTGGTTACATTCTTTATATATATATTAATTGTGGTGGTTATGATTGTATAGTTTTAAAAAAGGGAGCTTCAGTATTTGTGGGAATTTAGTTGCTGTTGTTGAGAGTGCTTACAATGTGAGACAGCTTTGTACTATGAGGGGATGGGGATGTAGGCTACAAACAGGAAAAGGATTAAGGGATGGGAGTTTAAAGATATACTGTACCCTTTATAAACAGTCATGCGGGATAGAGAAATACAATGACCAATTTTTATTAATCCTAGTGGGCAATTATACTTGGGAAGTGTGCTCAAATACAAAAATAAACAAAACAAGTACTAGTTAAATAAAGAGGAGGACAAGATATGGATAAGTTGTGCATCATGAAAAACTTAGAAAAAGCATGCAGTTCTTAACTCACAGCATTCTTAAATCAGACCTGCATCATCTGTTCATACACACAACTGACAATGCATCATTGGTTGAGCATATGGACTGCTTATCGAGGTAACAATTAAATGATTTCACGTGCTGTTACTTCTGCATACAGGCAAAGGGTACCGCTTTTCTGAACTTAATAAAAGAAATCATCATCCATTACCATCATTATTTCTAAGGTACATCGATCACCTAAAGATGAAGGTGGGCACATACAGTCATATGAGTAACATTTAACCAGCAAAGAAGAGAAAGCACAAATAAAGTGGCAGTAATACAAATTATCGCAAAAAATATCGCAAAACATATCTGTTACTCTCTTCAGCATCGACAACTCCTTTAACCTTACTTTCGCCGTTTACGAATAGAGAAAGGTTACTTCCCATTCTATGGGCACTACACCTCTACATGAAGTTGTATTAGATGAGGTGGTTTCATGCATTTAGATACCCAAAAGGTCACTACAACAACTTTACCTCGCATGGATGCAAACACCCACATTAACAACCAGCAATATTGAGAGATTTCTAGAGATAGAGGTTTTTATACATATTCAGAATAAGAAATAGTTATACTTATTTTCTACTGATTTTAATTTCCTTTATTTTTGTTTGTCATCTGTAATCTTCTATTGGAGGTAATAATAAAGTAAATACTACAATATTTTGTGTTTTTGCAAAGTTTGTTTTGGATGCTATTTAAAGCTTTAGTTCGGAATATTTTGTTAGCTATTGTGACCTGGCATATTGCGAATTGGGCTGGAAGTATAATTATTAGTAAATAACACTGGTGTTTTGAAGTGAATAATAAGTACATGCCTTATAATTTATTATACATAATTTGCATGATTCCTTCGCTTTGTGCTTTAAACAGGCACCAGTTCTTGCACTGTAAATACAACATGTATTTATTGTTTAAACATTTACTGTTTAAAAGTTGACGTCGTCGACCTTCTCGCTCACAACTTAGGTCTGAATTCTTACATTGCAGACCAACAGCCCACATTGTTCTCCGACACTGTCACATCTTTGTGGCAACCCTGGCTTGTACACCGGATGTGGATTTCCTCATTGCAGGCGGCTGAGCCCCAGATAAACGTTGACTCTTTGCATCTCTGTTAATACGAAAGCTTCGGTTCGCTGGCACTTATAATAGTTCAAAGTGCGAATAAATAGTTTTCAGGAGCTAGAGAAGAGTGATCAGAACAATAATCAATATTTAAAGTAAATTATTAAACAAAAATGTAGTATTGCGCTTTGAGAAAGATGACGATGCTTATTAAAGTTTGCATTTTTAAAACTTTTCTCATTACCTGGAAGCACATTAAATTATTTAGCATTTGTTGGCTTTACCAACCGATCCCTACGCCATATTCTGGGAAGAAGATGGCCTGAAAAGATCTCCTACAGCAGCCTGTGGAAAAGAACCAAGCAGAATGCCACTAGTCAAGACATCAAAACTCGCAAATGGGGGTGGATAGGACACACCCTGTACAAACCAGCTGACACCATTGCCAGGCAGGCTCTTGACTAGAACCCACAGGGAAGAGGAGAGTTGGGAGACCAAAACAGACTTGTGAAAGAACAGCAGTTTGCTTCCCTGTATTAGTAAGGGTTCGTAGTAATTGGTACATGCACATCTCATCGCCACAGATATGCAGAACAGAGCTCACTCTGATTATATTCTTGCAGATAGGGTGTTACTAGGTCATCCTTCAGTCATCTCTAAGTCATTTGTCTCCACTTCATGATACACAAGTTCATGTTAGCTATGCACCCGCCAGTTCTTATCCTTGCACCAGACTACCATTTAGAGACACAGTAAGGGACTTGCAACCAGACAATGAAAGCCTGTAAATAAAAATAATCCGAGAGTTCGTTTACGAAGAAATGTTTTTACAAATGAAGCCACGAATAAATCTACATCGTAAAAACAATGTTTTCTATATTTTTGGGTAAGCATGCCGTCACAGAAACAGCTAACCACCGACTTTCTAAGTTCTCATAGAGGACAAAAATCTTAGCTCTCTCAACAAAGTTTGAATATGACTAATGGGACTGGCACTAGGATTATAAACGACTTTCTTCCTGCTGTTTGGGTTGCCCTGGTGTTCTTGGAACGGATACGGAATTAAATTAATATGCACATTAGCAGTCATACTTTGTGCGCGCTTTCAGGCTTTCTTGCAACTTGGTACCAAGTACGTGATAAGTGAAGAGGGGGAAGTAGAGATGGGATTTTGTGCTTCGGGTTAGGGAAGTACTTTATTTCAGTGTTGCAGCCGCCAGATACGATGGAAGAAGAGGAAGGAGAGCTTTCGATTTATCTACAGAGAGCATGATTATAAATCGTTCTCATCAGGGCTAATTCGTTCATGCTCACTAATACCTTACTGTCATCCAAATGTGGCTTTAATTTTACACCTCCCCCCTCATAAACGAATGCAAACATACAAATTAGGTTTAACATGTAAAAGTCATAAATGGGGTTATTACTGAAAACTTAAGACATCTTTATGTAAATTTTGTCCTCTAAACATATTTCCTGTGTATTTCAAAAATAATATTGTCTAAAATGAATAAAACGGAAATAAAAATTTAATATTTTTGTTTATATAATTAGCAATAAGCAGTGGTGTGAATAGGACTAATATAATAATCTCCCTGTGCCGTTATTATCTTTGCTATGATCGAAATCAGTGTGACTTTTATGGTCAGATGAATCACACTCTTTGATGACTGTATCAACCGATGTAGTTATTTCTTTAAATCCACTTGAATTTGTGTCTAATTCAAGAGAGAGAGAGAGAGACTGTGTGAGAGTGGGAGAAGGAGATAGAAAGAATGTATATATAAGGGAAAATACAACGAATAAATAAATAACTAAAATAATTAAATATGCTCTGATAAAAATTGGACAGAAATAATCATAACTGAAAATAGAATGTAAAATTATGCTAGATGATAACTTTATCAAAGGTTTTTCTTTTACCTAGCTTTTCTTGACGTTTTTTCGCTCGAACTTCGGTCGCAGATGTATAAGTTTCTTCAGCTGGTCCTGAAGAAGATTCACCTGGAGCACAGAATCTGTTATTGGTCTTATTTGTCACGTGTAAAAGAAATTGATAAAACTCGCTGGTGCTTGTTTGTGTGTTATTTCTTTCTCCTGTTTATCTTTTTTTAGACTGATTTTCTCTTTATTTTTTTATGATTCCTTTTCTTAGTTCGCTGTTATTAAAGGGAATGCGATCTGATGTGTAATATCTAAAGAACAAATAAATGGATTTTTAGACTGCTTAATTGCTAGATTTGTTGACTTAATAACTAGTAGAGTTAGCACTATCCTTATTTTTATTTTTATTTGTTTTGTTTTTTATTTTTCCTTGATCATGGTATTTATATTCTCCAACCACTATTTATTATATGAAACTATTTAACGACAACTTACCTTTACTTCGCCCTTTCTTTAGGTTACGAACAGCTGAGGCTGACACGTAGGTGTGATTATGTAGATGACTGTCAGCTATTTAAAAAAGTAATAACCACGGGAGGAAACAATTTTAACAAGAATTTTATTCCGTCAATTTACGTGCTTGAAATACGAGTAAGATCTGACGCAGGAAATCGGTCACATGGTTTGTACTGACACCTTGTTCAGATATTAAAGCACCACTAGAGTTCACTGAAAAGAAGCAAGTATTAGATAGTATTGGTAGTAATACCAGCGATCGTGTTATATCATGATGCAAAGTCTTAAGCAGGGGCTCGACCTCACGAGTCTTCAACGTCCAAAGAATACTGACGGTTTTCAGAACTTGGTTAAAATGGATTTTTAAACTAATTTCCTGCTACAGCAATTTTAAAAACCTCAAGGAAATCTATGCAAAAAATACAATAAATATCAAACAAACAAACAAAACTTAACCAAGGGACAAAGAAGGACCAAACAAATTCTTGAATTTGAACTCACTTACTTGAAATGTCTTCTGTAAAGCTTCCTCTTAAATCAGCACTTTTTTCTTCAAGGCTAGAATTTCACACAAAATAAAACATTATTTTCTCGTAACGAAATAAGTAGAATACTCTGTCCGTTTTTTCAATCAGCTTTTGACACGAAACAATTTTATTTTTGTTAAAGAGCTTCTTTCTTTTCACATTAAAATACAAAAATAAAATTTACGTTGTGAGAAAGTTAAAATCCTAAAACTCATTTAGTCATTTTAAAGTCATTTAGTTTGGAGCATACTACAAACTCGATTTAATGCAACATCTTTAAAGTTGACAAGTGTATTTCATTTTAACTAAATTACTTATGTTTATGTCCTTTACTTGGTGATACAGCAAACAACTATTCTCAACTTTATCTAAATGGATCAAAGTTAAATATAAAACTGTTAGAATCATTATGTGCTTGAAAAAAATTTACTATATTATTGTGTTAAGATAGGAGAGAAAGAGTTTATAAAATGTTGATTTGATTTTATAGACAAAAATACGCAAGAAATCAAAGAACTGAAAGAACTAATTTTACATAAGACTACACATACCTTGCTGAATTGCCTGACAAAGATAGAAATGACAACATTTACTTTACACAAATATATAAATGTAAAAAGTGAAAGTGTTTCTTATTTTTAAAAGTTTCTATTCTTCTTCATACATGTATTACTTCATAGATAGAAATCTATATAATGTATAATCAACTTAGTACTTTTAATAGTAAAAATGTACCTTCTACAATGCCACTAAGGCCTGTAGAACCAAAGAAAATCAAGTTTGCAGGAGTTTACCTTTTCACATAACACAACGAAGGTACTACAAATTAAAATTTATTAAAATGTTTATACTTTGATTTTAAGATCTTACCATGAGTTTCCTTTCTCTTTTTTCTTACCACAAGAACAGCAACAATGACTAAAGCGATGATAATAACAATCAGCAGAACAGAGAAGGTAAAAATTAATGGACCTATCTTGTCATTCTTGTCTGTAAGCAACGGGTCTTTTTCTGTGTCATCTTCTGTAAATAGATGAAGATCTTTTCAAGGAAAACAATTTCATGTAATAAAGATCCCTTTTTTAGGAAAATAACACATTTTGTAGTAAGTCTTTCATTGGAGCGTAGCAGAGCTAATGCAAATGTCCAACCTTTTAGAACAGTTAATTATATGTAAAAGCTATAAAAAACAAAGTAAGCCATTTTTTATATTCTGTTCTGTATGCTCTCTATACTTGTTATAGTCTCTACTTCTGTCGTTCCATTAGAAGGCACATATTTATCTCTAAGGATAATTTGTACTTTTTACTGTATTTGGACTGACTCCTTACATATTTATAGCAATATAGCATGTTGTAAACTAAGTAAGAATATATATCAGGTTTCCATGCTCGAGTTTTAGTTTACTATTCATCGGCCACATAGTGTGTCTCTTGTTTACATTCACATTTGTAAGTAAATAACAGTTGTTTAGTATACTCACCTAAGTATTTATTAAGGATTATTGTTATGTTTGCAGAACCCTCTTCATTTTGATAGGTTAGTATCCACTCTTTGATGCTGCTGTTCTCATTGGCAAAGGGAAAGCTTAGGACAAGATCAGGTGGCTCTCCTCTTATGTTGCAGTTCACCTGTCTTTCAGTGTTGTTGAGTGAAGACAATGGTGTCAAGAAACATTTACCTGTGGCTGAAGAGTAAGACTTTACGTGTAGTGTGATAGTTTGCTCATCCGAAGAACTGTCAATTTTCACAATGCTGTTAACAAACTGAGGAGGACCTGTGACAATCAAAAAATACAAAAATAACCTATTGATGTAAATTGTTCACTTTACTTTTTAAGTCTATTCTTCAAACTAATCTGTTTTTGAATGAAAATACTAAAACCAATCACTAGCAACACGTGCTGACTAAAGAATCAACAACTACATAATTGTATATTTGTGTGTGTGTGAATTTTACAGGAATGTTGTGGAATAACAAGAATTTAACATGATTTCTAGACGACCCTCTAGATTAAATATTATTATATTTGTATCGAAGTGTCTCTAGGAGGAAATAAAAAGCGTGGATGATGAACTCGTCGATTATTAGATACTTTTAAGGTTGTCGTATTAGAAAATGCACATGATTGTCTTAATAGAGAAAGCACAAACATTAGAATGTAAGTCACACACAATTAAAAACACATACATAATAGCAAAATTAGGAATACTCACACTTGACAAGAAAAGACACAGATCGATTTTGTTTTGACCTCTTCCCTTCACAACTGATTTTTGGCCAGTCATCCTTACAATGTACTGTAAGTGAATGGTTTATGTATTTGTCTGTAGAAGGAGTGGCCATTTCAGCTCCACTTTTATTCAGCAAGTGAAAACGTGATGCAGGATTCCCTTTCTCAAACGAGCATAAAACGTTGACCTTCTGTCCATCATTCAACAGGTAAGTACCATTTGCCTCATGACCATCTACAGTCAGACTTTCGACGCTTGGTGGATCTGATTGCACACACACACACACGCGCGCTCGCGCACGCACACAT
Organism: Pomacea canaliculata; assembly: GCF_003073045.1. Classification (NCBI taxonomy): domain Eukaryota; kingdom Metazoa; phylum Mollusca; class Gastropoda; order Architaenioglossa; family Ampullariidae; genus Pomacea; species Pomacea canaliculata. The sequence goes on along the minus strand of NC_037596.1, from coordinate 11,590,875 downwards.
TGAATGTAATTTTTTATCTTATCCTTTAAAAACTTACCACACATGCTATAAGTCAGCCTAAGAAGATATTTTAAATAAGAATAATTCTTTGTTATCTTCGTTACAGTTGTGTCATTTCATGTTTCTGTTCCTTTGTCCTTTCAACAAAGTTTACATGAGTTTCAATCTAAGTTGTTAGCATATCTGATCATTATGTACTTTATATTTATCTCGAAAATACTTTACATTTGAATAAGATTGCTTTTATATTTCTTAATTTCAAGTTAAAGACATCAGTAATAATGAGTTGCTGTACATGCACAGAAATATAAGAAGGTACTACGTTTGATTAAACGAGTAGGTGTTTTTTCGATATTAGGTGGAGCAAGATGTAACGATAAGTTAAGCAGCTCATTGAAATAGTACTGTAGATGTATTAAAGAAATCTTGTTTTAAAAATGATTTATAACCAAACACTTGTACTCGATGAAAATGTAGCAGGAGAAAATAATCAGAAAACATGCAAGTGTTCTTCGGTAACATTATATGACATAAATGTCTTATCAACTAAGCTTATCTCTCTTTCTTTTTCTTTCTTTTCTCTTGGACTTCGAGCATTTGGATTATTAGTTTCTATTAGCAATGCTTTTAATTAGTTACAAAAATAATAAAATTTTATTTAAGTTTTTTGTTCAATACTTCTACTAGGTCAGATGCTTTTAGAATTTTTTTCCTTTAATGGAAATAGATGAATGTAATATCACTACTGATAATATCATTACTGTCTGTTTTTTTTTACAAATATAGTTTACACAAGAGATATATGAGAGTGATGTCCCCTGGCCCAACTGGCTGGAGGGGGAAGAGCTATGTTGTCTTTTTTGTTTTCTCTGACATCCTCCTGGTGTTGGACTTCTGCTTGTGTATAATTTTTGATGGGCCTGCCATCTCCTGTGTGTGGAGTGTAGTGCCTCTTCGCTTTGGTGACTGCAATTCTTTGCTATTCTTTGTCAACCTTCTGACTTGGCGATCGGTGGCACAGTTCAGTGAGCTTCATGTCCGTTGGATCGGTGAACTTTTGTGTGTGCTGGGGTCATTCGTCGTTCAGTAGGACTGATGTCGTCTGTTGGATGTGCTATGTGCAGATATATTTCGTATGAAATGCATTCCAGCTTATATGACATGTTTGATTATTTGGCCTACGGATTGTGCTCATATTGCGTGTAGACGCTGACCTTTGACTTGGAGTACCGTCATTTTGTTCTGACGTCACAATATTTTACGTCATTTTATGTCATGTGTGAAGGCCTTCCCCTGTGTGACCCCGGGGTTTGCTTGCCTAGCGAGCACTGTAAGAATAGGGTCACTCTGCCATCCAGCCAGACATGTCGTCAGAGGCGACAAAGGTGGACACCTCACCTAGAGGTAAATTAGGTTGTGGTAGGGCTAACAACCCGACCATGTAAAAAAGTTACTGTTACAGAAACCGCAAGCACGATAACTGTACATCTGGAGCCTCGACTGGAAGATCCCTCTTCGGAGGGGTTTATGAGGCGTGCTTGTGAAAGCCCTCGGGAAGCCAGCTCGCCGACCCATCTTCTCACGGCCAAGGCAAAAACCAGGATAGGGACCTGGAATATCACCACTATACATAACCTTTGTAGATTTTGAGAAGGCCTTTGACTCCGTCGACAGAGAAACCATCTAGAAACTGATGCAGCACTACGGATTTCCACCAAAGTTCATTGCCATCATCCAGCAGTTGTATGAGAACTCGACATGCCGGGTGATACACGCAAGGGAAAGCTTGCTGACCCCTTCGCAGTGAGGACTGGAGTGAGGCAAGGTTGTCTGCTCTCACCGACAATCTTCCCGATCGTCATAGACTGGATCATGAGAAGAACAACTTCTAACAGCAACACGGGCGTTCAGTGGACCTTCGCCAGGCAGCTTGAGGATCTTGACTTTGCGGATGACATCAGCCTGTTGTCCCACAAGCAACAACCCGCACAGACAAAGCTTACTCGGCTCGCAGAAGAAGCAGCGATGACTGGCCTGACCATCAACATCAAGAAGACGGAGGTAATGCAGGTCAACACAAAGCCCCACTCCACCTACATGGAGAATGTATTACAGAGTCTGACCGTTTCACCTACCTTGGAAGCATAGTCAGTAGCAAAGACGGAGGTACAGATGACGATGTCGAATAACATCTCTATGAAACAATATTTTTACGATGATTATTTTGGCGACTAATAAACTTGTTTGCTCATTAAATAAAAACAAAAATTTACTCCTTAATTATTTTGGTTAAATAAATTCTTCCTTGGTTTGAATTTCTTAAATAAGTAGAAGGTTTTAAAATAAATTTTGTTTTCTCTTTAAATTTATAAATTCTATTTAGCGCATTACATTATAGTAATGCTAAAAATCAGCAATAGAGTACCTCCGAATGGGAGGTGTGTACTCATAATTGTATCCTAAGCAACTTTCTAAATGACTCACTAAAATCCACCAAAGTTGTAATTGTGGGGGGTCTTAGTAGATAGATAAGCCAATCTACTTTCATTCGAAGAACAATCAGTGGAAACACCCATAAATTCCTTCGTCGTATTTGCATTCACTTGGTTAGAGATATACTGCCATTGCTGCGAATGACTGAAAATGTTTCAGGAAAACTAACTCTACAAGTAATTGAAACTGATTAATAGACATTCTACTTTGGTAGACAAAGATACTTTATTCAAATTCACTATTTATATTTTTGAACGTGATGTGCACTGATAAAGAGACAATGGTGAACAGTAAACAAGTCATTTTGACCAAAAACCAGTGCTTGGCTATACCAGAGACGTTATACCCTAACGTTTGTGGCTATACCTACCTCCACCAGAGTCGCCTATACCCTTTAAGTCTTTGTACAAGGTTTATTCTAAAGAAAATCACGGCTATTCGCCATTGATAGATTTTAACTGAACGTGTGCCTACATATTTAATGCGAACATCCAAATTAAAGAGTAAAGACGACAGTTGCTTTAAAACGATTTAACCCAGCGGTTCTCAACCTTTTGCTTGTGACGCCCCCCTGACGAACAAAGGTACGTCCGCGCGCCCCCCATTAGCCAGCAATGTAAGCTAATTTCACTAATACCTGTATAAGAAAGTTTTAAAAAATGACCACCTTCGCGCCCCACTTGTAGGCACGTCGCGACTTCCCCCCCCCCCTCCAGGGGGGCTCGCCCCACAGTTTGAGAACCGCGGATTTAATCTGTTATCTCCCAGTGTCCTATTTAGAGGACTGTTAATTGCAGGACTCTCTATCTGTTGTACCGAAGCAATAATCCAGGCCGCGTTTAGAGCTCTGAGTTATCTGTAGTAATTCAGTGGATTTTAACTCATAATCATATTGATTTCGTGCTTAGTCATGTCAGATGATGGCCTACACCAAGTAATTTAAAGTGTTAAAATGAAATAAAACTTGTGACTTTGTCATCATATATACACCTAACTGTTTTCATTGATTGTTTTTACAAAATCACACGTTAACACCACATTACTTGAAAGCATATAGAGAAACATAAACAAAGAAAAACTTACATAAAACATAAAGTTTTAGTCCTTTTTTCATGGTTTTGATGTCACCAGAGTCTTTCCATGTCCAGATCCACTCGATTTCCTCGTGTGATCGGTTCAGTACCTTGTAAAGTCTTGCTGGACCTGCTGCACTGAGGCAACCAAGAAACGTGCTTGTTATTTCGGTACACTGGTTTGTCTGAAATAGTCTTCCATCATATTCCCAGCTGCCCACGTCCAGTTTGGTTTGTACGACAACTCTATAGACTACATCAGACTTTTTACATCCTGAGTCGTTCAGCCAGAAAGTTAGATTGACCAGACTGCTTTCCGGAACAGAAAGGGTGTCTGTGTTAAAGTTGAGAAATTCCAAGAGGGGACCTGTAACAAATGTTAGAACATGTAGTGTATATATATATAATTTGGAAGAGATATTTTACATGCAGTTTAACGCATCAAATTATACGTGTGGGTCTAGCAAAAGATTGTGTTAATTTGCATTTATCTGCAGTGTAACCCTGTGTCTAATGTCTCCAACAGAGACATATTTAAAATAGAAATACCTCTGTATTTATTGTTGTTTTGCACACAGTTTCTGATCTAATAATACACTAACTTTGTATTCGAGCATATTGTTTTTTGTTTCAAAATTATTTGTACCTTCAAAACTCAATAAAATGCTATCAAAGAAAGTAAATTCAAACTTACACTGCTGTGAAGAGTGTATTTTCGGTGACAGGAGTAATACATAAAACAGCTGCAATGTTTTCTGCATGATGAAAGTAGATAGACTATGTTGAACGTTGACAGACATGAATGAGAGGACTGTGATGCGGAGTAACCAGGAGACGCAGGCGGCTATCTTCTTCCTTGTTGGCAAGCTCTATGTGTACGATAATTGTGAGTCAAACATAGGATGTAAGTAAACAAATTAATCTGTTGTGATGTGCAAGAAACTAGATTGTGTATAAGTGAAGAAGATAGAACAGATCGAGGAGAGAGAGAGGCATAGAAATCAAAGGGACAAATAAAGGCATAGCGCGTTGCAGATTACTTACGTGAGGTAAGCAAAGCAAAGTCCGTATAAAACATTTTTCATGAAGTGAATGCCGTGCAGAGGCGAACAGTTGAAACTAAATAGCTTCATGAACACTGTGTGAGTTAGAGTGAGAGGTGGGGGAGGGAAAGAGAATGCCTAATAACACGATAAACGGTAGCTTGCACTAAGATGTATCTATGTATGCAATGGTAGTCAGCAGCTGCATATCTACAATTTTGGAGGTATGACTTTTAAGAACCTGCACTCCTCCATGATAATGTTTTCTTTCTAAAAATATTAGTGACGCAGTTGTGTCCCATTAATAAGTAAATGTAGGGAGATTATTTTGTTAAAGCATTTTTTAAAGTACTTTTCTTTCTCTGAAAAACTAAGCGGTTGTCACTTAATATACACATTAGCAGTCATACTTTGCGCGCGATTTCAGGATTTCTTGCAACTTTCAACTATCAGACACCAAGCACGTGATAAGTGAAGAGGGGGAAGTAGAGATGGGATTTTGTGCTTCGGGTTAGGGAAGTACGCTATCTCAGTGTTGCAGCCGCCAGATACGATGGAAGAAGAGGAAGGAGAGCTTTCGATTTATCTACAGAGAGCATAAGGATTGTAAATCGTTCTCATCAGGGCTAATTCATGTATGCTCACTAATACCTTACTGTCATACAAATGTGGCTTTAATTTTACAAATCTTGATTTAGTTACAAGAAGGATTTATTAAAATAGTGCAGGACATTAATACTTCAAAATGTCAATGTGAACAGAAGTAATTCGAATATAAACACACACCCCTTTTAGTTTATAATTTTTTTATATTTTGGTCACCCTTCCCACCGCACAACATCAGTTCCTCTATTTTCATCATGTACTCTCCAAAGGTACCTCACCTTTCACAATCTTGTTTAACCATGAATCCGTGTGTGACACTGAGATTTTCATTAAGCAATAGAAGTTTTTGCAATTCCACGTTTATTGTCATAAATAATAAAATGTAAAGGCGGGTACGAGGGTAAAGAACGCTGTGATAAGAAAGTAAACTGAATTTTTTTCGTATGCGATTTCACTCAGCAAGCTTATGAATTTTAGAGGTTGATGAGCAGAGGTGAATCTTTTCCGCAAAAAGGAGCATTTAGGTTAAGGGGATCAGTGGCTTAAACAAGGATATCTCATATGTTAGGACAGGGGTGGGAAACGACCGGCCAGTGATACTGAACACATACGAGTGCATGACGGAACAGATAAGTATGTTGCTCGTCGGCCTAAGTTAAAATATTCTGGAGATTTCTGCACGCATTTGACCCTCACCCCAAGCTAGGCTGGACCGCCTCTTATTATCATTATTAATGTATATTTTTTTTTACTGCACAAGCGCAAACAAAACGCTGTGCATTTGGAAAAAAAAGTTAAAATATACTCCTCAGTAACTTTCTAGTTATGAGCATAGTTTTACAGACTCCAAAAAATTGTTTTATAGTAGAAGATTATAGTTTTTGCGCGCCTGATTACAAGAAGGCAGATTGTGGTATCGGTGTCAGGGTAGGCTGGGATTGTACCCTTTCAAAAGTGTTACCACGGTGTGGAAAATTACAGCTTGACCAATTAGAGCAGGCTCAGTTTTAGTTTGATAATTTTGTACGGCCCTCGCAATATGTTATTAATATCAAAATGTCTACATGTTTCCCTAATGCGTGACATAAGTGTTTAACTTTGACCGTTGATCTGTGAACTTCTGCAAACTGAAGTGTAAACGGATACATAAGAACTTAAGAACGCCGGAAAAAGACTTTATTGAATACGTAGTACAACATTACTTTGTATTAACAACAGAACCATGTTTGTTTATGATTTTGTTAAGGAAAATTTAGAAATGAATGAGCAGACAGACTCATTAGTGTCTGGCAAAGTCCACACCACTTACAAGTAACTTTAAAACTCCATTTTGTAACAAACATTGCTTTATTCAGACCCAACACTCTTTAAACCCATTTTACAGAAATTGCAACAGGTTTCACGCAAAAGTAGAAATAACATGCCTTGTACAAATTAAATGAGCATCTTATTTCCTTTGGTACGACTGTCCTCGATATAAAGTGCTTCACAGAATTATGAACCTACGTGAGTAATGTTGTCCTTCCTCCTTTACTTTCATATCACAGTAAGTAAAGGGCGTAAACCTATAAGCCAGGATGAAGTTAAAGTGTGGATGTGTGGAGCTAACAAAAGCGGCTAAGATCTTGACATTTATATAAAGTTCTATTAACTTTCTGTTATGTACATTTAAGAGTTTCGTCTGAAATTCTGCTCTTTCCCCATCTTAAACACAAGCAAAGTTAACATAGTTACAGTAATTTCAACAGTGATCAGGCATATACAATTAATCCACCATAAAATCAGGGATAGCAATAATTTACATAAGTAAAGATAAGCCGCAGACGATTACTAACAGTTTGATAGTACAGTATGTACAAAGACAGCAGTGGTAATACTGGTCTTATTGATATCCTCTAGTCCTATCTCCGATCCTTCCTTTAAGCCCAACAAGCTGAAGAATTAATTAAGATAACGAAGTTTACTTCACTGAACCGTTCTATGGACAAGCAGTTTGGAATGTTTCTTTATTTAGCAGCAGGGAAGGGAAAAACCAAATTTTCTAATTCATCCTTGTGGGGAGAGGTTAGAGATGAGTCAATACCGTTCCCTTTCTTTTCAATAATGTCTGCTGTTAAACATTACGCCAACTTTCTAAGAAATCGCGATTATTTTTCCTTGGAATCCCTTCAATTATCTTATTTAACACTATTTGTATATTGCAATCGATGCATAATTAACTAATCTAAAAGAGTAACATTTTATTCCCTAACGCCAAATAGGTCTTTAAGAATTGTTTGTGTAGTTTGAGGTTTACTCAGTAGTCACTAATATTTACAATATTATACAATCTCTTTAATATGAAGACTGATTTTATACAGCTAGCTTCCCTTGTGAATCACAAGTGATCTAAGTATAACCATAGAGGCAGTAGAATGTTTTCTGAGAGAAAATTCACGAAAAAAAGCCAGAAATTAATCTGCTTATAAAGAAGCTAAAATTAAACAATTTTCTTCATAATCATAAGAATAAATGTACACATATGTATAAAAAAACATACATTTCACAATATGCTACAAGAATTCATGGCGCACACATCTGAGAACTTCTGAACAAAGGCACACGGATACTTCAACCCACAAATAGACAAGCTCCATACCTAGGGCCATCTAGTCCTAAAAGGAAAGACAATTTTATGTGACAGAGACTAAACGAGAAGGATCTGTTAAAGAGAGTTGTTTATAAGTTAAAGACAAATAATTTGGTTAACAAGGGATGGTATATTTTTCTACATAAATACTTAAACTTTTTAAGCACAGTGAAAGTACTTTTTTGTTAATTAAATCCCTTTTCAAGTTTGCATTACTCTTTCTTAACACTGCCTTATAGAAGCTTTAACAACATTTTCTAAACCTGTAGGATCAATGTAGTTAACTTACTGATTTCCAATTTCAGTTTCGATAATCTCTTTTGTCCTTTTTATCTATCTTCTGTCTGTAATTACGTGGTGGGGGGACCATGGCGGTGAAGTTGATGGCGGCGTACTCTGTTTCTGACACAGACTCATTAGCGACGTTATTAAACGTTGTTTTGTTCGAGAAGTCTAGGTCTCCATATACTAATCCATCTGAATTCTTCACCCCAGAAGTGGGCGCTGCCACCTGTAACAATAAAATAAATCAACTTTGTATTTGCTTAGTTTGCTGTTTGGCAGAACATGACTATAGAACCAGGCTGAAAGAAAGAAAGGTGAAGAAGGTGACGAATTAAAGTGAAGCATTTACGACACAAAAAAATAGATAATTATCTGTTACATATATATAATCCGTCGTTATTAAGGCGGAATAAGATACTAATGGCAATTTCTTGAGGAGTTTTGCCTTAGACGCAGACGACATTAGAAAGCCAGTAAATGATACAGAAAAGCGTATAAATCTAGAAACGCATCAGCAATTTATCTTTATTTATTTTACAATTTTGCAATAATATAGCACAAACAATTGATAAAAGAAAAGTGTGTTTTTCTCTTAGGGTAGGCCAAAATATTTCATGTGGATTTTTCAGATCTCAAAAGGGTCGTGACACTAACGCCTGAAATATAGAAGGGATAATTTTTTTATTATATCAAAGATGAGTCTCTTTAAAGTTGAAAAAGATAATAAACATATCTAAGATGTAACTCAATTTATTTACTGTATAGTTTGATATCTATGTATCACACGTTTTATGTGTACCACAAGTGATTAAAACTATGTCTTTGCAGAAATTCAAGCTGGGATGAACTAAGTTTTGCCAAGGACCTCTCTAGTTCATTGGACGTGAATGAGGCGCAAGGATTACCATTATTTCTGCTGAGGCGGAGACATCACCATCGTCAGCATCGTCAGCATCGCAATCGACATCATCTACGAAAGAGTCCAAATCAGCTTTAAGAGCACACCTCCCCCCTCATAACCGAATGCAAAAATACAAATTTGGTTTAACATGTAAAAGCTTGTTCAGTCAGAAATGGGGTTATTACTGCGATTTTAAGTCATCTTTATGTAAATTTTGTCCTCTATACATATTTCCTGTTTATTTCAAATATACTATTGAATAAAAATGAATAAGACGGAAATAAAAATTTAATATTTTTGTTTATGTAATTAGCAATAAGCAGTGGTGTGACTATTGCAACTTTTATGGTCAAATGAATCACACACTTTGATGACTGTATCAAGCCATGTAGTTATTTCTTTAAATCCACGTGAATTTGTGTCCAATTCAAGAGAGAAAGAGAGACTGTGTGACAGTGGGAGATGGAGAAAGAAAGAATGTATATTAGCAAAAGAAGAAAAGGGTGGTGATTTCAAACATATTGTAAACTAGCTCACAGGGAACAACACCATAAAATGTGGGGAAAATACAACGAATAAATAGATAACTAAAATAATTAAATATGCTCTGATAAAAATTGGACAGAAATAATCATAACTGAAAATAGAATGTAAAATTATTCTAGATGATAACTTTATCAAAGGTTTTTTTTTACCAAGCTTTTCTAGACGTTTTTTCGCTCGAACTTCGGTCGCAGAAGTATAAGTTTCTTCAACTGGTCCTGAAGAAGATTCACCTGGAGCACAAAATCTTTTACTGGTCTTATTTGTCACGTGTAAAAGAAATTGATAAAACTCGTTAGTGTTTGTTGGTGTGTAATTTCGTTCTCCTGTTTATCTTTTGTTTCGATTTTTTTAGACTGATTTTCTCTTTATTTTTTATGATTCCTTTTCTTAGTTCGCTGTTGTTAAAGGGAATGTGATCTGATGTGTAATATCTAAAGAACAAATAAATGGATTTTTATACTGCTTAATTGCTAGATTTGTTGACTTAATAACTAGTAGAGTTAGCATTGTCATTATTTTTATTTTTTTATTATTTTTTTTTTCCTTGATCATGGTATTTATATTCTCCAACCACTATTTATTATATGAAACTATTTAACGACAACTTACCTTTACTTCGCCCTTTCTTTTGGTTACGAACAGCTGAGGCTGACACGTAGGTGTGATTATGTAGATGACTGTCAGCTATTTAAAAAAGTAATAACCACGGCAGGACACAATTTTAACAAGAATTTTATTCCGTCAATTTACGTGCTAGAAATGCGAGTAAGATCTGACGCAGGAAATCGGTCACATGGTTTGTACTGACACCTTGTTCAGATATTACAGCACTACTAAAGTTCACTAAAAAGAAGCAAGTATTAGCTAGTATTGGTAGTAATACCGGCGATCATGTTATATCATGATGCAAAATCTTAAGCAGGGGCTCGAGCTCACGAGTCTTCAACGTCCAAAGAATACTGACGGTTTTCAGAACTTGGTTAAAATGGATTTTTAAACTAATTTCCTGCTACAGCAATTTTTAAAAAACCCAAAGAAATCGATGCAAAAAATACAATAAATATCAAACAAACGAACAAAACTTAACAAAGAGACCAAACACGTTCTTGAATTTGAAATCACTTACTTGAAATGTCTTCTGTAAAGCTGCCTCTTAAATCAGCACTTCTTTCTTCAAGGCTAGAATTTCGCACAAAATAAAACATTATTTTCTCGTAACGAAATAAGTAGAATACTCTGTCGGTTTTTTCAATCAGCTTTTGACACGAAACAATTTTATTTTTGTTAAGAAGCTTCTTTCTTTTCACATTAAAATACAAAAATTAAATTTACGTTGTTAGAAAGTTAAAATCCTAAAACTCAATGTCATTTATTAAGGAGCACACCACAAATTCAATTGAATGTAATATCCTTAAAGTTGACGAGTGTATTTCATTTTAACTAAATTACTTATGTTTATGTCCTTTACTTGGTGATACATCAAACTCTTATCAACTTTATCTAAATGGATCAACATTAAATATAAAACTGTTAGAATCATTATCTGCTTGAAAAACATTTACAATATTATTATGTGAAGATAGGAGAGAAAGAGTTTATAAAATGTTGATTTGATTTTATAGACAAAACTACACAAGAAATCAAAGAACTGAAAGAACTAATGTCACATAAGACTACACATACCTTGCTGAATTGCCTGACAAAAGATAGAAATGACAACATTTACTTTAAAAACTTACTTTACACAAATATATAAATGTAAAAAGTGAAAATGTTTCTTATTTTTAAAAGTTTCTATTCTTCTTCATACATGTATTACTTCATAGATAGAAATCTATATAATGTATAATCCATTTAGTACTTTTAATAGTAAACATGTACCTTTTACAATGCCACTAAGGCCTGTAGAACCAGAGAAAATCAAGTTTGCAAGAGTTTATTTAGCCTTTCACATAGCACAAAGCAGGTACATACAAAATCAAATTTATTAAAATGTTTATAATTTAATTTTAAGATCTTACCCTGATTTTCCTTTCTCTTTTTCCTTACCACAAGAGCAGCAACAATGACTAAAGCGATGATAATAACAATCAGCAAAACGGAGAAGGTAAAAATTAATGGACCCATCTTGCCATTCTTGTCTGTAAACAACGGGTCTTTTTCTGTGCCATCTTCTGTAAACAGATAAAGATCTTTTCGAGGAAAATAATTTCAAGTAATAAAGATCCCTTGTTAAAGGAAAATACTACATTCTGTTGTAAGTCTTTCATTGGAGCGTAGCAGAGCTAATGCAAATGTCCAACCTTTTAGGACAGTTAATTATATGTAAAAGCTACAAAAAACGCAGTACGCCATTTTTTATATTCTGTTCTGTATGCTTTCTATACTTGCTATAGTCTCTACTTCAATCGTAGTAGGTAAATATCTCTAGGGATAATGATTATTTTTACTGTATTTGAACTGACTCCTTACACACACATATATATATATAGCAATATAGCATGCTGTAAACTAAGTAAGAATATATTTCAGGTTTCCATGCTCGAGTTTTTGTTTCTATTCATCGGCCACAGAGTCTGTCTCTTGTTTACATTCACATTTGTAAATAAATAACAGTTGTTTAGTATACTCACCTAAGTATTTATTAAGGATTATTGTTATGTTGGCAGAACCCACTTCATTTTGATAGGTTAGTATCCACTCTTTGATGCTGCTGTTCTCGTTGCCAAGGTAAAAGCTTAAGACAAGATCAGGCGGCTCACCTCTTATGTCACAGCTCACCTGTCTTTCAGTGTTCTTGAGTGAAGACAATGATGTCAAGACACATTTACCTGTGGCTGAAGAGTAAGACTTTACGTGTAGTGTTATAGTTTGCTCATACGAAGAATTGTCAATTTTCACAGTGCTGTTAACAAACTGAGGAGGACCTGTGACAATTAAAAAAGTACAAAAATAACCTGTTGATGTAAATTGTTCACTTTACTTTTTAAGTCTATACTTCAAACTTATCTTTCTTCGAATGAAAATATTAAAACTAATCAATCACCAGCAGCACGTGCTGACTAATAAATCAACAACTACCTGATTGTATATCTGTGTGTGTGCGAATTTTACAGGAATGTTGTGAAATAATTTAACATGATTTCTAGACGACCCTCTAGATTAAATATTATTATATTTGTATCGAAGTGTCTCTAGGAGGAAATGAAAAGCGTGGATGATGAACTCGTCGATTATTAGATACTTTTAATGTTGTCGCATTAGAAAATGCACATGATTGTCTAAATAGAGAAAGTACAAACATTAGAACGTATCTTAAGTTACACACGATTAAAAACACATACATAACTAACAGCAAAATTAGGAATACTCACACTTGACAAGAAAAGACACAGACCGATTTTGTTTTGACCTCTCCCCTTCACAACTGATTCTTGGCCAGTCATCCTCACAATGTACTGTAAGTGACTGGTTGATGTATTTGTCTGTAGAAGGAGTGGCCATTTCAGCTCCACTTTTATTCAGCAAGTGAAAACGTGATGCTGGGTTCCCTTTCTCAAACGAGCAGAAAACGTTGACCTTTTGTCCATCATTCAACAGGTAAGTACCATTTGCCTCATGTCCATTTACAGTCAGGCTTTCGACTCTGGGTGGATCTGATTGCACACAGACACACACGTGCACGGTCGCGCACGCACACCTTGAATGTAATTTTTTATCTTCTCCTTTAAAAACTTACTACACATGCTGTATATATAAGTCAGCCTAAGAAGATGTTTTAAATAGGAATAATTCTTTGTTCTCTACTAGTAGAAAACTTTGTCGTTACAGTTGTGTCATTTCATGTTTCTGTTCTTTTGTCTTTTCAACAAAGATTTACATAAGTTGCAATCTAAGTTGTTAGCATGTCTGATCATTATGTACTTTATATTTATCTCGAAAATACTTTACACTTGAATAAGATTGTTTTCATATTTCTAAATTTCAAGTTAAAGACATCAATAATAGTGAGTTGTTGTACATGCACACAAATATAAGAAGGTACTAAATTTGATTAAACGAGTATGTGTTTTTTCGATATTAGGTGGAGCAAGATGTAACGATAAGTTAAGCAGCTCATTTCAATACTACTGTAGATGTAATAAAGAAATCTTGTTTTAAAAATGATTTATAACCAAACACTTGTACTCGATGAAAATGTAGCAGGAAAAAATAATCAGAAAACATGCAAGTGTTCTTCGGTAACATTATATGACATAAATGTCTTATCAACTAAGCTTATCTCTCTTTCTTTTTCTTTCTTTTCTCTTGGACTTCGAGCATTTGGATTATTAGTTTCTATTAGCAATGCTTCTAATTAGTTACAAAAATAATAAAATTTTATTTAAGTTTTTTGTTCAATACTTCTACTAGGTCAGATGCTTTTAGAATGTAATATCACTAAAAAAGAACTTTTCTTTATAAAAAGCATTTTACTGTCTGTTTTTTTTACAAATATAGTTTACATAAGAGATATATGAGAGTGATGTCCCCTGGCCCAACTGGCTGGAGGGGGAAGAGCTATGTTGTCTTTTGTGTTTTCTCTGACATCCTCCTGGTGTTGGACTTGTGCTTGTGTATAATTTTTGATGGGCCTGCCATCGTGTGTGTGGAGTGTAGTGCCTCTTCGCTTTGGTGACTGCAATTCTTTGCAATTCTTTGTCAACCTTCTGACTTGGCGATCGGCGGCACAGTTCAGTGAGCTTCATGTCCGTTGGATCGGTGAACTTTTGTGTGTGCTAGGGTCATTCGTCGTTCAGTAGGACTGGTGTCGTCTGTTGGATGTGCTATGTGCAGCTACATTTCGTATGAAATGCATTCCAGCTTTTATGACATGTTTGATTATTTGGCCTACGGATTGTGCTCGTATTGCGTGTAGACGCTGACCTTTGGCTTGGAGTACCGTCATTTTGTTCTGACGTCACAATATTTTACGTCATTTTATGTCATGTGTGAAGGCCTTCCCCTGTGTGACCCCGGGGTTTGCTTGCCTAGCGAGCACTGCAAGAATAGGGTCACTCTGCCATCCAGCCAGACATGTCGTCAGAGGCGACAAAGGTGGACACCTCACCTAGAGGTAAATTAGGTTGTGGTAGGGCTAACAACCCGACCATGTAAAAAAGTTACTGTTACACAAACCGCAAGCACAATAACTGTACATCTGGAGCCTCGACTGGAAGATCCCTCTTCGGAGAGGTTTATGACGCGTGCTGGTGAAAGCCCTCGGGAAGCCAGCTCACCGACCCATCTTCTCACGGCCAAGGCAAAAACCAGGATAGGGACCTGGAATATCACCACTACACATAACCTTTGTAGATTTTGAGAAGGCCTTTGACTCTGTAGACAGAGAAACCATCTGGAAACTGGTGCAGCACTACGGATTTCCACCAAAGTTCATTGCCATCATCCAGCAGTTGTATGAGAACTCGACATGCCGGGTGATACACAAGGATAAGCTGACTGACCCCTTCGCAGTGAGGACTGGAGTTCAGCAAGGTTGTCTGCTCTCACCGACAATCTTCCTGATCGTCATAGACTGGATCATGAGAAGAACAACTTCTAACAGCAACACGGGCGTTCAGTGGACCTTCGCCAGGCAGCTTGAGGATCTTGACTTTGCGGATGACATCAGCCTGTTGTCCCACAAGCAACAACACGCACAGACAAATCTCACTCGGCTCGCAGAAGAAGCAGCGATGACTGGCCTAACCATCAACATCAAGAAGACGGAGGTAATGTGGGTCAACACAAAGCAAGAAGCCCCACTCCACCTACATGGAGAATGTATTACAGAGTCTGACCGTTTCACCTACCTTGGAAGCATAGTCAGCAGCAAAGACGGAGGTACAGATGACGATGTCGAATAACATCTCTATGAAACAATACTTTTACGATGATTATTTTGGCGACTAATAAACTTGTTTGCTCATTAAATAAAAACAAAAATTTATTCGTTAATTATTTTGGTTAAATAAATTCTGCCTTGGTCTGAACTTCTTAAATAAGTAGAAGGTTTTAAAATAAATTTTGTCGTCTCTTTAAATTTAGGTGTGTACTCATAATTGTATCCTAAGCAACTTTCTAAATGACTCACTAAAATCCACCAAAGTTGTAATTGTGAGGGGTCTTAGTAGATAGATAAGCCAATCTACTTTCATTCGAAGAACTATCAGTGGACACTTATAAATTCAAGTGCATTCATTTAATTTTTTTTAATAGCTTAAAATTATTTCATAAATCCTTCGTCGTATTTGCATTCACTTGGTTAGAGATATACTGCCATTGCTGCGAATGACTGAAAATGTTTAAGGAAAACTAACTCTGCAAGTAATTGAAACTGATTAATAGACATGTACTTTGATAGACAAAGATACTTTATTCAAATTCACTATTTATATTTTGAACGTGATGTGCACTGATAAAGAGACAATGGTGAACAGTAAACAAGTCATTTTGACCAAAAACCACAGTGCTTGGCTATACCAGAGACGTTATACCCTAACGTTTCTTCTATACCTACCTCCACCAAAGTCGCCTTTACCCTTTAAGCCTTTGTACAAGGTTTATTCTAAAGAAAATCACGGTTATTCGCCATTGTTAGATTTTAACTGAACGTGTGCCTACATATTTAATGCGAACATCCAAATTAAAGAGTAAAGACGACAATTGCTTTAAAACGATTTAACCCAGCGGTTCTCAACCTTTTACTTGTGACGCCCCCCCCCCCCCCCCCCCCCTGACGAACAAAGGTACGTCCGCCCCCCTCCCCCCCCTTAGCCAGCAATGTAAGCTAATTTCACTAATACCTATATATAAGAAACTTTTTAAAATGACCACCTTCGCGCCCCCTTGTAAGCACGTCGTACCCCCCCCCCCCAGGGGAGCTCGCCCCACAATTTGAGAACTGCGGATTTAACCTGTTATCTCCCAGTGTCCTATTTAGAGAACTGTTAATTGCAGGGCTCTCCATCTGTTGTACCGAAGCAATAATCCAGGCCCCGTTTAGAGCAGACTGAGTTATCTGTAGTAATTCAGCGGATTTTAACTCATAATCATATTGATTTCGTGCTTAGTCATGCCAGATGATGGCATACACCAAGTAATTTAAAGTGTTAAAATGAAATAAAACTTGTGACTTTGTCATCATATATACACCTAACTGTTTTCATTGATTGTTTTTACAAAATCACACATTAACACCACATTACTTGAAAGCATATAGAGAAACATAAACAAAGAAAAACTTACATAAAACATAAAGTTTTAGTCCCTTTTTCATGGTTTTGATGTCATCAGAGTCTTTCCATGTCCAGGTCCACTCGATTTCATCGTGTGATCGGTTTAGTACCTTGTAAAGTCTTGCTGGACCTGCTGCACTGAGGCAACCAACAGACGTGCTTGTTATTTCGGTACAATGGTTTGTCTGAAATATTCTTCCATCATATTCCCAGCTGCCCACGTTCAGTTTGGTTTGTACCTCAACTCTATAGACTACATCAGACTTTTTACATCCTGAGTCGTTCAGCCAGAAAGTTAGATTGACCAAACTGCTTTCCGGAACAGAAAGGGTGTCTGTGTTAAAGTTGAGAAATTTCAAGAGGGGACCTGTAACAAATGCTAGAAATGTAGTGTATATATATATAATTTGGAAGAGACATTTTACATGCAGTTTAACGCATCAAATTATTAGTGTGGGTCTAGCAAAAGATTGTGTTAATTTGCATTTATCTGCAGTGTAACCCTGTGTCTAATGTCTCCAACAGAGACTTATATTTAAAATAGAAACACCTCTGTATTTATTGTTAATTGTTTCGCATACAGTTTCTGATCTAATAATACCCTAACTTTGTACTCGAGCATATTGTTTTTTGTTTCAAAATTATTTGTACCTTCAAAACTCAATAAAACGCTATCAAAGAAAGTAAATTCAAACTTACACTGCTGTGAAGAGTGTATTTTCGGTGACAGGAGTAATAGATAGAACAGCTGCAATGCTTTCTGCATGATGAAAGTAGATACTCATACTCTATGTTGTACGCTGACAGACATGAATTAGAGGACTGAGATGCGGAGTAACCAGGAGACGCGAGCAGATATCTTCTTCCTTGTTGGCAAGCTCTATGTGGACGATAATTGTGAGTCAAACATAGGATGTAAGTAAAAACATTAACCTGTTGTGATGCGAAAGAAACTAGACTGAGTATAAGTGAAGAAGCTAAGAAGCGAGAACAGATCGAAAAGAGAGAGAGGCATAGAAACTGAAAGGACAAATAAAGGCACAACGAGTTGCAGATTACTTATGCACAGCATGGGGTAAGCAAAATAAACTCCATTATAAAATATATTTTATGAAGTGGTTGCCTTGGAGAGGCGAATATTTGAAACTAAATAGCTTCATGAACACTGTGTGTGTGAGTTATTGAGGGAGGTGGGGAAGAGAATGAGAATACCTTATAACCAAATAAACGGTAGCTTGCACTAAGATGTATTTATGTATGCAATGGTAGTCAGCAGCTGCATATATACAAAGTGGAAGTACGACTTTCAAGAACCTGCACTCCTCCATGATAATGTTTTCTTTCTGAAAATAGTAGTGACGCAGTTGTGTCCCATTGATAAGTAAATGTAGGGAGATTATTTTGTTAAAGCATTTTTTAAAGTACTTTTCTTTCTCTGAAAAACTAAGTGGTTGTCACATAAACGAAAGGATAAGATTTTATTTGTCTTAAAAGAGTTAAAAAATTTCTGGTCTTTTATTCTATAATAAGCTGTGTGTATGTAGAAACAGGACCGCAGAAAATCTAAGAAAAACTATGACATCATCGCAGTTATTGAAGACTACTTTTAAATACCAGTAGTACACTAAAAATAATACTGTTTGAAAATGCATATTATTGTGTTATTATTGTGCTACTATGCCTGTTATTATTCATATTATTTGGTATTATTCTGTAATACGTAGCATTTGAACAAAGGAGGCCAGCTGTCGACGCTATAAGGCTTAAGCCACATAGGCCAGCCTCGCTTTCAGGAATCAGGTTTACCAGGAAGGAGAAAAGGTTGTAGTACAAATTTAGAATTACAAGTAACAAGTATTGTGTTTAGTATTTTAGTGACTACGAGTGTAAATAAGTTAGGTAAAGAGTAGTCAGGAATCCTGGTGTTAAAGCATGGCGTTAGTTTTCTATTTTATCTCCGTGTCTTTGATACTCGTGAAAGTCATTTACGGTAAGTGCTGTTTTGATATATTATTGTGTGTGCATTGAAGTATGTTAATTTGGTCCTTCAGCTAACTAAAAGTAAGCAATAAACTGCAGAGTATGTTGTCCATAGAACGCTCAAAGAACGAGGAACTGAGTAAAATAGTGAAAATATTCGGAAAGAAGTTAAGGAGGAATCACCACAAGTACACACTTCTCACCGGTTGATCCGGTCACAAACGTGTCATATGATATGGGTACTTACCAAGATCTTTCAAAATGTTCAAAGCCTTGACAACCACAATAACAATGATCAACTTTATTTTTCCAAGTGGGGAATGTGAACATGGGAAGGTGCTCTAGTAACAAAGTAAAAGTAAGAAATGAAAGTAAGAATAAAGCCTCACCAAGATAGAAGAGCCATAGCTGTACATTTTAGTTGTGGTAACACACTACCACTTCTTTTATAACTAGAAAAACTGATACAGATTTCTGTTTTTAATGTGTGTGCACTGATGGCCTATACAAAGGTGTAGGGAAATGCAACAAATCTAAAAGTAGACAAAACAGAGGCCTGAGCAGTCAGCAAACAAAGGTATGACACCAAAGGAAATCCATAAGGATTCGATACAGACACTTGCTGAGGACTCCTTATGCAACTGTGAAGTAGTGGGCATCTGAATTCAAGCGGGGCAGAGTCCTCGCTCAGGTCCTTGGTCAAAACCCTCAACCACAGACGATCAAGTTAATGGCATTTGCTGTGTGTTTTGTATGGCAGACGTCTTGCTGTTCAGCAGTTAGCTAAGTCTATAAGCTTCAGTTATGGTTTAGTACACACTGTTTTAAGTAAGATCTTGGGGATGAACAAGGTATCTAAAAGATTGGTTTCAAGAATGCGGAAACTAAAGGAAAAGCCGCAAAAGGGTTGACATTTTCAGAGGTAACACAATTAAAGGAAGCAGTCAAGCGGAAATGTAGAGGAAAGCTGAGATCAGATGTTTGTTCTGGTCAGGTTGCAGTAGGTGAAACACTCAACTGTGATTTTGAATTACTACCCCATCCACCATACTTAGCAGATTTAGCTCCATCTGACTTTAACCTGTTTCCTAAACTCAAATCCTACTTACGTGGTCGCCATTTTAGAAACAATTATATTTTCATATAATTATGCTGTGGGGGAGTTTTTGAAACTCAGCTAGGCCACTTTCTGCTATGATGGAGTTGCAATGTTCGAACATCGCTGGCCCAAGTGCATTGATGTCAAGGGAACTATATTGAAAAATTGTTAAAAACTGTCTTGTTTCTTCTGAGTGAGGCTTAGAAGGCTTTGAACAACCCTATTACTGTTGCTTTCAATTGTCATTGTGCTATTTGGTGTGTTTTTAGGAGAGGACAACAGTTGTGATGTCTTCAAAAATGGCACATGCATCCATACAATAGACGTCAGGTTCAGCAGCGATCTCAAAACTGTCACTGTACTACAGGAGGACTTGAGTGGAAAAACTGGTATTGTAGTTTATTGTGTTTTGTAGTTTTTGTAGTTCCATATTTTGGCATAGATGCAGTACGTCATGTTTTTCTTCAACATAGATATGTGTATATTTTATAACCTGATATCAGCAGGAATTATTCATGACATCTACACGGTATTGTTGTGTGGTTAGTTGTATTTGGTGACAGATCATAAGAAATCAAACTCACGAATAGGAAACAAAGAGGTCTTGTTGTATATTCGCGCGACAAGTCGTTGTAACGCCCCTCTATCATTTGAATATTTCTACACCTGTGTAATTAGATGTACAGCGCTTTAGGCCTGAATGGTGCAGAGTATTGGCTCTATATACATGTTACATCATGATTATGATTAGTTATATAACAAAAGAGAAATTGCTTGTGGCTTGAAAAATAGTTGAGAACTGTCTTCTATATTTTACTGTTAACATAAAATCCCACTGAAACCTCAGAAAGGTAGTGTTCTTGTTAACAGTTACATGTCGAAAGTAGAATAGAAAGTAGCTCAAAAGCGGAACTCACTGTCCATTGTCGCTATCTGTTTCAGAGACTATTGCTGTGTGCGACTGGGTGGGATTCTTTTCATGTATTACTAAGACAGGCATTACCTCTAATGTCGTGTCTAGAACTGAAATTCATTTTAGCCCAGAGTCTGTTACACAGTGTCTAAATGGCAAATTTACCCTTGGAGCTACCGGCCACGGAACGTTCCCTTGCGTTGAAAAATCAGATAAAAGTATGTTGTTGTGGTTTTTTTTTTTTTGAATCAATGTTAAATTGAGTAAAATCAAGTTGTTTCGGTGGAATTTGTAACTGTACATGGTATTATTTTTGTTATACATTTTTATAAGTGTTAATTTGTGTAAATATTAGGTGACGTGGGCTCTTGTTAATCGAATTTAAATGCGAGTTCACTAAATATTATGGGATCTGGGAATTTATATACGGTGTTGCCTTTTGAATGGGTCCTCTTAAAATGTATGATGATTTAATTTAACCCATTTCATTTTTCAGAATCGTTACACTTAAATTGATATTTATCTTTTACAAATTTTGAAAACTTATTTTCTTAAAATTGCTTATCTGCTTTTGTCAGTTGTAACAAAATGCAAGTACTCCTCACGAAAGTTGTAAAAACCTACCACATATTCTTTTTCATGTAGTATATTCAACGCTCACTTGTATAATGCCACTGAATACTTGTTTCTGAACAATTTAGTGGTTACTTTTTCAGTCTTCCATACTTCCAAGTGATTTTAAAACAGAATGCACTGAACTAGTAAGGTAAGCTAGTATGAGAGAGTTAAAAATGGAACTTATATTCCACATAGTGATTTTTTTTAATTTATTTATTTTTTAAATTTTTTTTTTTTTTTTATATATATATATAAGCCAGTTGTTTTACCACGTCTTGTAATTTCTCCTAGTGAGATAATAAAGTTCAATTGAATTGAATTGAATGTTTTCATCAATAGGTGAACTTAAAAACTTTGAATCTGAATCAAACACAGACAACGATGAACGAACTCCGACTCACAATCCGCCTCAGACAGGTGAATATACCATCTTTGTTTGCATGATTGGTGAGTACGAGGCTGCGCGTGACTGGCATGACATCTCTTGTACTTCACAAATGTTTCTTGTTATACGTGGTCGTAATTATAGCTGCTATGATGTTTGTGACTGTGTGTTCATTATTGACCGCGTTTAGTTTCCGATGCGTTTTTGTGACCGACCGTAAGAATTATTTTATTTATCAACAATTCTCTAGTGTCAGCCATTACTTGTTCAGTCTCAATGTTCAGTATATACGGAAACCAAAGAACCACTCATCGTGTTATACCTTGCCAGAAAGCCCGCAATCTGTATATTCAACTTCTTTAAAGAACACTTCAAATATTAAGCAATCAAAAGATTTGTTTGCAAAAGTTTAGGAGTAAACAGACCCTGTCGGTCATCTTGACGCTAATCTTTGAACCCGCTTTTCTCAAAATGGCCGCCACCGTACTTTCACACTTCAAACGTTTATAACTCACTCAATGTTAAGGCTAGAAGAACAACTTTTGTATCAAACGAAAGTTCAGAACTTCTACTTTGCTAAAATATGCAATTTGGCAAATCTCAAACTTCCAACATAAGACTTATTTCGTCGTGGAGGGTTACAGATTCTGTAGGTGAGCTAATAAATAGCCCCAAAAAACTATTAAAGCCGTTCAGCCTTGAGCACAGTTTTTTTTATTGATTTGTGCAGAATTTTCCTAGGTATCATCCTTATTATCTGGCATTCTCTGCACAACAATGTTGTATGTTATACTGCGTGCCTCTGTATCGGTCTGTCATTGTGATTTTCTGTGATTGCTTATGTACTTACATATTTTTGTGACATAGACATTATTTGTGACTTGAATTTGTTCGCACTCCTCAGATGATCGAGAGTCATCTTCATTATTGACTATTGCAATTAGCATATCTGTTATCATCTCGGTAGCCATTACGGCTGTTGTTATCATGGTCATCGTCAGGAGAAAGCGGTATGTTACACTTTTTTTTAACTGTACACTGGGAAAAAAAATGTTGGATAGTTGGGTGATTAACAGGGTTGTCCATGGGACATATTTTTCTATCCCATCCCGTCCCGTCCCATGGCAATTTATGCCTGTCCCATCCCGTCCCATCCCACGGGACGTTTCCCATGGGGATTCCCATGGTATTAACAATCCTAATGGACAACACTGAAAACCACTTTTCGCTTTTGTTCTATAATTCCTGCTACTCACATACAATAGATGATTCAGAGGAAAGATTTAAATCCTTGATGAATGAAATAACAGTAAATTTATTTTGCAATATCAAGTATCGACTACCATGGGAAATACAAATGTGTGCTGTCCCATCCCATCCCATGGGACGTTTCCCATGGGATTCCCATTCCTATGGACAACACTGGTGATTAACTTATTGACTAACAAAGCTTGTTCAATTACTGTGATAAAAAAGGGATTAGCTTGCTCGATAAATGTTTCGATGGATAGCAAGTAAAACAGTTTAGTTATTAAATGATTGCATGACCAAATATTTCCCAATATGGATAAACCATAAATGATTGGTTGATACTAGATTCATTGTGGACTTAATTGGCTTATGCGAATTGATCTGAGAATAGATTGCATGATTGACTGATTTAAATTATTATTTCTTTGATTGGGTTTTAAATGGTAAAGGGTCACTTTAGCATATATTCTATTATCTAGTTAGATTGATAATGATTAAGCTGATTATATTACTATTTGGATGATTTGAAGATTGATTGACTGATTTTTGCTCACAAGGATGGCTTTCAAGAGACAAAATCCCACACAAAGCCAAGAATCATTGATGAAAAAGCCAGAACAACCACAGGTCTGATCTTATCGCCTGGACCGTAAGTAATACTTCTTTAGTCATTTTAATTTGTAAATTATACTAGTTCCCCGTCAGGGTTTGACTTACGTATGAACATTCACAAATATTATTATTAGCAGTAATATCTTAGCTTTAACGATTTTGCGACATTGCAAAAAAACGTCGAGTTTTTTTTCCCCCGAAATAATATACATTTATGAATTGCACGTTCACAATGTTTTAGTAAGGAAAATGTGTTGTTTCAATTGCACAAAACACAATTTACAGCAAATTATAAGTGGCGAAATATTACAACCATTGTGACATCTTAAATCTCTTATCTTTTAAGTTAATGACATACCTTTAAATCTACATTCTGTATATTTCTTAGAATTTTTACTACTTGATTTTTTCGGATCATTTAAAGCCGACCGTGAAACGTGAAAAAACATCATCTAGAGTGAGTGCAGGGAGAAGGAAAGTTTAGCTCTTCCTTTCATCTGAGTCTTACATACACTACACACTTATTGTTCGACACGATAAACCTGTTGAGACCGTCGACACCTTCACGTACCTAGGCGCATGCGACGCACACCCGCATTTTCGTATGGCATGACATGTTGAGACGTATTTACCAACCTTAGCTAAGGGTAGGACTTAGGGAAGGAGTTTTGTTGAGCCACCTGGTGATGGATGAACGAATGTGCTGTTTTCTCCGCAGGCTCTAAATCTCCCTCTCCGTCTCCGTTTACGTCCATCCATATGTCTACGTCCACCTCTACGTCAACGTCTATGTCTACGTTTGCATCTTCATTTTCACCTAAATCTTCGTCTGAGGTATAGCCTCACCGTCGCTTATGGGCGACAAAACTTGTAAAATGGTGCACCACCTTCAGAACAGTGCCCTTGGAACTACCATCGCAACAAACCTTACACCTGGATTCCAAGGCTTTCTCGGGATATTTTGTTAGAAAAGTGTTTTTCTGAAAGGACAGAGACATAAACAGAGCCCGGGTGAAAATGTTAAACTCAAAATGGCGGTAAGTTGCTATTAATTTTTGTCTCTATGTCAACATTCTGACTGGCATCTGTGGATACAGTCACTTGGTTGGCAACTCTGGGCCCCACACCTTGAGAAACCCCCTTCCCATACCGCTGCCGACGACCCCTCTCCCCCGGCCCCCCACTCCACGGGACTACTACTGCTCGTACAAATGCCAACCAGCCCATAATCAGCTGCAAAATCTCCCACCCCCATTCCACAGAAATTCAGCCTAACCATGGTGTTGAACTCTCCTGCAGTATAACGGAGATAAATTGCCACCTAAGCTGAGTTCCACGGGAGTTGTTTGAGACGATCACAACAAATCTCTTCGAGGAAATCACCATCCCGCGCACATCTCTCCTTAAACTGAAGGAGCAGATTCAGTGCCGTGATGCAGTGTTTCACACTCCAGCATTACGCCCTGGTACAGCATCAGGAACCACAGATTCCAACCCCCTTCCTGGACCCCTCGTCGTACCCAAACTCTCTACAACCCCCCTCCTCGCCACAGGCTACCCCATATCTCCCACTCAAAGCCAGAACAATCATCCAACAAAACGAATACTAGACGACCAATGTACTCAGAGGTAGTGGCAAAGCAAAATCAACCGACCAACCACCGGCAGGATGACGCTGACCACCCCTCCAAATGATCCCCCAGCTTGGAATCTCCAGATCCTGTTACCTTCAGTCCTGGACTTACTGGCAAAACATCTTCTACTGTAGTTGCCTATCTAGTGAGACTATAGCCCCATCTCCATTGATCGAAGATATCAATGTACATAAGATTGTACATTATCGAGTTAATTGGTGTTTGAAGACGTTCTCCGGTCTCCAGACCATCACTCATCACTGTTTTAATCAGCTACATAAGAGTGTGATGATCTCTTTGCCTTCCTTCCTAACCCTAACCTACCAACTCTGTGGACACACTTGGTATTAATTGACTGCTTTTTTTTCTTCGTACTTTCACTTGCTAGATTATATTTGTTTGCTAAATTCTTTCCCTACTAAAAGCTTAGGTCCTGGAATTTCTAATTATTTTCATAGTCCTTAATTACTTCATTTACATAGTTTATTTTTTTCTCCATAAAGAGGGATGGGTAAATTGCAAAAAAGCATTGTCTTGCTTATTTTAATTCTAGCCGCACAGGACCAGAGAGTACACTGAAACTGTGGGGAAGATTGATCAGTTCAGTTTTTCACAATTTGTTCATAATGACAGTACATTACTTAGACCTATACATGCTTTCTTCCTTCATCACCCTTGCAATTACTTCAGCAGTACCTTTCTCCCCACCCTAGGACAATAGCTAGTCAAAATTTCCTGAGAGCAAATTCGTAAAGAGACACGAAGAGACAAGGCACATATAATTGATAGTCAAATCGGGTGATGAGGCAAAAAAGTATGCAAGATCCAGTTTATGGGCAGATTTTTGTGCTTTTGAATTTGTACATAAAGTATATATACACACACACATAAAAATATATAAGTATATATGTATATGGTAAAGATGAGATTATGTGCGGTTTTAGTGGATACAGTGAAAGTGTGTTGGTGAGAAGAGCTGCCAAAATGGAACACTGCAACCTTTGACATCGGGAGAATGGTCCTTGATCTTACACCTAGTCATATATACTCAAGGCTTTCAAGTGTTTACAGAATAATCAAACAGTGATTCTGCTTAGGTTCTTGGAATATTCAGTGCGAGAGAGCGCATGACAACGATTAAATTTATTTCTCCCAGTGGGCAATATGACCATGGAAAGGTGCTCTAGTTAAAAAAGTAAAACAATAAAATAAGAATAAAGTTTGTTACAAGGTGCAGCGGTAAAAGGTGTTAACATGAAAAATATTAGAAATGAAAAAAGAAGGCAAGGGAAATTAGAGATATATACTATAAAACAAACAACAAACTTACATCAAGAATAATCATGTGCTCAGCTACACCATCACACACACACCACTGACACTTCATCTGAGGTTGAGCAGCTGGACCGCAGATGGTACAAACGATTGTAGGTGTCTGTTACTTTTGCATGTTGGCATGGAATAGCGTTTACATTAGCTTAATAATACAATTTTTCTTCGTTTGTACATGTTAGGGTATTGACAAAATGCGTGCAGCTTTCCTATTTTCTGGTCACAGAAAGAAGCTAAATTCCTCTGTTTGATACACATTATCTTAGACATACGTGACAAAAAGATGTTGGATGTTAAATAAACTGGTTTGCTTTAAAATATCTTGATTTCAAAAGACTCATTTTCTTGGAGAGGTTGGCACCATAGATTGGACCCAAAACAAACCATGGACGACGACATAGGCGCCTGGGACTGATGCTTTGTCGCTCAAATCTACTACGGAAAACAACTACCATCTTACTTTTCACCGTAACACAAGACATACATTCATTTTAGTCTTTTCTTTCTTCTGTATGTTTACAATGACGTCGCAGTTATTTAAAATTATGAAACGAAAATACATGATGATTCATACATTTGGAAAAAGGTAAACAGACAATACATGACTAGGGTGATATTTCCAGCCATCATCCTGGCTGTACTCATTTTTTCTTCCTACTCTTTCTGTTTCGTAATACACATGCAATGCAGAGGTAGCGACTTCTAAAAATCGAAAAAAGAGAGACTAGGCCCATGAGCAGAGTGACTCATTCGTCACAGGTTTACTAAAGGAAGTGTTGCCTATGAGCGGCATGTAAACTGTACAAAATCTATAACACGGGCTGCCTCTCCATGTTCACAACTTTGAGCGACCGAATTAGACAGCTAATTGATTACATAAATACAGATTTCTTTGGAAAAGTATTGACATTGATGTTTTATGTATCGATGTATATTGTGTGTACTTGTTAATCGATATGTGTCCATGCGAGCGTATGCGTCTCTGTCAGTAATCTAGATGTACTGGAATTACTTAGTCCTCGCTGTTCATGTCTTTTTTTAGTGAACCTTTTGCATCACTTCAGGGGAAAAAGCCATACTCTTAAACTTCATGGTAAGAGTACCGTATGTTGATGTCTACATGAACATCATACAATGAAAACTCTGTATATGACTATTTTCAAAAAAAAAAAAAATCACAAAACTAGGTTCATTTAAGAAACTACAAAACCACTTCATGCATTTTCTTCTTGCACAGATTTTCCAGTGCTAAGATCTAGTACTCTAGTCATTTTTAAGTATTGACAGGAAGAGGCTTAGGCCAGCTGGGCTTAGGCTTCGACCGTGCAGTACACCCGCACTCTGCGATCTAGTCATCTATTAGCAATTGCGGGAAAAGCCGAAAGCTGTCAACCGTAGGCACGAACATCAGCGCCTCCTACGACACTGAGCAGTTCTGATGGTTATAGATCCGAGGGTGTAGGCAAGGAGGACCTTTGTCCCACCTAGTATTAGGCATGGTGCTCGTTCATCGTTCTGCTAATAATGTCACCAAAATGAAGTGTATAATTTCCAATACACGAAGATTTACAGAGATAAAGTTTTAAGAAGAATAGCCAAAACAGACTAGACTCACTAGAGCATCAACATCCCATACTACGAGCTTACTCTCTTCTTACACCTGTCCAGGCTTTAACACAAACCTCGACCCATCCCCCAACCACCATCCATCCACACAATGGTTGTTTGTGTACTTCATAGGAAGAAACGCCGTTTTGAGGAGAGTGATTGATGGAGTGCAGGGAAACTACACAACCTGTCTCTAGTCAAACATTAGATCATTAACACAAATCATTACACCAAGAAAACAATGTGTTGCAAGGTGATTAACAATGAAGGATTACCAATGTTGCCAAGGAAACCAATGTTAGTCTGTCATCAGCTAGAGTAAGCACATCGAAGCCGCCTTCTTTACGGAAGAGCTACCAACGAAACAGAGAATGGGAATTTACACCACACCTCACATTTCTGCCGGTAACTAAGGACTGGTTTCGGGTTCGAATTGTGTGAAACAGTAGATTTCTGATTTTGATATTTCTGCATGGATGATTAACATAAATGTGTCTGTGTGACTGACTTAAATAAATTACTGTTCCCATAAAACGTGTGTTCAAATTCAAGGTATTGTCTAGCTCAGACAGAAATAAGGCATGAATAAGGTGTGAAATTAGTGTATTACCATGAATAATGCATTGTAATAATTTATCATACAATAAATCTGTAGAATGCAAAAGACCCAGCTCTCTCGACAAAGCTTTAATAAGATTAATTGCACACTTCAATCCTGTAAGTTACTACTAGGATTATAACACGACTCTTTAACGAGCTGTGTTGCTTTAGTGTTCTTAGAATAAATGCAGAAGTAAAATAAAATGTAAATAAGGCGTAAGACTTTGCGAACGATTTCACGTGCAATTCAGTGCATCGGAATATCAAGCGCGTTATGTTAAGGAAGTTTTAAGGACTGAAGAGGAGGACGTAGAACTGGAAGTGAAAGTACTTGATCTCAGTTCTCAGCTAGAAGTGAGGATTGGGAGGGTGAATGGAAGGATAGATTAGGACGTTTTCGTTTCCTTAAAGGGTACAAATTGAAACCCGTTCTCATAATGGCTACAGTCATGCTCACTAATATGTTCCTTCTTTATAAGTCTATTTGTTGACGAGTCTTGATTTAGTTACAATAAAGACTTGTAATCAGTGAAGGGTGTTAGTACTTGAAGGGGACAATGTGATTTTTCTTACACGTCTTTCACTGTCACTGAAAGACAGCTTTATCCTTTGTATTTCAGAGTGGTGTTATTGGAAACAGCAACAACGACAACAATGAGGTATATGTTGTTGATCAATAGGACGACTTTACAGTTTCCCGTTGATGTTAAATTAGGGTCATAACCTAGGTAAAGTAATGAGTGGTTCCCGCAGATATCACAAAGGACGTCTTTAAAGGACATGCTTTTATTCGAGAACGTTCGACACTTCATTTATAACAAGAACCCTCTGACTCAGAGGCTGTAGGGACAATAATCGTAAGGGGTTCACTGAGTGTAGGTTAGAAAATGTGGATGCATAAGCTTGAAAACGTTCCTCTATCTCCTTAACCTTTCCTGCAAAATCAGGTACCCGTTTCTGTGTGATTAGAGGGGTTGTTTTGAGTTTCAACCATCAAAGTAGAGATTATCTACCCGCATGTTCACAGACATAATACATTTTTATTTTGACAAGCGTTTGTACCACAACTTTCAGCTGTTCATATCTGTTATATTGTAAGATACATCCATATTAATGTGTGTGTTTGTGTATCTATGTGTACGTGCGTGCTTGCTTGCTTGTATAAATGAGGTGAAAAAGAGGACAGGAAAGAATGATTAATAAAGATCCCTTTGAACACATTGAACAAAATTTCTCTTCTGCCTTCAAAGAGGTTTTTTTTTGGTGCGTAATCAGCATATATATATACAACCTCCATTGCAGTTGTGTGTCATCTCCGTGCTTGTACTCTTATGTGTGTGCGTGTAAGCCTGCGAAGTTGGCTCTAGATTTGTCTTCAGGTGAGTTTGATTCAAATTTTTTTTTGGTTACCTGTAGATACCTCATCGTCAAATGAGTCCGCAGCAAAACTGCTGACACTACTCCATGATAACTGGACATTGGCACACATTAACAAATATTAGAGTCAGGTTTTTTTTACTTTTTCGGGAAAGAATCTGCAAAAAACTTGCCGGTTCGATACTTGCATGGAGCAGCTGTTGGGAATGAGTACCTGACTCCTTACAGAGGTGGGGAAGGTAAGGTAGCGAGTAAAGCTGACCTGGAGAAATGTGATCTCTTACACATCACTGATTGAGAAGATTGCGGGACCTATTTTTTTATTACTATTTTACTTTTTGCGTTTTTCTTGAAGATGACGGATGGAAGCGGAAGTGCACTTTGTCACTCAGTAGGAATATGTCTCAAACGATTCTGCAGGATGGTTTTAAATGCATACTCTACTTCAACACTTAATTTTAAAGCTAAGCTGAACTTACCACAGCATCATATTTACTTAGTAACAAGAGTTTAATATTTTAGCAAAGCAACTGAGCATGTATAATGAGTTACAATGATGTCCACTAAAAGACACATATCTATATTTCAAACGCACAGAGAGCAGTAAACATTCTTTAATGCCATTAGTAAACTGAAAAAATGAGTAAACCAGCTTCGTTATAGTTCAGATCCATCATTAAGGTCTCAGACTTCTTGTGATATAAACAGTGCCTAAAACTCTTTGTCATTTCTTGAATGTTAGTCACAAGAGAGGCCATCAGTTCAAAAGGTCGCCTGCAATGTGAGTTGCAGGTCTTATCAAACACTACTTTTTTAAACTACTTCCTTTCTGAAAGTGAAACAGGTGTAACTCAAAATTATAATAGTATGCTCTTATTAGAACAGAAATGGTGCTTATTCGATCTTATCCCGTCTCGTACTACCGTCCCTTTCAAAGAGTGGCTACCAAAAACTGAGCTATAAACCTACCAATTATTAACCTTCCGCCTTACTCTTGTAAGCCTGAGATTAGAATGTGTAGAACGGTTTGCCCAAATGGAATTAAAGAAAAGAAGAGAATGTCTGATTCGAGCAAAGGAACTAATTTTGAATATATTCTACGTCTGTAGCCTATAATTATTATTAATAATACATGCAACATTTATAAAGCGCATAATTAAATTTATATCTTCATTAAATTGCCACTGAAGTTTCGGGCGAAATACTGTCATAACACAATTTTTTAGATATATATATATATGCGGTAATGGGTACAACACTAATCCATACTAAATACAGAGAAAGCAAAAGTCTACACAAGCAAAGCAAGGTCACAGAAGATGCCTAATAGGTTAATAATAATAATAATTTATTATTTATATAATTTATAATTTATGTGAGTGATAGTAATGGTCTACGACTTTATTTTATCTCCTCACAGGGTTTACTTGTAAAACACTGACGGATTAAGGTAATGCACTCTTTGCTGAACTGACCCATCAATATGTTGTTCGATTTGCTAGAAAATAGTTAAATATGTGTTTCCTGCGACAGGGAAGCAAAATACCACAAATGGCTAAGATATCTCAGATCAGAAATGCGCTTCTGCAACTCACTATTCGGTGTCCACAAAGGATACTCTTTCACCTGTCAAGTGACTGAAGTTTAAACCGAATTAGGAAGCAATTTGTGGTCGTTAGAACAGACAAGCGGAACTGTTGGGCGATACGTCTATTTTCCAAGAAATCCCACTTTCTGGTCAACATCTGAGAACGGCTGTTTTAGCCTGATTGTGCTCGACGAGGTCTAGTGTTTCTCAGTAATTGTGAGAATATCTCGATGTAAAAGAGCCTTTTGTATGACAGTCACATCAGAGTTGCACGTTTTATTCTCTAAAGCTCTGTATTGATACAGAGCCGGCGCTAGGGGGATGCGGTTCCTTGGGCAAATAGAATTGCGGGTCTTTTGGAAACCGTTACAACATACGTAATAGGTCTATAAAATAATTACGGAATACCTCATCCCGACGGTGCAATTTTTAGTATGGGGCCCCCATCAGGACCAGGGCCTTGGACAGTCATACCTTCCGCCGCCCCTCTCTTCCCCTAGCGATGGTCTGATTGATAAAGTATAATGTCAAATCATGAATAAAGAGATATGAGACAGTGACAAAAGCATCGTAAAATTAATTATTTTTTTTTTTGCTTTTTTTGTGGAACATATGGGGCTTGAACTGTCAATAAGTGTACTTAAAAACAAAATGCCTCATCTCTTTTTTTGCGCCTGGAAAATGTCGACAATTACAGAGTGTCAGTGAAATGTTACGGTTCAGCCTATTAGACAAAGTCTTAGTTTCAAGTAAAGCTTATATATTGATGTCAATCTGTTCGTGTTTCTGAGATTCGTAGTAGATATTTAATAAAATTAGCTTTCGGACAACCATTTTTTACAAACGACTTCTATATCTAATAGACAAAAGCGATTATCTCGATGATCGAAGTTTCTGTGATTAGAAGACGAAGTATTATGACAACTGTCATTTTATGCAGGACTATGTTGACAAACACTTTGTGTGTGGACATTGTAGAACTTGAGATGAAGAGTCTCAATACAAAAAACGTGTAAACAACAACACACAGAAGGCCAATATTATTATATGAATCTCCTTAAAAATTTATTCACCCATTGATGTAGTTTCAGGTTCATGAGCTCATATATTGATTACAATTAATCATTTTTATGACTAACTTTGTTGTAAACTCCTAGTAAATTAATTGCTATTTAATTAAAGTCTTCGCACATTCATCTTGAAGAAGCACTTTTGTGAACGCCAATTCTGTCAGTCGTTTGCCTGTAATCATGGCAGTGAAGTGGATGGCGGCATTTCTGTTTCCCCCATACTTCTGTGATGGCTTCATGGGTCGTTCTTGTGTTTGAGAAATCTAGGTCTCCGTCTATTAAGCCATCTGCATTCCACCCATTAGAAGTGCACATTGACTTCTGTTGAGATATAGTATGTAATGATAATTGTATTATCTAATAAAGCAATCCAATGATCATGTGTATTCACTTACACTTACAAAGCTATCAATATGTGCAGAATCGTTAAATTTATCTCAAATGTCCTAATTATTATGTCGTGAAGAATATTGATACGTTTTTTAAATTGAAAATCATTAGACTATTAGTATTTAAAAAAAATTCAAAAACATAAAAATTTCATTTATTAAGCACACTTCATACAAACATTTTATTTACTCTATGTTTCTTTCTTTCCTAAATATGTGGTCCAAAAGTATCATATGAAACATTTTGCCAAGAAGTTTTTATAATTTTTTTAAACAGAATTTCTGTTATATGCTTTGTCTTCGACAGTTTGAAGAATGTGACAAGTAGGTTTAAAGAAAATCCAGTTTCCATTCGAAATCCGTTACAGGGAAGTGATACCGAGAGATAGTGTGATATTTAAATGTTCCTGTTATATCTCACAAACTGCTTGCATGTTACTCATCATGATTCGCAGATAGACAGTGTATAGGACGATGTGACAGGAATTTCAGCCACGATAAGTCTTGTCAAAGACTTAAGCTCATCCGCAATGCATCAGGCTTAAAGCTTACCATTTTCTCTGTACATGCAGCCATATCTCTACACCAACATCCAAAACAGGGGTTAATACCATTTTCAACAAATCAAATACTGTCAAACGATTGAGCATGTTTGGCAAAATCTTGTGTGTAGAGAACAGAAAAAACATCTATTTTCAACTACTACTGCTACTCACAGTGCTTCAGCCACTGCTAAGGACCAGGCTGTAAGTGAGCAAAAAAGCAATATAAAATATGACAAATCAACTAAAATTGTAGACTTCACCCCCACCAAAAAAAAAAAAAAAGACTGATAAAAAGTATTCCACTGTAGTATTTTAGAAGCTCAGTGCTTTGCTAAATTGTAGCAAATTTCCTTAAAGACCAACTGAATGGTTTAAATTGTTTGCAGATATCGGTAGATATAGGCGATATAAACCTCACCTATAACTTTCAATCTCCAGAACCCATCCGTTAATTAATTAAGTATTCCCTAGGATTCGCACCTGCAATCAACGAACTCCACTGTGTACTACGTCACGTCAGTACACCATTCACAACACTGCCATCTGTCAACACCAATCACAGTGACAGTTCAGGTTATTCGGACTTTGAAATTTTGCATTTCTCGTGCTAAAATAAGTTTTTTCAGAACCACGAGGAATGCAGACTTTCAGCGTCCGAATAATCAGAACTGTGTCTCATTCTCTCTCTGATTGATGCTGACAGCTGGCAACCTTGTGAATGAATAATCTATTTGCACAACTGACGGATTAGTTAAGTTTTTAATATAGATTTATACTCACCTTTAAACATCCAGGCGTTGCGCACGTTTCAATTTGATTGAACAGTCTCAAACAGTAGTTAATATTGTTATCATTAAAACTTTGTAAATGTAGTTTTGTTTCTGATGTCCATTTTCCCTAATCAGCTATTCCACCATAATATTTTCTTGCAATAAAAGTTTAGGATAATAAAATACCTCCGATGTCATGCGTCGGCCATGTGACAAATTGCCAAAGGTAAGTAGCGCACGATACAACGGACGTAATAGCAGACGCCTGTATAATATTTTAAATTATTGAGGTATACACCTCATAAATAATCAGAAATACTAAAATTGATAACACTTTTCATGGATTGAAAAAAAAAACTACTTCCAGATTTTTAGTTATCCAACTTAGTATACGTGTACTTACCTAAATTTTCGATAACATGTAATGTTGTATGCGCAGAGCCTTTTGAGTTCCGAAGAGTTAGCATCCAGATTCCTAGAATACTGTTGCTTTCCTTTTCAAGGTGAAAACTCAGGACAAGATTAGGCGGGCTACCAGTTAGGAAACATGTCACTTCTCTTGTAATATTGTCTTCTGAGGACAGTGGGATCAAATCGCATCCGCTGATTGCTGTTGTGTGAGCCTTGACACGAATTCTTACTTCGTCGATTCTTGAAGAAGCGAAGATCTTTACATATTTGTCAACAAACTCAGGAGGATCTAAGGCAATGGAGAATATATAAAACATTGAGTTCAACAGATGTTGAGATAATAGTTTTAAATCGGGAAAAATTGTGAGACACGAAAGAAATGCAGATAGAGAGACAATCGCAACTAGTAAAAGTAAGCTTAAGTCTATTTGTTGCAGTATATTTAAATGCATTCTATTGACCCCAGCTAAAGTAGGATGAAACCCTTCTTGACGTTTTACATGAATCATTCTGCTTTTAAAACTGTCTTGTTTTAATAGCTCGACCCAGGTCAGAAATTAAAAAAAAATTGAACGCGATGTATGTGATACTAAAAATATCAATTTAAAATTATTACTTTTTCATCTTCACTAATTATAATTTATGAAAAAAAATTGTCAAAAATGAAGGTCGACAAAAAGAGATTCTGAAACACTTAAGACTTTACAGACTACAGGAAGTACGGCACAAGCTCTACATTTTACATAAATCTGTTGCTTTAAACGGTAAAAATTTTGGGCCGTCTAGTTTTTACTTGCTCTGCCTGTAAGTTCCAAACTTTGCAAATAAGACGCCCACCTCTACCTTTCTTGATGAATCTGTCTACATCGACAGTAGTTATTAAGAGTTATCAATGTTTGTTTGAAACCACGTTCGTGTATGGCGTGCAGGCACAGATATTTGGTAAAATCAGACTTACGGGCAGGCTGAAGATTTAGCCGTTTACTGGCGGTTGCTAACTCATCTGAGTCTATGTCTTTCCATGTCCACGTCCACTCAGTTTCCACGTGTGATTGGTTCATTATCTTGTACAATCTTCCTGGACCTTCCGGAGTGAGGCATCCAGCAAATACTCTTGTTACTTCAGTGCAGCTGTTGCCCACCTGAATGATTCTTCCATCGTATTCCACGTTACCCACGTTCGTCAAGGTTTGTACCTTAATTCTATAGACCATGTCAGACTGATTACAGGCTGATGTGTTCAGCCAGAACGTCAGGTTGACGTAGTTGTTTTCCTCAACAAAAAGGGTGTTTCCCTTAAAGTTGTAAAAATCCAGTAGTGCACCTATGGATTTTGAAACATATTTTGGCCAATGAGTGGCATAAACATTTATATCTGTAATGATAGCGAACAAAAAAAACCTTTGTTAAGCTTATACTCCATTGAGCAAAAAGCAAAAAATGCTGTCCTTTAGCCTTCATATTCTAGACAATTTTCTCTTGTCACATTTTTACCACGACAGTGCGACAAAATACAGCACTTAAATCAAATTCCACAATTTAATATAAAGATGCTGATTCATTTATATGATGGTTTAGATGACTTTTTATCTTCTTAGAAACTTTGAACTATTTAGAGGAAAACAGATCTTCCTCTGCAACGAACAATATATTCATATTCGGTTGGAATTATAAGATTAAAAAAATTATATAAAAGACATTTTTTTCTCCCATCATCAGTAAAATATTTGCTCAATGTCCCAAAATATTAGAGAAATTTTAAATAAATGATATTTTTAACATTCCTCTTTGTTAAATGCGTCAAATAGTTTACTTTAAATTGCTTTGAATTATTTATATGCTCTTTACTATTAAACATGCACGTTTGCTGTGTCTTTAATTTTACAATCTGTGTGGTGTAGATAATTTATATTTTCTTTGTTTCCTCAAATTTTTAGATTCCTTTGATAACTATATCTAGTAGTGTTCGAAGTTTGTTCCGGAGCAATACTGATTCAAGGGGTCGTTAATGCTGTTTGGTTTGATACGGCAACTAAATATTGGATGTACAAAGACACAAAAGAAAGCTCTTACATTATAAAACAGATAACACTATTTGTATCAAATGTAACTTGATTCAAGTGAATTCAAGTTAATAGAACGGAGGTTTTTCAGTAGGTTTACCATACAACCTGTTTAGGTTCTTAATATATATTTGAAAAAAAACGTCTTTGGTTGATCAAAACCTACATTTTGATAAAACTCAAGTACTCTAGCAAGATATTTGTATATCTATGACATTATCGTAACCAAAAGTTAAAATCTTACACTTACAATTCTGGACAGAAATTGTTCTCTGCAAAATGGCTAATGCACATATAAACTGCACCAGGAAATATTTCCACATTTTGAATGCTGGTTCTCAAAAGAAGTTTCTCTTTGCATGCCTCTGAGCTGAGCAGTATGGAAGCGAAATAGCGTGTGTGTCCTTTAATATAAGCAGATACAGATTTCTTCCTCCCTGTAATCTCGTGAATATTTATGTCCTTTCAAGCAGATGAAAATTATCCGTTTGACTTTGTAGTTCCTCAGCTTTTATAGTGTCTTTATTGTTTATCTAATCAAGTCAAATTAAACTTTTTTGTCTGCCGAGGAAATCTTGGACAGAAAGTTTCTTTTTGCTCACAGTCATTACACAAATACAACTATGAGTATATATATATATAGCATAACGGGCAGACATCCATACCCATACAAGACATTTAACACACGCACACCTATACCTTCTCACACATACACATAAACTAAGGAGGACGCCAGGTAATATTGGTACCTACGAGTCCTTGTGCCTTTTATTTAGCGCACGTGACACTTTGTAGCGCGTGCTTCAGTGCAACAGCTAAAAGTTGGAAGGAAAAGGGTGTGATTGGTCTGAGGTGGTGGTATGTGCCATCTTTCTGACTTCATGAAGGTGCAAGTCAGAAAGTGGCAGCTGTGGTGTGTCAATAATTTTATTTGTCTGGTGGATAACTCTGGCCAGCCTTGTCTTGTCTTCGACGAGGAGGTGACCATACCAGGCGACGATGTTAAATGTGAGAATGCTATCAACAAGATTTCACAAATTATTTGTACACAGTTGTTTGGTGGAGGTTGACAAGTGCATGCATTAGCTCATTGTTTTATTAACTATTTTCTCATAAAAACCGGCAGGGTGTTTTAGAGAAATGATCTCTAGAAGAAACGTTTTAAGCTACTTAAGAAAACTTTAACTGTCTTACATTATAAGTGCTCGTAAAATTTGTATTCTTCAGACATTTAAAGCCACAGTACGCGTGTAACATACTCAAAGCTAAAACATTTTAATTTCCATTGTAAACGAACATATTTTCTCAGTGAAAAACTTTGTGCTTCACACATGTTTCTTCCATCCTTTCTAAGTTTTCAACTGGCGGGTTTGACGTTTCTATTAGTCATTTTGTTTAGAGTTTTACATTTTCATTTTAGGTAATGAAAGAAAGGGCATATTTGACTTGTCATAGATTACCTACTCCTCAGAAGGGGTTTTAGAGGTACTTTCTTAAAATTATTAATATGATCACCAACTGTTTTAAGAGAAAATCTTAATTTGTTTTTCGGCTTTGGTGTTGATATTGTTGTTAACCATGTTCACTTGACGTACAAGTGAAACAAAGGCCCAACCTTCTAAGTCCACTTCACATTTCTACATCAACATCTAACATATAAGCTAATGCCCTTTTAAAAAAAGGGAATATTCAATTCAATTAAGTACAACTTTATTTATTCACAAGGTCAATTTCAGATAGTGCTTGTACTAGCAATATACAGAGATAATAATACATATACATATTAAAACAATTTCTGTCCTCTATCACACACACACACTCACTCTTCCTGCAAAATAGTAGATACAGTTGGTGACCTTACGTCACCTCATCGCAATACAAGATCACGGTAAGAAGAGATAACCAGTAAAGGGCACATAATAAATGAGTTGCGGTGACGATTGGTTCTTCGTGCAGGCATCGCGTACCTGAAGCCATACTACAAGAGTTAAAATTCACATGCCAACACATGATCATAAATACAAAAGATGCGGGATGCCGTTGTCGAACAATTGGTGATGTTTGAGAAAGCTTGTGTGTAGTTAACAGAAAAGCTACTACTGATAATGCTTATACTACTGCTACTAAAGAAAACAACGGAAAAGCTGAAAGAAATCAACGTAAAAATAAGCTAAAATTATGACAAATCAATTAAAATTATAGACTTAATTAACCATCAGAGAAACGAAAAGAAATTATTTTTATGCAGTGTACTTTCACTGCCATAAAGAAAAACCTTTCTGCAAATCCTTACCTTCATTATTCAGAAATATATTTCCTTCAGTGCTCCCTAGCCATCAGATTCCTCGACGCTGAGAGAGTACCCCTGTTGATTTCCCCTACGAAGGGGTCAATCAAGAATATAGTGAGTAGAGAATCGCATCCCTCCTCATCCGACGTATCAATGAAAATGTTTAGCCGACGCCGTTTTCCCATGCCCCACCCGCCGAGTTACCCGATGACACCTCTCTGCTTTTGGCGAAGCAATTAGTCAACGTCGACATTAGGAGTGGCGAGAAGGGGTAACCCCGCCCACCCCCGAACGGATGGTGCCCCAGGAGGTAGTGATAAACGGATAGAAGTGTTTGTCGCCTTAAAGCAAGAAATATGTCTTTTTAATAACATGAACTCAATGAGTGGTATGTATTTTTGTTTGTGTGTGTTGTATAAAACCTGCGTGCTGTATACAGCCCAACCATTGCATTCTTGCATCAAAAGCGGCTGAACATCGATCAAGCGACTGCAGGAAAACATATTTTTACTCCAATCAAGATTCTCTAAATGTGTGGCAACAAATGCGATCACACAGGTCTTGAAGTATCTTTAAAGTTAGATGTTTCCGAATAGACAATATCTTTATGGTTTCTTTAGTAAAAATTACAAATAGCAGCATTTCATCTCTTAATATCAGACAAATAACAGTTTTAATGGACATGATGTGTTACAGTCTAGTTTCTGTAAAGATTTTGTAAGCATGAAGTACACGCAAGATAATCTTGGCTGAGATTTTCATGAAACAGTTTATTCTTTTCAACAGTTGTGACTAGCCCTATGATGCTTTTGAAGGTAGGTTAATAGATATTTATCTTAAGAAAATGTTTGCATGATTTATTTAGATTAAAATTTACTGTTCATTTCAGTCGTCCAGTAACATAAAGTATATCTTATATTATACTTACTTGCATGTGTTCTGAAGTTTAGTGTCTCTGAAAAACCTCCTCCAACACGTAGACCTAATGACCAATTTTCTCCTTTAAGACTATTATTTTCAGATATGACAAGAGTCAAAAGCAGGTAAGGTAGGTCACCAATCAGGGTACAGTTCACTAAGATGTTTGAATTGTTTCTAGATGACGATGTCAGAAGACATTTCTCTACGACGGTAGTGTGGACCTTTATTTTAAATGTCCAACGGTAGTCTCTTCCGCTATAGACAACTGTTGGATACCTGTCAATAAACTGAGGACGACCTGAAAAAATTACACAAAACAAAGAAAATGTCAAATCTTTGATATGATGCATAATTTGCTTTTAGCATTTTTGAAATATCTAAAAGTGCTGTTGGTTAAACCTGATATACATAAAATGTGACGGTAGGGATGGTAATAGATTGTATCAATTAACTTGCACAGCAGTCACCCTAAGCACAAGAGAGACAAAAGCTAAATTATTCCTAACGCGTTAATTATAGATGGAAGGCTACTTATATACTAGAATAGTCTGTTGAAATGTTAGAGTATAGTTACTTTTAACATCTGCCTGGAGTCTACTCCCTAAAGACTAATTCTCCAGACGACACATACATTCTTCTGCTTGAGTGCCCTTTGTTCTTCTCTCCATCATTCCCCCAAAACAACACACAGTTACCTACGAACAAATAACCGCAACCATGTTTTACACTAAAGAACAGACTGGTTAGCTACTGAAAACTTATAAATACATCTGTGACAACAATCTCACAAACATGCTAATGTGCATTTTCGCGCATTTCAACTGAAACTTCTCCTAGTATCAATAAGAACTGGCTACTTACATCTGACAAGGAAAGACACAGACTTAATAGTTTTCGAGCCACTTCCTTCACATCGGACTGTGGGCCAGTCGTGTTCACACCGGAGTGTAAGGGACAGGTTGAGATAGTCTTCTCCTCTAGTAGCTTTTATTTCATTTCCAGTTTTATCAAACAGAAATAATTTGCGAGGTGGGTTTCCTGGGTGAAAGGTGCAGGAGATGCTAACCTCTTGGAGATCATTAATAAGACAATTACCACTGACCTCACTTTTGTCTACAGTGAGACTTTTGACAGCAGGTGGATCTG
Organism: Pomacea canaliculata; assembly: GCF_003073045.1. Classification (NCBI taxonomy): domain Eukaryota; kingdom Metazoa; phylum Mollusca; class Gastropoda; order Architaenioglossa; family Ampullariidae; genus Pomacea; species Pomacea canaliculata. The sequence goes on along the minus strand of NC_037596.1, from coordinate 11,549,420 downwards.
TAATAAAAAAAGGTACAGAAAACAGTGTTTATGCTTGTAAAAAGCATTAGAATTTACGTACAAATGAAAACAGATTTTTTATTACTGGTGTTACTGGCAATATAGTTCGATGAAGCAGACAAATTCTTCACATGAGTACACACTCTAACAAGTTTTAGTGTGTTTCATACAAATTTAATTTATGAAAGATGAATAACACAAGAAGGAAGAAGAAATAGATAAAAAGAGAGACGAAATGGAGAATGATTAAAAAAAAAACAAACAAACAAAGAAAAAGGAAGTGGAAGCATCGATCAGGGAGTACATAAGAACCGTATGATATACTCACAAAAAACATTGAGCTTCTTCTGTATTGATATCAAATCATCAGACGGTGTTGACGACAGTTCCCATTCGATTTGCACATGAGATCGATTCACTGGTTTGTACAACGTTGCTGGACCTGTCAGACTGATGCACTGAATAGACAGTCTTCCAGAGCAATTGCCCTCACTGGATGTTACCCTTCCGTCATACTCATGAACACCAGTGTTTATCTGGGTATGAACTGTCACTTTATGTAAAGTATTCGTCTGGTTACATGCCAACTCCTTAATCCAGAATGTCACGTTGACAAAGTCGTTTTCATCAACTGATAAAACATCATTCGTAAGAGTGTAAAAATTCAAGTCAGTACCTGCAAGAAAAATTGTAACCAAATTATTTGTTAAAACGTTGACTAGTAACAAAATTTATAGAGTAATATGCTTTGCTTTTGAGCAGTTTTCACTAATAAAGATATTATTTTGATTAACTCATTTTTCTTAAATCTTCTCTTGATCTTGTCATCATTTACAGTAAAATTATATTTTTTTAACAAAATTAAAATTAACCATCAGATTTCTAAAATCATATCCTGCTATCACTCTTAGCAAAATGCCAGCTAAAAGGAAACCTCTGGAATGAACAAAAATGTTTTTAAAAATTACTTAGAGGAAGTACTGGCAGTTTGGAACTCACTAATCTGGTAGAAATATTATAGTATTAATAAAATAATGCAAAGAACCAAAAAAAACCAAAAAAAAAAACCCCAAAACTCTCATGCCCTGACAAAAAAGTTCCGTTGGAATGAGCTGGAATAGAGAAATCCCCCAAAAAGGTGAACTTACACACTTCTTCTCGTAAAAAAACTGCCTGGTGCATGAGCAAGACACACACAACGCCTACAGTAGACCACATTTTCTGTGCCTTGTCTAGTCCATCACAGAAAGTTCTCAGTGAATAACATTCTACTATCACCACACACTTATGAAACTATAACAAGGAAACTAAAAGGGCGATACATGTTGAGCTGGAGCAGTCGCGCGGTTTCCTTGTGAAGCTGTGATACTATTAATAGATGACAAACATCAATCCCTGGTGACTATAAGACGATCTGTTTTTATGCCACTTTTGTCAAACTTTCAGATATACTAAAAAGTTATTTTTTTTTAATTTTTGTTTTTTGGTTGGGTGACTTACAGTGTCAGTTGGTAGGTGGGAAGAATAGCCTTTTTTGGTTTTATTGTCTTCTCCTTTCTCTTATTCGATTTTATAAAAATTCAAAACTAATGCATCACAAATCTATTGATCTTTTTTTTTTTTTAGCCTTTCCTGTGAAATAATTTACCCTGCATAGTCTTAAGTGCCAGTAATCTAGATGAAAAAAAGATTATTAAAATGTAGAAAAAGTATTGTAAAAATTGGACAGTTTCTGATATTTAACTTAGAATATTTAATAAATGTTTTATAGGGAAATTCCTTTTTCGAAAACTTTTTCGCCTCTTTCAGCCTCTACTTGCCCATCATTGCGTCTTTAAAAAATTTTCGTAACTGATAAATAAAACCCAGTCTGATTTGTTAGTTTTGTATTAGAAATAAGGTCTGAAATCATTACAGAAACCATTGAAATTAAATTAAACTAATGCTGTTCTCAATTTATCCAGCATATCTGAAAACTAAAAGCTTTGTGATTTTATGGGTCTTTTATCCACAAATGACTTAGGCATTTTCTTAAATTTATCATATAAAACTATTTTTGTATTTCTATATACAGCTTTTCTTAGGGAGAAGAATCAGTGAATAGCAAAGCCAGTCTAGACCTGCACTTGCCTCCCTTTACCATCTGCTTTTGCTCATGCACACGTCTTGTAAAGGCACAGTAAGTAATCAGTGATGTGTCATTCTTCCGATTGAAGAAATAATTTAAGAAATCAATCTCACTTTGGTGTATACTACGCTGGTCATTATCTTAGTATTATATATTTTGTATTTAGTATAATTTAGCATTCACTGCAATATAAAGGGATATTCGACAGATTTTTCGTGACTGATACAGCAAAACGGTTGGTTTTAAAATTTTAACTATTTTGACCAGTACATCTCCATAATTCGCCTTAGATGGTGCATCTATGATACTCTTCAGACTGTTTTGACGCTTTCATCGTCTACATCAACGTGAGCTCTAAGTGGAGCACTTGGTCTTACCGTAATAGAAGTCAATTTTCGTTCTTTTCGACGCTAGTGACTGTTAATACCCTCCTTTCTACAGGCTACTCACCATTTCAGTTGGTTTTCCAAAAGTGTCGGAGTAGAACATGGAATCCGTGTCATAAGTAGTCAAAAATAAGTGTTTCTCGAGTGGACGCTCGCAAAAGGTATTCGCAAAGATTTCTTTTACACATGCGCAGGAATAATCGTTGAGATTAGTAATTAATTGGTGAAATCTTCCTACACTCGCAGTGTAGCATACTACTCTGTAGAATGGAGGAAGTGTTGCTCCTTAGGCTACTGTGCAGAATTAAACAATGACGAATTCTTCGCTTTAAAATTATAACCAACCATTGTAAAGGTCTAAAAGTGGGCTCTGTCGTGCAATGGATACTTTCTGAATACACAAGCATTCGCCCACACCTTTTTACAGCACAATCAATGAGTAAATACCTCAATATGAATTAAAGAATACCAAAAGAGTACATACATATATATACAGGAATAGTTCACAAGCATGCTCAAACATAATCTTAAGAACGTAGCTCTCTCGCTGTCTCTCCTCGTTAAGTTCACACAGGTAATAATCCCACGTTCACAATGATTATACAATAATCACAGTTCACCGTTAAAAATCCAGTGTTCATAAGTCACTTCTTCACATTCACTAATAATTCAAGTCTAACTGGTGCTGGTGTAGACTTCTGGTACACTATAAATTCGCTACTTCCCTCGGACACTTTCCCTCGTCTCTTCAAGACGGACCTTCCGATCGCAAGCTTGCCATCCGGAAGAGGGAAGTTTTCACGCTGTACGAGACTGGGTCGTCTCTCTCTACCTGAGGGGCGTATCCTCCTTTCTGTGGGGCATATCTGGTCATCCCCTTCGACCTTGGACATGTAAACAGTGCCGGAGCTGGTAATACAGACATCAAAGGGGGCGGTGGTAGCCTTGGGGTGATACCCGGCTTTGAGCTGGACGAAAAGGGGTACAAATGTTTATCTCCCCTGGCGGTAAGTGTACCCGGGAATCGCGGTCGCCCACGTAAGGATGGCGTATGTTTTCGTTACCACCGACCGGACACCAGTGCTGAATGGGGTAGGTAGACGGTGTCGTGAACGTCGGAGGCCGATATGGTGCCAGCTTGCCCAGTTGACGGTTGATTGTCCCTTCTCTAGTTAATTTTAATCGAAACATTGTGTAGAAAATACGGTTTTTCCAACCATCTTATGAAATCTTATAATTATGTTCAAATTTATAACGGCGATTGTGAAATTAAATGAAATATACACATACATTTCTGTTCATAAGACTCGAAATTCTAGCAGCAACAAAATAAGCCATTCATAAACGTCAAAACAATGCAAAAATATTCGTGACTGTTAGTATCCTCTCTGATCCTTTTAAAAATATAGAAGTTTATTTTCTGTAGCATTTCTTAGTATCTAATAATGTCTACTTTTTCATGTTTTGTAGAAGCTATTAATAGTAATTGAAACTAAACTCATGTGATGGTATGTTATATAGCTTACGCGACTGCCATGCCCACGTACACGCAGCGGCGAATGCCCGCAAATGAAATTTTGACCCGTATTTAAAAAAAAAAATTATATTTACTAACCTACAATAAAAACAACAATCGCTTTGTTTTCTTGTAGTAAAATTAACACAAAGACTGTAACTGTATGGGACAGAGAATTCACAAATCAGAAAGTAGGTCAAAAGTGCGACATTAAGAAAATAATATTTATAAAATATATACAAACACACAAAAGTACAAAACAGTCATATAGTTTATTAGAATATACATTTAAATTTAAATATTACTTACTGTTGTTTTCTAACCCTAACCCTTTTTCGGTTGAGTACAAATCCAGGTCGAATTGAGTAACTCGCAACGAATGTCGATATGGCGCATGATAAACAAAACTTCGCTTACTTTCAAACACAACAATATATCTGATTTGTTGAGTTTTTCAGCCTTTCAGTAATTTATGGTGGAACAATTCCTAAAGGTTCCAGTGTTGCCTCCCTTAGGTATTCATTCATTTACGCACAGGGTTACAAGCTCAGAGTCTACTATGTTTACAACAATGTGCCGACCACCTGTTGCAGTGATTTCTTCTGCGGAACACAGTGCTTTCGGCTATCTGTGGGCGGCCCGTGAGCTATGTGTAATTAAACACTAATGTTTCTACAGAAGTTATTAATACAAACTTGAAACTATACTCACGTGATTGTATGTTAAACACTAATGTGTCTGATGAGCCTTTCTCATTGTGGAGAGATAGCTCCCAGTTTCCTCCCCTTGCCACATCCTCCTTGTCAAGGGAGACAATCAGCAGCAGGTCAGGGGGGTCACCAGTCAGGGTACATTTGACTTTTCTGTTTGAATTCTCTCCTAATGTTAGCGACATCAAGAGACATTTTTGAATGACAGTTGTGTGGGCTTTTACGGTTAATATCCACTTTATGTTTGCTGCAGTCTCCACAACCTTGGGGTACTTGTCGACAAACTGAGGACGGCCTGAAAAATGTTAATTAAACAGAACAATAAGCATTTAGAACGATGCTTTAATGTTGTTGAGTGTTATTTATTTAGCATCATCTGGCTTTACAGTTAGCAATGCTTCACTCACAATTAGCATTTTTAGATATAAATATTCCGTGTCTGACATGTTTTTTTTTTCAAAAACTAAAGTTGATCTTTTTTTATATAAAATTAACTACTTCTCACTCACACTTAACAAGAAAAGAGACAGACTCGTTCGTCTCAGAGCCGCTTCCTTGACATCTGATGGTGGGCCAGTCATCTTTGCATTGGAGAACAAGGGAGAGGTTCAAATGGTGTTCGTCTCTAGATGCTTTTATTTCCTTTCCTCTTTTATCTAGAAGAAGGAAGTTCGTGGAGGGATTTCCTTTCTCAAAAGAACATGATATGTTGACCTCAGTACCCTCGTTTATAACAAAGCTACCTCTTGCTTCTTTTCCATCTACCATGAGATTTGTGACACTGGGTGGATCTGTAAATATAAAAAAGCGCTCAAACAAATAAAACAGGAATTAATATGCATTCACTCATTTGTCTAACACTTTTGTCTATACTAAGAACCCACCGTGTAAGTGGAAAAGAGGATTTGTTCTAGCACAAATCTCTCACTCTCTCTCTCTTTCTCACACATACACACATTTAATGCAAATTCGTTTGTTGATTGATTTATGTCGTACAGAAAAGGAGCATTAGAATAGAAAACTAAACAAGACAAATAAGGACCATCTTCGTAATCAAGATAATAAAAAAGAAAAGAAGATAAAGACAGCAACGATGATAATTCATACGAGAGGATACCAATCTGTATTTTACAGACAAAAACAACAATCACATACTTACAAGAAACATGAAGTTTTAGCTCCTTTCGAATGGTTGTAAAATTACCAAACTTTGTGTCTTTCATATTCCATTCCCACTCTATTTGCACGTGAGTTCGGTTGACTTTCCTGTAGAGCTCTGCTGGACCTGCTGGCGTGGAGCATCAAAGAAATCTCTGTGGTCTGACAGTACAAGACTCTTTGTAGTAAGTAACCATTCCATCGTACTCAAGACTGCCACTAAACTTTCTGGTGTGAATCTTGATTTTAAATAATTCATCTGTTTGATCACAGGCTGACACATTCATCCAAAATGAGACATTAGCAGTCTGGTTTTCAAAGACGGTCAAAAGGTCATTGTTTACCCTATGAAATTCCAATACTGCGCCTGGAAATAAAAGATAAGAAAACTTTAGTATGTGTATTGAAATAAGCTGAATGCCACCTTTACTATTGTTAAGGATAAATTAAACTGTGATTATTTATAGGCAAGGGATATAATTTAACTCAGTAACAGTTTTAATTTTCAAAGACTATTAGGGATTTAGTATTTTTCGTTTTACGATCGACACAAGAATCAGCGAAATCAGATCCTGAGATCTTTTTTTGACGGAATGAGACGTGGACTAAAGACATAAAACAACAAAATCAGCCATATTACTGCCTTAAGGGTAAATTTCAACTAAAGAATTGCAGTATGAGTACTACTTGTTTTTGAAAAAAATTAACATTTTAAAGAAAGGTTCAGGAATAGTACTATAAACAGCAAATAGAATCATTTGTGCAGTTATCTTATTACAGGCAACTAGTTAGTTGTTTGATTTATTTCCACAGCTTTTTCAAGACTTATTGCAGAAAATAAAAGAACTCACAGTTTTCTTGTACACATGTTGACTGGTAGATGAGCAACATAAAAGCGATACAACCCACCGGCGACATCACCTGCTTCTTGTCTAGTTCAGCCAGGAAGTTCATTTTCACTTTAATTTTCTACTAGTCTGACATAAAACCGGGAAAGTAATGACAAGGAAAGACATTGATCAATCTATAAAAATCTGACACAAGGAACTTTTATGTATATATATATATGACAAAGATTCACTGGATGACTTCCGTGAGCAGCTGCAGAAAAGATCAAAAGCAAACAACAGATGGACAATTGTAGGGATGCATAATCATGGAAAATCTACCGTCCCTGTTGACAATGCTCCTCAGATACGTGAAGCGGTCAGTTTCCAGGATGTTCTCTCATTGAAGTTGGATTGGGAGTTCCTGCTTGTTGTTGAAGATTACATTTATTTGGTAGCTTAATTTCCTTCCAAAAATAATCATATCCAAAGTTCATGGATGGATTTGCGGATTTGTTACTATTGGATACATTGTTACACAACATATTTAGTTGTAAAATATAAAAGTTTGAAATATCTTTATGGTAAAGGCTTTTCCCCATGAACAGAGCGCTAAAGTTATCTTGCACAGGTGTTTAATTCACATTTTGTTTCGGAAGTTTAGTCCACTGATCTTAACATAGAAAAAAAAGATTCAGTCACTTGGTCTCGCAGTAATCTTCTTTGTAAGTACAATTTCACTAAATTATGTTAATTTCTTCTTACCTGCCATATCAGTTTTAGCCTTAGTCACTCACATCTCCTTCCCAAAACAGTTTTAAAACAGATAATCTTTCTTGTGATACTTCTCTTACAGGAAAACTTTATAGTTAGCTGCTAAAATAATTACTTAATAATTAAATATGTTAGTATTATCATATTTATTTAAATGTACATAAATAATCATATCTATACGCATGTAAATAAACACACGGCACTAGCTGATTGCTAGTTAAAAGTAGTGAAATAAAAGTGAGATACCACATCTTTGTCTTTGATTTCGCTCACGTCTTTCCCTGCTAGCTGTTCTCTCCATGTCTAAGTTTGTATTTATCTTCTTATTGGTTTGCCGACATTTCAGAAGAACGGTCTTTTCCCCCGTCTCCTGACGTTTATTTGCAGATAAAATATGAAATGAAATAGTAAAAATTTAACAAGCTCTTGAGGGTCAGAAGGGTCCCTTGTTAGGGTGAATTCTAGTTGGGTTACAGTTCTCTCCAAAAATTAGCGAGGTGAAGATACATTTTTCTGTCAGTTGTGTGGATTTTCATGGTCACAAAACGATTATATTAATGAATGCAATAAAAATTTAGGATTTTCATTTTTCGATAACTTTCTCCAAAAATACAAATTCGTAACATCTAAAACACGCTTTCAAATCATAAAAGTTACGAAAACAAAGTTTGAAAATCAAGTTTTGTAACACAACAAATTTATCAGTTCAAAGTAATGTATAAACGCCGGATTGCTATTTTTTTTAAATTGTCCATCCATTATTGTTTGTTTGTCGAGCTGTCTTTGTTGTTTGCTCTGCCTTTTCTCTTGTGTGTCTGTATGAACATATTTATATAAGTCAATTTTTGTTCTTTTCGACGCTAGCAGCCCTCCTTTCTAAGGATACTCACCATTTCAGTTGGATGTCCAAGAGTGTCCGAGCAGAACATGGAATGCGTGTCGTAAGTAGTCAAAATAAGTCAAAATAAGTGTTTCTCGAGTGGACGCACGCAAACGGTATTCTCAAAGATTTCTTTTACGCATGCGCAGGAATAATCGTTGAGATTAGTAATTAATCTAGTAAATCTTCCTACACTGACAATGTAGCATAATACTCTGTAGAATGGAGGAAGTGTTGCTCCTTAGTGCAGAACTAAACAATGACAGATTCTTCGTTTTAAAATTATAACCAGCTCTACCATGGAATCTTCAAAAATCCGTAGCATTTTAACTAGTTCCCATATGTGACCATTTTATTAAATCTGATAATTATTTTAAAATTTCTGAAGGTGATTGTGATATAATACGAAATATACACATACATTTCTCACCGAGGAACTCGATTCTCTTTTGTTTAAATGAATATCTTAAGCCATAAGCAATTTTATCGCCTTTATCGGTTAAAAAATATTTCACAAGACTCGAAATTCTAACAGCAACAAAATAACCCATTTATAAACGTCAAAACAATATGAAAATATTCGTGACTGTTGGTATCATCACTGATTTTTAAAAATTACAATTAAAAAAGTTTCTTTTTGGACAGTTCTTAGTATCTACTAATATCTACTTTTTCAGGTTTCTGTAGAAGTTATTAATAGTATTTGAAACTACACTCGTGTTATGGACACTAGTGCTTCTACAAAAGTTATTAATACAACTTTGAAATTCTACTCACGTGATTGTATGCTAAACACTAATGTGTCTGATGAGCCTTTCTCATTGTGGAGAGTCAGCCCCCAGTTTCCTCCCTTTGCTACATCCTCCTTGTCAAGGGAAACAATAAGCAGCAGGTCAGGGGGGTCGCCAGTCAGGGTACATTTGACTTCTCTGTTTGAGTTCTCTCCTAAAGTCAGCGACATCAAGAGACATTTTTGAATGACAGTTGTGTGGGCTTTTATGGTTAATATCCACTTTATGTTTGCTGCAGTCTCCACAACCTTGGGGTGCTTGTCGACAAACTGAGGACGGCCTGAAAAATGTTAATTAAACAGAACAATAAGCATTTAGAACGATGTTTTATTGTTGCTGAGAGTGCTATTTATTTAGCTTCATCTGGCTTTACAGTTAGCATGCTGAACTCACAGTTAGCATTTTAGATATAAATATTCCGTGTCTGACATGTTTTTTTTCCAAAACTAAAGTTGATTGTTCACAAATAATCTTTATATAAAATTAATTATTTATCACTTACACTTAACAAGGAAAGAGATAGATTCGTTCGTTTCGGAGCCACTTCCTTGGCATCTGATGGTGGGCCAGTCGTCTTTGCATTGGAGGACAAGGGAGAGGTTCAGATGTTGTTCGTCTCTAGATGCTTTTATTTCCTTTATTGTTTTATCCAGAAGAAGGAAGTTCGTGGAGGGATTTCCTTTGTCAAAAGAACATGATATGTTGACCTCAATACCCTCATTTATGATAATGTTACCTCTTGCTCCTTTTCCATCTACCATGAGATTTGTGACACTGGGTGGATCTGTAAATATAACAAAGCACTTAAATATAAGTGGGAATAAAAATGCATTCACTCATTGCATACAATGGACTTTTGTCCATACTAAGAACCTACCACAAAAAGGTCACATAAATTCACTCACACGCACACATACACAAAATTAAATGCAAATTTTTGTTACTTGATTTATTTTGTAAAGAAGAGAAGCAGAAAAAAGAAAACAAAACGGAATAAGAAAGAGGAAGGTTCATATCTCTTAAAGGGATACTCAAGGCTTTTGATAAGGCTGTGGCGACGGTCAAACGTTTCAGAAATATATTTTGTCACAATTAGAGAGCACGAGAGCAATACAGGAGAAATAAAGGATTCGTTTCTCACTTAATTACCACTTATTAGCACTATTTCGGTTGCCGATGTTTATAAAAATCGAAAAATTCCAGTGAAATCGACCCTTGTGTCCTTCCGCCGAGTAACCACGATAGCTTCCCGAGATGGTCAAGCAGACGAGTCTCCTTATGACATCAATCTCCTTATGACGTCACACGCACAGGAAGTGTTTGTGGTCATTGCGAAGATTTGACGTCTGTTTATTCGTATGACGCACTCTGTGTGTCAGGCTTGTAAGACTCTGTCTGTCGGAAACTGATGAAAAGAAAATTTTGAATCTTTTCCCATCTTTACGTGGCGGTGCAGCACGTTCTGGAGGCATGGTTCTCACTATAGAAACCACACGTCATAGGGTCACGTGACGGAGAACGAGACTACGTGGAAGCAAAAAGAGTCCCGTGTAATTTCTCTTATTAAACACAACATTCTACTAAAAACCTTCAACGTTTTCCACATGAACACACATATAAACAGACGAGATTCAAATTTATCCTACTCTTTATGCGATTCTAAGCAGTTTTATTTTGCCTTTACAATCCCTACAAATCCACAGGAGCAGAAAATAAGTCAAAAATACAAACAGTAAAAACAATAACAAAGGAAAGCGTGAAAGAAACAAATGAAACTAGTAAAAGAAACCCATGGATATGAATAAGCAAAGACCTTACACAAGAAAATAGAAAAATCACTGGAGAACAAAGCAACTCAGCCTGTAAGGCGCAGCCTCGTTTCCAAAATCTAAGACAAAATGTAACAAAAGGGTGATGGGGAACTTTTTAAAAATTTTCATCACCAGCAGTGGAATGAAGAGAGGACTCTGACTATTTAAATTGCCTATCACCATGTGAATTATTATGGCTATTATTATTCATATAGTTAATATGATTATTTAATACGTAGCGCTTTTATTTTTCAACACAAATTTTTGAACAATTTCACACAGGGAGGCCAGTTGACGACACTCTAAGGTCTAGCTACATGGTTTAGGTCAGCCTCAGTTTAAAGAAAATGGTTAAGCAGGATATTTTGATATTTCAATCGGTGGAATGTGTGGGTGTAGGTGTTGAAACAGAACAGCGGTAAGTCTAAGACAAACTGTAACAGTGGGGTGGGGGAGTTATCTAAGAACCTATAAGCTTAAGCCCTCCTGCTAAGGTCAGTCTCGTTTGACAAGATAGTTTAATGTTTCAGTCAGCAGAACATGTTTCAGTCCTAGTGCTGACTTCCAACAAGATACACGATCTGGTCCCTACCACGAGTGTAGCAATAGGTGCTGATTGCTGACACCCCGGTGTAGGGTTCTTATACTCACATGGCCCTTTGTGATTGACTCTTCAGTTTTCGCATTGTACAAACTTTGAGGTTCCTTGTAGATCTTAAGCCCAGATGAGATAAAGAGGAGGGTCTTGACAGCATTTATACGTTTTCTTTAGTGCTGACCATGACCGCAGGTTAGTCAGCCCACTAAATAAATTTTATGTGACTTCAGTTTTACACAACCGAGAAAACACTTTAAAAGGAATTATTTTTCAATGTCTGTGTTTAGTAGTCAGAACGTCTGGTGCTGAAATATGAAGTTGGTCTTCTCATTTGTCCACGTATTTTTCATACTTGTGAACGTTATTTGTGGTAAGTGCGGTAGTTTCTCTCTCTCTATACACATATATAGTCTTAATATTAACGTATGTTGTTTTGTTTTCTTAAGCTTAGTAAAAGAAAACAATAAGCTGTCCTTATCATTGCAATCAAAATATGTTTTCGATGGAAACGTCAAGAAGCGAGGAATTGAGTAAAGAAGTAAAAATAATCTGAAAGATGTCAGCTATATGTAAACAGATAAACTACCTTCCTGTGTTAAATTTTGGGGGTTCTTTTGAGGAGGAATCGTTATTTTTCACGATCCAAACACGAACTGCTAACCGGTTGATCAAAACTCATGCATGTCACATGACATAGGTACTTAAATATTTAACGACATGCCTCTAGCTGCAAATGTTTAGTACTAATTCCTTGACGAAAGATCTTTCAATCTAAAACGTCCATGGAAAACTACATTATTTCAGAAAGGTTTAAAAGAAGTTACAACTGTTTCTTTCAATTGTTTTTTATATATCTGTTGTGTTTCCAGGAGAAACAAACAGATGCGATGTTTTAAAAACAGGATCATGCGTCAATACTATACAAGTCAGCATCACCAGGGATCTCAACACTTTCACTGTATATTATAGGAGCTCGATTACAAATAATGGTATTGCAGTTTATTAATATTTTCTGAATTTTTTCCAACTATTCCAACTTTTAGCATGGATACAACTCTAGGTACTTCCCGTTTTAAAAATATATTTATGCATTTGATTAGCTAATGTCATCTACATGTCAACTGCTGCTACACGGTATTGTTGTGAGGTTGTTTGCATTTGGTCCAAGATCCTTGAGAATCAAAGTCAAGAATAAGAAACAAAGAAGTCTTGAATGGGTGTGTCTATCCGTACGCAAAGTGGTCGTGCTTACGTGTCTAATAAACTGTTGTAAAGTCCCTCTATCATTTTAATATTGAATGCACCTGTGTGTATACTTGTCAGCGCTTTGGGTCTGAAGTAACTCTATAAACATGTTTTATCTTTATTTTTATTATTATTATTGTTGTTGTTATTATTGTTGTTATTATTGTTATTATTATTGTTATTATTATTAAAAAAATCAATAACAGAAATTGCTTGTGAAATGAAAAATGGTTGAGAACTATTTTTATATTAATTAATGTTAACCTACAATTGCCACCTAACTTTATCGAGGCAGTGTTCTTACAAACAGTTACAAGGCGAAACTAAAGTAGAAAGTAGCTCAACAATGGTCCTCACTATCAATTGTTGTGTCAGTTTCAGAGATCACTGCTGTGTGTGACTGGGCAGGATACTTTTTCTTATGTGATACAAAGAAAGACATTAACTACAATGCCATGTCTCGAACTCAAGTTTCCTTCAAGCCAACGTCTGGTGTAGGATGCCTAGATGGGAACTTTACCCTTAACGCTAATGATCACGGAAATTTCACATGCATTGAAAAATCAGCGAAAAGTATGTTCTCTTTTGGAATCTGTGTGAAATGAGTAAAATTAAGTTTTTTTCAGTAGGATTCTGTCATTTTACTCGGTATTATTTGTGTCACGCAAGCTTTAATTTGCGAAAATAATAGGTGAAGTAGGGTTTTGCTAATGGCAATTAAATTCGAGTTTATTAGGTATGAGTGCACAAATGGGTCGCGGGAATTTTGTTCCCCCTTGGATTAGTTCTGTTTAAATGTATGATAATAATGATTTATACCCTTTCTTTATTTTTAAATCGTGATTCTGCAGTTGACAGTTATTATTGCACATTTAAAAAAAATATTTTTTAAAGATTGATAATCTTTTTTGTCAATTGTAACATTATGCAAGTGCTTCTAATGAAAACTGTGAAAACATATTATATGTTCTATTTCATGTAGTATATCAAACGTTGATTCTTCGTCTAATGCCACTTAAGTCGTATTGTAGAAAAATTTGATGCTTACTAACTTGTCCACCTTTCTATACCTACTAGTGTTTTAAATACAGAGATGATACAAAGCCCGTTTGGTAAGCTCATGAGAGAGTTAAAAATAATATATACTCCATATTGTGCTTTATTTTATTATAATTAAACATTGTATATTACTTAGTGTGCGTGCGTGTGTTTATTATCTAGAAGTAAGTAGCCATAATGACATTTTCCTATTCATTAAAGGTAGATCAAAATCAACTGATAATACCAAGAAACAACGTGGGAATAAAGGTGATACTGTGAAAGGCCATCAGAAAGCTCTGCAGAAAGGTAAGTACGCCATGTTGTATGACTGAAGTAAGCACAAAGTTGCACCTAACTGGCATCACAGCTCTCGTGATCCACAAATATTTCTTGTCATACAGGGTTGCAGCTGCAGTCACTGTGCAGTTTGTGTCTGTGTGTTCATCATGGACCATGGCTTAGTTTACGCAGTGTTTTTGCGATCGACCATCGGAATCATTTTATTTATCAACAGTTCTTCAGAGCGATGCTAGTGTCAGTCATTACAGTTTCAGCTTCAGCGTTCCGTACGTACGGTAACTACATGAACCTCTCATTGGAGTATTTTGCTAGCTTACAATTATTTTAATTATGACAGATTTTGTTGTACACGACAATTATTCTAGGCTCATCGCATCTTTCTCCACCTTTGCCGTTCTTGTTCCCAGCTCTACTTTTTTATCTACAACTACAGACATTTGCTATGTGATCATGTCGATGCTCACTTATCTAATGATTTGCTCTGTGGAAAACAACTATTTCCAGTTATATGTTGATTCCCTTGTCTCTCAGAACTTTGGGATCTGAACTACGAGCTTTGAACCTCTCAAACTGATCATTTGTCAAACGGACGAATAGTGGAACGCTGTTGCACTACTTTATCAGTAGATTTTACACTGTTTCTCTTCCTACAACCTGCTGTTTCCCTTGGTAGATGCAAGTGGCAACTGTGCTGGATATGAGTTGTTAGGCCGAGACATGTGCTTACCTGTGTGTTGATGACGACTATATATGTTAGTGCCATTGTGTTTGTGATTGCTAATGTATTTACATATGTTGTATGATATAAACAGTATTTTTATTTTTATTTCTTCGCTCATTTCAGATTCTCCAGGGAAAAATGTAAATTTCCTCGATTTTGCAATTGTCATACCTGTTATCGAGATAGCCATTGGTCTTCTTGTCGTCATCGTCTGGAGTATTCGGCATGCTGCGCTTCTTTGATTTTACCAGGAATAAACTATTGGATGGTTGGGTGATAAATTTAGTATGAGTAACAAAACTTTTACTATTAGTGTGATGGAGGATGCATTTACTTATTTTATGCTTGCTTGGCTGGAGGACAATTAGAACAATTCAAATTATTTGGTAACGAACGATTCCATGACGGAATATTAAAAAATATCGATGAATTATAAAATGGTTAATATTTAATTAATTATTGACTTAATCAGGATTTATGATTGATCTGATGATAGATTTGCTAACTTAATGAGAAATTATTTAAATTTTTATTAGTTTTTAAATTGTAAAGGGTTTATTTAGAATTGATTGTATTAGCTAGTTAGATTGATGATTGTATTTTACAATGATTATATAACTAGTTAGATAATTTAAAGATTGATTGCTAACATGGCGTACTTTTGAAGAAGAGAAATATTTAATAGTGTGCATCCGTAAATGAACCCAGAGGATGTCTGATCTTGTTGCCTTGACCTTAAGTATATGTATTACTTCTGTAGGAATTTTAATTATTAAATGTCATGAGCTGTCTCTTGAGAACTCAATTGTACCTTTAAACATTCACTATTATTATTATTATTACTATTTATGTTTAACACATCGTGGCTTTATGAAATTTTCTTGCGACGTCCACAATGTAAAGACAGACACCTACTAGTATTATAACCTGCACAAATATCATACTGATCAGCGGTCCCTGTGTGTGTGTGTCCAATTATTACAATATCGGCACATGATTATATGTGTATGTCTATCTGTGCATTTTTAAGGTCAAGTTTGTGTATAGATGAGCATGTACTCATTTATGTATTCAAGACAAGTGAGTTTTTATTCCAAACTAAACATTGATCCAAGGCCCAGCAACTAAGAGTCAAAAATAATTTTTCTTATTTTTTACATTGTATTGTGGTACAGTGGTTTTAATTAAAAAGTGTTAATAATAATCTAAGTTGTCACTAATATATGGAAAAAAGATATTATAGCATTATGTTTGCGTGCTCCTCTGTATATGAATATAAAAGGAATTATTCTTGGCATTTCGATGTATCTTCTCCCTGGTAAGGTTAGCACTGTTTTTCACTAATAACATTCCTGTCACAGGAGACTGCTATGGTCTCGTCTTTTATGAGTCATTTGAACAAAAAAGTAACTGGCCTTAAGTTGGGCATACGAGGTACACAATCAGTTAGTAACAGAGAAAGGTTGAGACCAACTGGGCTTCTAAGAGTAAACGATGTGATGTACTTGAATTTCTTCTCTCTTTTACACACACACGAAAACAACAACAGATATAAAAAACAAAACAACACACGTACTCGCATGCACATACACAATGCATAAAACAATGTAAAGCAGGCTTTATTTAAACATGACATGTTTTTATGTTAAATAAATAAAAGGGTTTTTTTCAGTTTGTTGCTGTATGTTTGTGATGTGGTATGCCTCCGTGTAAAATCAATCCGTAGTGATTGAGGTGATGATAGTTGATTTTTAAGTGAGGTCAGTGCATATAAATAGAAGGGTCACAGCAGACGAAATGTTTATACGTTAGATACGCTTTTATTATGCACTGAGTATTGTTACCGAGGTGTGGTTCATACCTCATGTGCAGTACACCAACCATCCTTACAAATTATTGCAGGACTGTGGATGATTAACTATATATCCAGAAATATAGAAAAGATGTTGTATTAGCATGAAGGGTTAATTAGCAACCAATTATACTAGTAGGTCATTAAACAACCCTCTGCTGACAATAAAGACCCTCTTAAAGATTCTTCTTCAGCTTAATACAAATTCTTATTATGATACTGATAAATATCACAGAAGAGCCCTGTAATGTTTTGTACTTTGTATTTCATCCTCATAGATTATTTTTGTTATTTCTTTAGACTTTCTTCTGATACTTCTTTAACCGGAAAACTTGAACTAGCTTTTGTAAATTAGAATAAGTAAATATGTTAGTACTAACACATTTATTTAAATGTACATAAATAATCATATCTATACGCATAAATAAACACACGGCACTAGCTGACTGCCGGTTTTAAGTAGTGAAATGAAAATGAGATACCATTTCTTTGTCTCTGATTTCACTTAGGTCTTTCCTTGCTAGCTGTTCTCTCTCCATGTCTGTGTTTGTATTTATCTTCTTATTGCTCTGCCAAAACGTCAGAAGAGCAGCCTTCCTTTTTTGCAGATAAAATATGAAAAGAAATTTTTAAAATGACATTTTATTGTTATTTAACAAGCTGTTGCGGGTCAGAAGGGTCCCTAGTTAGGGTTCTGTGTAAGTTCTCTCCAAAAATTAGTGAGGTGAAGATACATTTCTCTATGTCACTTATATGGATTTTCATGGTTACACACAAAAATATTATATTAATAAACGGTAGGTAACATGAATGTAATAAAAATTAGCGTTCGGGGTTTCATTTTTGAAGAGATTTCTGCAAAAAGACAAGTTCTAAATGATAAAATTTAGGAAAACGAGGTTTGAAAACAAGTTTTGTACCAACAAATGTTTCAGTTAAAAGTACTGTATAAATACCGGTTTTGGTCTTTTTAAAATTGATTGTCCATCCATTATTATCTGTTTGTAAAGCTGTCTTTCTTGGCTTTGCCTGTCCCTTTGTGTGTCTGTCTAAACGCATTCGTATAAGTCAATTTTCGCTCTCTTCGACGCTAGTGACTGTTAATACCCTGATCCTTTCCCCCAGGCTACTCACCATTTCAGTTGGTTTTCCAAAAGTGTCCGAGTAGAACATCAAATCCGTGTCAAAAGTAGTCAATAATAAGTGTTTTTCGAGAGGACGCACGCAAACGGTATTCGCAAAGATTTCGCTTACACATGCGCAGGAATAATCGTTGAGATTAGTAATTAATTTGTGAAATCTTCCTACACTTGCAGTGTAGCATACTACTCTGTAGAACTGAGGAAGTGTTGCTCCTTAGTGCAGAACTAA
Source organism: Pomacea canaliculata (assembly GCF_003073045.1). Classification (NCBI taxonomy): domain Eukaryota; kingdom Metazoa; phylum Mollusca; class Gastropoda; order Architaenioglossa; family Ampullariidae; genus Pomacea; species Pomacea canaliculata. The sequence continues at coordinate 11,531,311 of NC_037596.1, read as the reverse complement.
ACAATGACGAATTCTTCGTTTTAAAATTATAACCAGTTCTACCATGGAATCTTCAAAAATCAATCGCATTTGAACTAGTTCCCAAATGTGACCATTTTATTACATCTGATAGTTATTTTTAAATTTCTAACGGCGATACTGAAATTATACGAAATATACACAGACATTTCTCTCCAAGGAAGTCGATTTTTTTTAATGAACATCTCAAGCCATAAACGATTTTTATCGCCTTTTTCAGTTAAAATTGTTTCCTAAGACTCGAAATGCTAGCAGCAACAAAATAAACCATTCATAAACGTCAAAACAATATGAAAAAATTCGTGACTGCTATTATCATCTCTGATCATTTAAAAATTTGCTTAAGTTTTTTTACTGTGACATTTTTCAGTGTCTACTAATGTTTACTTTTTCAGGTTTGTGTAGAAGTTATTAATAGTAATAGAAACTACACTCATGTGATGGTATGTTAAACACTAATGTTTCTACAGAAGCTATTAATAGTAATTGAAACTCTACTCACGTGATTGTATGCTAAACACTAATGTGTCTGATGAGCCTTTCTCATTGTGGAGAGTCAGTCCCCAGTTTCCTCCCTTTGCCACATCCTCCTTGTCAAGGGAGACAATCAGCAGCAGGTCAGGGGGGTCGCCAGTCAGGCTACACTTGACTTCTCTGTTTGAGTTCTCTCCTAAAGTCAGCGACATCAAGAGACATTTTTGAATGACAGTTGTGTGGGCTTTTACGGTTAATATCCACTTGATGTTTGCTGCAGTCTCCACAACCTTTGCGTTTTTGTCGACAAACTGAGGACGGCCTGAAAAATGTTAATTAAACAGAACAATAAGCATTTAGAACGATGTTTTAATGTTGCTGAGAGTGCTATTTATTTAGCATCATCTGGCTTTACAGTTAGCCATGCTGCACTCACAATAAGCATTTTTAGATATAAATATTCCGATTCTGAATTTTTTTTTCAAAAATATAACTTTATTTGTTAAAAAAAATTTTTTTGATATAAAAGTAAATATTTATCACTTACACTTAACAAGCAAAGAGACAGATTCGTTCGTTTCGGAGCCACTTCCTTGACATCTGATGGTGGGCCAGTCGTCTTTGCATTGGAGGACAAGCGAGAGGTTCAGATGTTGTTCGTCACTAGACGATTTTATTTCCTTTCCTGTTTTATCCAGAAGAAGGAAGTTCGTGGAGGGATTTCCTTTCTCAAAAGAACATGATATGTTGACCTCACTACCCTCATTTATGACAAAGCTACCTCTTGCTTCTTTCCCATCTACCATGAGATTTGTGACACTGGGTGGATCTGTAAATATAACAAAGCACTCAAACAAATATAAACATGAATTGAGATGCATTCACTCATTGCATGCAATACTTTTGTCCATACTAAAAGCCTACCGTGTGTGTAAGTGGAAAAGAGAATTTATCTACCATAAAAAGGTCACATAAATTCACTCACACATACACAAAATTTAGTTGAAATTGTTTGTTACTTGATTTAATTTGTAAAGGAGAGGAGCAGAAGAAGAAAAAAAAAACTGAATAAGAAAAAGGAAGGTTCATATCTCTTAATCCAGAGAATGAAGTAAAAAAGGAGAAGATAAAGACAACAACGATGATAATGTATACGAGAGGATAAAAATCTGTTGTTTTTTTTTACGGAAAAGGCAGCAACAATAGAAAGACAGGTAAAATGACAACACATTATATACTTACAAGAAACATTCAGTTTTAGCTCCTTTCGAATGGTTGTAAAATTACCAAACTTTGTGTCTTTCATGTCCCATTCCCACTCTATCTGCACGTGAGATCGGTTGACTTTCCTGAAGAGCTCTGCTGGACCTGCTGGTGTGGAGCATCGAAGACATCTCTGTGGTCTGACTGTACAAGTCTCCTTCCAGTAAGTAAATGTTCCATCGTATTCAAGACTGCCACTATTTGTTCTGGTGTGAATCTTGATTTTAAATAATTCATCTGTTTGATCACAAGCTGACACATTCATCCAAAATGCGACATTTGCAGTCTGGTTTTCATAGACGGTCAAAACGCCATTGTTTACATTATGAAATTCCAACACCGCGCCTGGAAATAAAAGATATGAAAACTTTAGTAGGTTTGTTAAAATAAGCTGAATGCGACCTTTATTATTGTTAAGCATAAATGAAACTGCTGTCATTTTTAGGCTAATGATATAATTTAACTCAGTTGCAGTTTCAATTAGAGTAATAAAATATTTTTCGTTCTACGATCGGCACAAGAATCTTTCAGCAAAATCAGATCCTGACATATCTTTCTGAAGGAATTATTTGTCAAAAACGAAATAGAAGATTAAAATCAGTCAGATTACTGCCTTAAGCGGTAAATTTCAACGATAAAAATTGTAGTATGAGCACTACTGAGCTTTTTTTTTTAAAAAAATATTCAAAGAAAAATTAAGGAATAGTACCATAAGAAGCAAATATAATCATTAATGTAGTTATTTTATCACAGGCAAATAATTGTCTGATTTAGTTCCACAGCTTTTTCAAGACGTATTGCAGAAAATAAAAGAACTCACAGTTTTCTTGTACACATGTTGACTGGTAGATGAGCAACATAAAGACGATACAACCCACCGGCGACATCACCTGCTTCTTGTCTAGTTCAGCCAGGAAGTTCATTTTCACTTTAATTTTCTACTAGTCTGACATAAATCCGGGAAACTAATGACAAGGAAACACAGGGATCAATCTATAAAAATCTGACACAATGAACCTTTATGTGTATATATATGACGAAGATTAGCTGGATGACTTCCGTGAGCAGTTGCAGAAAAGAACAAATGCAAACAACAGATGGACAATTGTAGGGATGCATAATCACGGAAAGTTAAAGCTTAAGATGTGACCAAGACCTAAAGACACTGGTATCAAAATGTGGAAAATAAAATAAAAATTAAAGAAAGCAAAACTAAGCTTAAAGGTCCTTAAAACAGTAACCTGGAATAGAGTACCATGAGGGGTCTGGCAACCAGCACAGTACAACACCACGGAGGTCTTCTCAGGCCTCCTAGACACCAAAGCAAACCTACACAATAGGAAAAGATGGAACAAACAACACTTATGGTATCAGAATGGCGACCCTCATCTCACATCTCCCCAATCTCCTTGTCCACCTTATCCCCTATGCCCACATTCCCCTCACACCCCACAGTGTGAAATCAACTTCGGATGGAAGCACTTTCCCTTCTAAAGTCAACCAACAATAACAGACCCTAGACAAATGTTCCTGACATTATTTATTTACAACCACTTTTTCATGGTCTTACAGCTTGAAACTAGTCATATAGACATAAATATGTCATCTACAACAGCAAGTCGCTGAACTGGAAGAAAGAAAAAAATTTAGCAGCTAGCTTAATTCCATTCTAAAAATAATCATATCAAAATAACCCAATAAATCGTGGATGGATTTGCTGACTTGTTTAGATTGGATCCAGCGTAACACAAAAGTCGTACAATATAAAAGTTTGAAATATCTTCATTGTAAAGAATTTTCCAAAGCGACACTCAAAATGCCTTTTCTTGTTCAGGAAAAAGACAAAATAAGAAGCTAATAATGTAGAATATTTTATGTCGATGAGATTCTCGATGAAAGGAGATACAGGGGATAATTTAACAGCGAGACCAATGATGTAAGTGTAACAGAGTGTGCTACTCTTTGTAGATGAGTGGAGAAGGACCCTCATTATTTACTTTTTTCTGTTTCAAACCGCATGTAAACCGTATGTAGTCGCTGTTTACAAACCATGTTCCATTCCTGGCTTAAGAAATGCAGTCTTAAGATGAAGGAACGATGCTTTTGAATTGAAATATCTACAGCGAGTGACAGTGGTTTACTTCATAGCCGTCACCCGTGAATTTTAGTTTAGTCATGGCTAGTCGTAAATGTTGTTGTGCTCGAAAACAGGTGACGGGACGATATTAATAGCTCCAGGTAGGTAGCAATATTCACACCGGGGCTATCGGCAGCGCTCACGTGACCGGGACATGCTCACACTTCGGGGAGCTATCTTTAAATAGGCTACTATATAAGTCGGCAACGGTTGTTTACGGTCATCAAAGCTCATCGAATACAGTTTCAGATCTCTCCATATCACCTGAAAGCATTGATACCAAAACGATCGGAGGACGAGCGGGTGTGTCTCTGTACAAACATTGAAGTTCAGTCCTGAGAATGAAAACGTGAAATCCATCTTGCATGACCTCCTGAAGACAATCGCAAGATATTTTGCAGTGAAGAAAGCCTTACTTGGACTTATTGTGAATTATAGGAAGAACGATCATAGTCCAAAGTGTATTTTGTCCCCGAATACAAGCGATAATCATAACATGTGAAAGATACACAACCTGGAAACGTGAGTATTTCATGCAAAGTTACCTCAACATTATTCGATATTTTCGTTAAGGTAATTAGGTTCCTATGACGAAGGACACAAACATTTAACAATAGTCTCATTAAACTGAATAATCACATTTTTATCATTTCTTGCAGGTTCTCAAGGTGACAAATGAGTCTTTCAACAGACAAAACTCAGTTTCTGAAGATGAGATACATGACAATACTTTACCTCCTGTCATTTCTTGTATTTCATACATCATATGTAAACGGTACGACATATCTTAATTGCCTCTTTGGTTCTCTTATTAATAATACTCATTTTATTTAGATATAAGAAGATATGTAACCAAAACAGTCTACGATCTTTTATCGATTGAAGTAATTTAATCACAGTTACATGTTTTTAAATTATTTGTGTAGGTTTTACTTTGTCAATGAACTCACCTATTTATACACAAATAGGTAAATCTTCCAAGTAAGATTAAGGAGGTTGATGTCTGTACATATGATTTTATATCTACTGCTAGGTGAAGAAAGCAACTGTGAAGTAACATGGCTAGAAAACTGTCCTAACAGGATTGTATACACAATCCAAGAAAAGATTGCCAAGGAAGGACTATCTCTGACACTTTCTAGTAGTCAACTGGGAAAATCAGGTATGTCTCATTACGATTTTGTATTTTACGCTATTGCTTAAGGCATATTACAAAACAAATTCAATAAATGTATGCCCTGCAAAATTAATTCTCATGAGTGTATTTACATGGCTTTACATCAGACTTCGGCTTGTTGCAGAAACTGTTGCTGTGCTTGCTTTTGTGGGATTTTACAAGTGTAATCCTGCAAATGGTTACACATGTGAGACTGAAGATAACATCACTTTCATTATCACCACGCCTTGTAGACCTGGAATAAAGTTTACCATTTCAGTCGATGGAGGATCATCCACTCAGTGCACAGGTAGAGAGAACTTTACAATCTATATGTGTTTGTCTTTTTTTTTTGTTAACATTACCTAAAAATGTGAGGATAAAATAAATTTCTATATTTTTCATTCTACAAACTAATGTTTGTGACATTAAGATATTTTGAAGAAATGAGACCAAGACATGGTGTGCGGTGTAGTAATGTATCATTAGGTCATACCCTAGTTTAGCTGCTGGCATGCCCAGAGGTACGAAATGCAGGTTTTGTTAATTCCTGATATTAATAGTTATATGAGGTTACTATGGTTTGAAGGTCGTCAGAACCTGCTCTTTATGAGGAAGAATTTTAACACCTTGCATGTACACAGCGTTGAATTTATCCAAAGAAATTACTCATAAACTGTCTAGAATTATGTCACATTTCTTTCTTTTCCCTCAGAAAAAGTAGAATTACCCCAACAGACTACTAACTCCAGTAGAAAAAATGATACTTCATGTCAAGAGGGTGAGTATGATGAGAATGTCTTAAGCAAAATCACTTTGCTCTTTTTTGTGTTATAAATGAACATACAGGTGACAGTAGCATGGTAGATATTCTCTCTAGAACCATCTACTAATAACGAGGGTACCTACATATTCCTACATAGTTGCATGTTTTATCTTTTGCAGGCAAACCAGAAGGCGATTCTCTCGATACAAACAAGAATCGCAATAAAAGAAGTGTTGGTGTTGAGTGTCTTGACGATTCGCCTTCAGAAGGCAAGTATTCTGAGCATGATCCAGTTTAATATTCGATGCGGTTTGTTGTTGTTTTGTTTTTAATCAAACTGAAAGTACATTGCAATAGAAAATATAGCCGTAAAATATAATTATAAACATAATTATTACATCAAAATCGCTGTACAAACAATGATGTCCACATGCACATATACATACACAACAGCACATATTTCATCTTTATTTGTTTAGAGTAAGTGGTTCTTCTAAAATGGCTTTCTCTCCTTATGGCCTGAATAGGTGCCCGAATAAAAGGTATTGAATATTGTAATTGTTATTGTTGTGGACAAACATAACAAAGGACCAACAACCCCTTCAATTGCGTGTTTCAGAGAAAGATGTGATTGGTAAAGCTGTTGGAATTAGCATTGGGGTTGGCTTACTTGTAGCTGCTGTCATTGTTGCTGTTATTTATTTCTGCAGAAAACGGTGAGTCACACTGACATTTCTCTTTCCAGAGCAGAATTTATTAAATTTAAGATATTTACTGTGCCTTCAATGTAGCAACCAGAAAATTTAATTAAGTTACATAAACTACATTTAAAAAAAACTTATAAAAATACATTTATAATTTTAGTGAGTGTGTAAATATGTTTCTGGTCTGCGCATTCTACTGTCCTAAGACTAAGAATTGGGCATAAAATGGCATTTAAATAAAGCAGTAAAAATGTATACATGAAAATTACATGTTCATAAATAGTGGCATGCATTTCCATTGAGCCTAATGCGTTTGTTTCCACTTTTGTTTACAACCTGTTTTTTTTATCTCAGTGAAAAGGAAGCTAATCTTGAAGCTGGCACTGAGTTACAAGATGAGAACAACAAATTTTTACCTGGAGACCGTAAGTCATACACTAATTAATGTACTGCAAATTAATCATATTATTGAAAACCTTATCATGGTAGCAATAGAAAGGAAATATTAACAAAGTTAAGAGAAAATCGATAAAAGCTCATCATCTCCTTGTAAGATGATTTTATCTTATTGAAATGCAGTTTGCATTGTTTCTACATCCAGTTTTTTCATATTCAACAAAAAAATATAACAGCAAACACTACATGAAACATTTGAATTAATATAAATAAAAAATAACTTCTTCACTTAGCGAGAGTAAATAAACCGATCATCCCTGAGTTTTAAAACTGGGTTAAAATCTCTCCAAATGTTGTAGTTTTAACAATGTCGTGAAAAGACATATTTCCATCTATTTTGTGTCTACATTTAAGTAGTCGATTTTATTTTTTCTGTGCTTTATAGTAGTCCTATCCTTAGTATTTCATGATATTAAGTGTTTGCTTTGAGATTTTCTGAACTGTTGTATATTTTTCTTGTCTTTAGAGAGTCAAAAGAATGAAGCAGAAGGGGCAGAGGGTTCAGGTCCATGAGCTAGAGGACGGTCGGCGTGTCGTGCTACAGTCGGAGACGAACTCGTTCACCACACGTTCAAGTTTTCAGCCCATGAAGATGCTCCCATGTCTTGCTGAGGTTCTCAAGGCGACCGGCATTGTTTTTACCTGATATTGTAATCTTATACACAACCTGCTTTCTTGCTGTTTGTCGGAACAGAACAATCAGAGAAAAAGCTGCTTAACACGTGGATTGGAAGCATCTTAAGACAGACACTCTCTTCATAAGTGTATTTTAGTTCTCACGATTGTAAGAAATAATTATGCAAATTTATTATAGTATCATCGTGAAATTATTTAGAAAAAGCACATCCATTAGAGGATTCGTCAAATAATCATACATTCACACTCACAGAGCTTTAAAATTGTATACCACATATCAGTTTGTTATGTCAGGGGTAGCTTTCTTGCTTGAGTCCAATCCGAAAATATGTATGTGTGTGTAGGGTAGTGGGAGACATGGAGTGAAGCCAAATATCTTACTGATCAATTTTAGATGGTTTAATGCATAGCTAGGAATTTAATATGATTTCAAGTACAGCCACTTTATTTATCTTTACATCTACCTGTCGATTACTGCCTATGAAACGCAAATATGTTATTGACCGTTACACTATCTAGTTATTTCGGCTTAAGCCTTCGACAGTGATGATAAACAAGTGTTTCATTGAAACCGGAGGTCAAAAGAAAGATACACCAAGGTACCTGATTATACTGATATTGTCCAGAGAAAAAAGGCCTAGGCCAATGAAGCGAGTTGGTAGTCGATTGTGAGATCTTTCGAGTCAAAGTTTTTTAAAGCGACAACAGACATGAAGAACATATTACTGAGTTAGCAATGCGTTGGTATTCGTGTCTGCGTGTGTGAGAGAGCGCTTGCGAGAGAGAGAGAATAAGAGACAAAATAGAAAGAGAAAGAAGAGGAGTTTATGTAATTACCAATGGTTTGGTTAGATGAAATCAATGGAAAATAATGGGATGATTATTGTCTTTGTTAAAAGGCCTTGTCAACGTTTACACCATTTGTTCAAATACCCAAATCCTTCTCTTTGTGTTTCATGGGACAGTAACGAGTGGACGGTTTTCTAATCAGTTGATCTTGCTTCTAATTGTGCACCCTAGTATTGTACATGCATTCACTAATCATTTCCTTTGACTTTTCTTATATTTTAACGTTGAATGGAGTTTCTTTGCTTGCTTTGACATTGTCGGTCCTGGGATTTCTCCTTTCCAGACCTGATCCTTAAGCAACAGATATTTAATGTGAGGGAAAAAGTTTGTTGAACAGACTGGCAAAGTATTTACGATGGGTTTTTTTTCAGCTATATACAGTTCAAACTTAATAAGTTAAATTCAGTCGACCAAAGCTCTTTAATTTGTTGGTTCGAAGGGATTGTTTTTTCCATTTCCAAATTCCTTAGCTCTGTTAATATGTTTGGTCACGACTGTACCATTACCTGAGCTGTTTTGAACAAGTTGAGCTAGTCTTTGATTGTATCACTATACAGTGATACATATCATTTGTGTTTATTGCCAGTATTTTCTGTGATAACAGCTTTGAGTTGTATATGATGGATACAAAATCACACATATATAGACACAACTTGCAACATGTTTACTTTTGAGACTCTGTATAGCCTATTATATACAGTGTATGCTTTTTCTATTTGGTTTGAATCAATTGTGTGATGAATAAACTAAACAAAGTGTTTTATGTTTTGAGTTGGACCGAAGACTTTATTTATGAGTGAGAGCTTCCTTCTAATGGTATCATCACCACCCGATCACCATCATTCCCTCGTTATCTCTTGTTTTCTTGTTCTTTCTCTTTCATCCATCTCTTTGTGCGTGTTTTTATTTTTAGAAAAGTAGAGAGATTGCTCTGTCGTTGTGTAAACGTAAATAACAAATGTTGCATTAGGCCTTGAAACGCACAAAAATAATTCAGAGCAGTCCTTCAAAGTTCTGTATGCAGATGATCGTTTCATGTTTATATTTAATGGACATAAATTCAAATGAGGCTGGTTTCTGCAAAGTTATAAACTCCATACACAGAAAAGCAGACAGGCACGCAGACAGACAGATAGACAGACAGACAGACAGACAGACAGACAGACAGACAGACAGACAGACAGACAGACAGACAGACAGACAGACAGACAGACAGACAGACAGAGATTGCCAAAAACAAGTGTCTAAAGTGTGCGCACTTCCGTGTGCGGTGGAAGTGATAACGAGAATGTTGCTGATATGCCCATTTAGGAAATTCGTACAGAAACGCATACACGTGCTCACCCACATCGTCAATGTTCCTTCAAGCAAAAAACAGACTTCCAAACAACCTACCCAAATAAAAAAAGACTCAACGACAAAGAGACAGATAAGGATAGAGACAGTTTAATGCAAGAATGGATGAAGTTCAGTATTGAAGTTACAGTAGCCTGCAAAACACAGTTTTATACTGGGTTCAGGACTTTATGATTTTGTTCAACGACAAGACCGACGGTAGTTAATGATTCTACTACTAATTGTGGTGATCATCTTAAATGTCATGAAGAGACAGACAAAATAAATCATAATATCTTTTGATTTGTAGATGATTATGAATAAACTAACGACAAAGCTTTTTGCCAGGTTAGCCTAGTTTCCTACTATTCTTTCACTACACACATCTGTAGTCTAATCTTCCATGAGTCATCTGATTTGGAGAAGGCTCAGGCCACGTGGGCTTGCGCCCTGCTAGCGGGTATATGTGCACCCAACGGTCTAGTCATCGTTGTCGAGTCATAGAAAAAGATTCAAGTCCAAGGGGTGCCCTCGATTCAAATCACGAAGCTCATTCAACGAACAACCCTGATAAACTTGCTGTGTCAAAAAAAAAAGGAATCTGGGTGTATTTTTTTTATTTATTTATACAGCTGACTTGTTTCTGTCGTTATCGTAGAGAGCTAGCTCACAATTTTTTTAAAAATTATCTTTAGATGTTACAGACATAGCAAAAGCAATCACATGCGTATACGTGCTTGACAAAATAATAATAAAAAAGGAGCCACACACACACAAAGAGAAAGCAAGCACATGTTTTGATGACAAGGTTTTTAAGGATATAATGCAAACTATATTTATGTTGACTAATTGAAACCTCTCCTGGTTTTTTTTTTTTTTTTTGATTTTCCTGCTTGTAATGCGTTTTGTAAAAACGTTCTGTGACGACTGCAGCGATAATAATGGTGTGACATGCATATGTTGAGTTATAGAAGATGAAACTGTAAAGCTGGTATACTTCAAATAAGTTTTATTGTCTTTACTTTTAATATTTACAGGGCGTCGCGGTAAACATTAAAAGGTTATCCATCCACATATAATTAATCATCTTTAAGCACACACAAATAATTGTATTTTTTATCCAGTAACTGATGTTCCTTCCATTCCTCAGTCGTATGAGAGCAAAGGAATGTTAATTTAATAATCGTATTAATATATGTATATAATCGTATTTATACAGGTGTTTATATTTCACCTTCTGTCTGACCGCAGTTTACTTTTGAAGGTAGCAAAATGTGTATGATACTCCAGTTCTTTGTCTCTGATTTCACTCGTCTTCTTGAGCTAGCTTTAGCTATTGTGGTCCTTTTCTCCACCTGTATCTGTGAAATTTTTAGGAGAATTAGTTCGTTTACTTTATGCTTTTTTTCTGAAGTAGTTTCTGAAAGAAAAATAACATATCTTCACAAAAAATGGCTTTGCGTTCAACTAATGATACAACTATTATTAAAAGTATGACAGTTTTTCTTATTACATTCTTTTTCAAAAACACCAGTTGAATATATATATATATATATAATAATTAATATTTAATATATATAATTTAACTTGGTACTTTCATTTACATTTCGTTAAAGAAGAGTCCTGAAAATTGAGAATAATTTTTAAAAGCTTAAAAAATAATTTAAAAACAGGTAATAACTTTTATGCATATTTTGTTGTATGTTGTTCTTTATGTGTGGCTGGCTGGCTGGCTTGTTTGCTTCGAGTGTCTGTAGACGAATAGACTTTCGCCTCATTAGACGCTCACAACAGGTAACACTCACCTTTCAACTCGTATATTCCTCCATCCAAGTAAACATGTCTTTGGCTGGATGCACGCCAACACGATTCGCGAAAAGTAATGTTCTTGCGCACGTGCAAGTGTTCTTGATATCACGTGCTAACTCTGCCTAAACTTACGGGAGTGATACTACTGAATAATGATACCATAATATTTTCGAAGTCGTAACGTACAACTAGACTGGATGTGATGACTAGACAGACCCAGCATCTGAGAAGGCCTGCCTCCGAGGCCTGTCTTGAGCGAGGGTAAACAAATCCTGCATATGGTCAGACCATTCTGTTTATGTTAGCTAGCTAAGTTTTCTTCTCTACCAGCCTTGGCATCTACCTCCTACCCGGGGTACTCCTCGCAAGTACACATTAGCTATTTTCCTTGGGATACTTTCAGCTCTCCAGCAAGACAGTAAAAAAGAAAGTATTTTTGTACGCTACATTTTTTTCTACAATTTAAATAACCCTTCATTCATTTATGTTCCAATTCATCACACTGCCAAACTAGAACAACATGCAATGCATTACTGTTGCTAGAAGAAACTACTGGTATCCTAAGATGATATAATCTCTCTGGAAATTCAACATGAGTTACTTTTCTTAATCAGAATCAAAATCGGCTTCAAACAGAATAATAAGAATCATGTAAATCATAGAACAGTATTTTTTATACCCTTGATAATCCGTGATCTCTTATGAGTTCACAATGCCTGGGCTGCTTGTAACAGTTCTTAATATTTAAAAATTGCTTAGCTTTACAATTTCTATGAAAAAGCTATAATTACAAAGATTAATTTACCCTCACGTGACTGTGTGCTGAACACTAATGTGTCTGATGAGCCTTCGTCATTATGGAGGGTGAGCGCCCAGTTGCCTGCCCTTCATCCCATCTTTCTTGTCGAGGAGGACAACCAGCAGCAGGTCAGGCGGGTCACCACTCAAGGCTACACTTCACTTCTCTGTTAGAGTTCTCTCCAAACGTGTAAGGTGTCAAGAGACATCTCCTGATGTCCTTTGTATAGGCTTTTATGTTAAATATCCACTTGATATATGCCACGCCCTCTGTGACCTTTGGGTTCTTATCGATAAACTGTGGAGGACCTGCAAAAGTTTAATAACCGAAACAACCATTCAGCATCAATGATGTATTTATTTCGATATTATTTTAATTTTATTGTCTTCGAATACACAATTTCCTACACACAAGTTGGTCGTGCACATATGAATCTCATTTTATACATGGATGGATAATCATCTCCTGAAATGTTAACTTTGAAATCACAGGTTTATTCGTACACAAGCTCACATCTAGATCTTAGATGAAAGCTATCACTTCTTACTTACATCTGACAATAAAAAGACACAGATTCGTTCTTTTCTGAGCCACTTCCTTCACATCTGATGGTGGGCCAGTCGTCCTTGCATCGAAGTGCAAGAGAAAGGTTGAGATGTTGTTCTCCTCTAGATGCTTTTATTTCCTTCCCAGTTTGGTCTACAAGGGAGAAATTGGTGGGAGGGTTTCCTTTCTCAAAAGAACAGGAGATGCTGACCTCATGACCCTCACTTATGACATAGTTTCCACTACTTTCTTCTCCATCTACTGTGAGACTTGTGACACTGGGTTGGTCTGCAAAGAAACCGAGAAGAAGTAGAAAAAGAAGCAGTAAATAGTTGTAGATGTAACACAAAACAAGTAGTGGTAGTAGTAGAAACAGAAGAATTAATACTATCACTTCTAAAATTCAATGAATTAAAAGAAAAGAAAAAAGAAAGATAATGAGAGTGATGATGATTCACACAAGGAGAGGGGGATGGTGTAAAAAAAATTCGTGTCTCCAGTAACACTGAACAGATAGGTAAAATAACAATACATGATATACTTACAATAAACATTAAGCTTTAGTTCCCTTCTTATTGTTGTAAAAGTACCACTGCGCATGTCCTTCAGCTCCCATTCCCACTCTATCTGCACGTGAGATCGGTTCACTTTCCTACTGAGCTCTACAGGACCTGATGGGGTGGAGCATCGAAGACATCTCGTTGGTCTGACAGTACAAGACTCTTTGTAGTAAGTGACCGTTCCATCGTATTCAAGACTGCCACTGTTAGTTCTGGTGTAAACCGTGATTGTACTGAGGTCCGTGGTTTCATTACAGGTGGAAACATTTATCCAGAATGTGACATAAGCAAAGTTGTTTTCAAAGACGGACAAAACGTCGGTGCTAAGGTGGTGAAACTCTAACACTGCGCCTGGAACAAAATGTGTGAAGATATATTATTAATTAATACGAATTTTTTTACAAACAGAATACTATGTCACCATCAAGTTTTTGTTCATTACAATTTTTTTTTAATTTTATGAGGAACAATACTAGGATTCTTCGAAAATCAAATGGTCTTATCGTTTGGAAAAAGTCGTGCTTTCGTGGAAACTATAACAGTATCATCTGTCTGAAAATTTGCCTTATTTTACTTCCACATTGGATTATAAACAGCAGAAAATAGTCCAACTTACAGTTTTCGTGAGAACACATTGCATGGTAGATAAGCAACATAAAAACGATGTATGCAGTCTCAGGCATTCTCTGATGTTTGAGTAGCTGACTCCTGGAATTCATCTTGACACAAAACTGTGAAACTAATGACACGGAAGCTCATCCTCAATAATAAGCTGACAAATGAAAATGTTCTTCCCTGTAGACTCGTTGGTGACGATACTGGCCAGGAATTACTTAGCAATCCGCATCAAAGAGAAGTAAATTGCAAACACCAAACCACAATATTAAAACTTAAGAGGTCTTCGAGAACTAGGGACACTGATAATACATCATGGAGTGGAGAACAAAAGAATTAAATACTAAGAACTTGCCATCGACATCCTCTCTCGTACAGGTTGCTCCTACCCCCAACCAGATGATGAACCTGGTGCACTTCTGACAGAAGAGTATAGACCTACTCTGTTACAGTAAGAATTACTTCCAGTGAAAATATTTTGGAAAGAGTAATATTCAAGGAAACAGTTGGCAACGGCCACGACCGTTTTAAATATTAAAATTAATTTCATTTTTGCTAACATTCAGTGTGATAGCGGGGTTGGAAGTGCAAAAAAAGCCAACAATTTAATTGATGGGTCTTCAAAGAGCAAGCTAATACTGCAAGAAATAATTACTAAATTTTATTTTTCAATAGTTTGCAAATCCACATACCACCTCATAAAACTGCCCTGGCTTACCATAAATCGTGTGCTAGGAACATGACCCTAATAACTCACCCCAAAGTAAAGCACTTCCCAAACATTAATCGGGTATTAAAGTTAGACACTAGTTCTCGGAACACGGACCCGTTATCTGCAGCTGCAAGTATGATATACAAGTAAAGACTGTAACATGCAAATAGTTTTTAGGTTTCTTGTACGAGTGAGAAATACTTGACCACAGACTTCATGCACAACAACGAGTGTAGACTTTTATATTTATCATTCGGTAAATAATACTTTGTTTACCTTTTGTATCTAAAGTGTGAAATCACTCAAGGTGGAACGTTTTCTCGTTTGTATTCCCAATAAATTGACATTTCTCACAAATTAAGCAGTTATGCCTTTCTTCTTTTCCTCTGTTATATTTTTAAAGTTTTAATTAGTTTTCAGGCAGGTCACAAAGAGCTATGCATTAGTCACACAAAGAAGTGAAAGGCTCACATTGATACATAATATTAAGGGATAAAGATTTTCTATAGAGAGCCGTTTCCAAAGTAAGACATTCACAGAGTAGATTTTATCCACTTGTGACACAAGAGAAAGTAGCAACGACAGAAGCAGGATCTCATTTGATTATTGGCCATGATCAGGCCCGGACACATGTAAGTGTAAAGATTACAAAGAGGAAACCTCGACACCCAGTTGCCTGTTGATGTCAACAATAACATCACTTGTGTCGATGTAGACTGCGCATGAGCAAAGTCACACGTACACCGACACACACAGACCGACCCTTGATCCTCATTCTGTTCTAACCCTGACCTCCACGACCTCTCCCCAGTGTGATTAAGATCTGATCTTGCGAGAAATCTTAAATTCCAAAGATTGTCATTGTTTGTCAAGTAAATAGGTTGACAGTAGCTAACGACTATAAATACAATAGCTAGATAATAACTGGGTTCTGACTACGCTATGTATTATTTTTATTTCTTATTTTTATTATAGTATGACGTTTTATTGTATTTTACTGGCTACAAATTCATTTTAAGGATTTAAATCAGGGTGCATATGTCCTGTGAACTAGCTTGGCGTAAGCCCATGGGCCTAGGCCTCTCCCCACCACCCATCCTTCCACCCACCCTCTTCATATCTCTTTCTCTCGCGAACTTTGCACGCAGACATGTTTACCTGGTATTGTATGGACACCATAATGCAGGTAGCTTATTACTTCGTCACACAATCTCTCTTACATTCCCAAACGCACAGTCATACTGAGTAGGTACTATATTTATAGCTTCTATTAAAAAAGGTACCGGAATGCGTCTATGTCTAGGTCAGTTGTTGTGAGTGTTACTAGTTACCGAGTCACGTGCACCTGAGGGGCGGAGCTCACCTGAGCACAGTGTATATAATCCCATGTGACGTGATCGCGGCAGACCCCACACTGCACTTGTTCAACACGAGCACAAATACCTGTGTTTGTAAACCAGCTTCAAACCGAATCATAAAATAGTGGTAGGCAGAAAAATTGTGATTTACCTGCACAACAAGAGGAAACACTGAGCCACAACTACTTCGAGCGAGTTAAAAATCGACAGTTTTGAACAGAATACAAACTGAAGAATAACATTCTGCAAATGTGAGTACAATTCCAATTCTAAATGTGAAACATATGTAGATTTAGTCATGGTTACTGATTAAGTTATTTTATTTCTCAATGTTTAATGTTTTTTATTAAGAGGGAAACGATAATTCTTTTAGTTTTGTTTGCTTCACAATTTAGTTTCTATGCCTCTTGCGTTCGACATTTTTTTAAATAAACATTTAGTAATACAGACTTTATAAAATCAGCAAATATTTTTGGTACAAAATGAAATAGTTCCTTCCTTGTTTGCAGGTGTACACTCTAACAATTGGAGGATATTTAAAGATGGGGCACGTGACCACATTCTACCTTTTGTCTCTTTTGTTCATGTCTGCAGCATGTGTACATGGTATGAACCTTACAATGAATCTCTCCACAATCTGACTATTTAACGATGATACTACATTAAAACACCATCGATGTCAGAATATTAAATGATTTCTGTTTAAAATTAAATGAGCTTGAACGCATTACAAGGAAATAAAATGTTTTTCTCTATTTTTTTACTCTCTCTCTCTTGATCTCTCTCATTCACGCACACACGCGATTAGTCCGAGTTTAAACCGCTTTTTTCCAAGTAAAAATGATTCAGCTATTTGCACACAGTATTTTCTATATTTCTAGGGGAACAAAGTACATGTGCATTTACTTCATACAAAAATTGCACTCTGAAGATAACATGCAAAATCCAAGGAGCTTTAGCCGCAGAAGGAAGATCATTTAGACTGATCAACAACGTAGTCGGGAAAAAAGGTATTTTAATATTACTTATTATGCTCTCAATATTTAAATTTTCCAGGCCGCGATTTTTTACACAAAAAAATTTTAAATATAAAAAGGACAAGTATCTTTGTGCCCTACACTGTTTCAGATAAGAAATTGGAAATTATCTATTATCTGGTTATTTTTGCGTGTTACAGAAACTCTCGCTGTGTTAGGCTATGTTGGATTTTACATCTGTGATCCAGCAAAAGGTTATAAATGTGATAAAGAAGACGACGACACCTTCTTTGTCACCACTCCCTGTATACCCTGGGAGAACATTACACTTTCCGCCGACGGAGAAGTACCAGTCCCTTGTACATGTAAGCAAAAGAAGATATTGTGTTCATGTTTCCTTTTTTATTGACGTGGGTAAATATAATATAACAATATGAAAGTTTTCCTCCTCTTTACACACTAACAGATTTAGGTTAACGCTTTCTAGTCATCCGGAAAAGCCCGTTACTTTATCAAACTGCTATCATCGACGGCAATGACCAAAGTATAGTGTTATTTATAGAAACTAGTCGTCATCACTTGAATATTAATATATCCTTTCTTTGAAAATTTAACTTCCTGATAGGCAAAGTTGTCTGTTACGAGCAGAAGAAGCCAAAGTCTGCTATTGATGCAAACTATACAAAACTAAATTTATATATACAGAGAGAAAATTTTCTAATTCATAGCGAAGAGTTAAGTATCCGTTTCTTCACTTTTATTTCTTTCAGTGACAAGTCAAAGCAGACCATCTGAATCGGATCCCGAAACCCTCGAGAAAGATGACTGTGAAAATGGTGAGTACGACAAGAATGTAACTAAGGAAGGATTTGTTTGTACATAAAATAGCCTCAATTTTTCTTCTTTCAGTTAACGGACATATCACTTTCTATGACTACAAAGTGTTCACATGCTGTTTTTCTTTAATCTTTAAGTGAATGTTGAGAGCACTGAACCAGTTTTGCTTTCACTCCCAGAGGAAACAGTAATCACTGGCAATACCAACAAGCATATCAACAAAAGAAGTGTTGGTGCGAAGTGTCATCCGAGCTCGTCTTCCAAAGGCAAAAGCTTTTATTACAAATAGCAGTTTTGGGGAAAATTATTTTATGGACTTTGAAATAGAAGAATTAGATAAAAAAAAGTTGTTAAATCAGACCTGGGTATGAATGTTCATGTAATTTAAAGTCTTGGAAATATGAATAAACATTGAGAATAACAGATTAAGATATCAAATAATGAATATAGATTGCATACTCGAAAGATTAATTTTATCTAAAATTTTCTCAGTTATAAAAGCCCAGAAGGTAGAAGCAAACCTCCATCCAGTAAAGTGAGCAAATAAACAAAATGTTTCCTTTGCATGTTGCAGATTATTTTAAAAGCGAGGAAGACATGACTAGCCAAATAATTGGGATAAGTCTTGGAATTGGTATCACTATTATTGCTACTGCTATTGGTTTGATTTTCTTCAGGATGTGGTGAGTTACACTGAGATCACTCTTAATAAAGGAGAAGTTTTATAAAGATATTTGCAGTAACCCTAGCATGGCCAGCTTCCAACAATTTTATTGGTATACTTAAGTAGTTAAATCAACAATAACATGCAATTATCTCTCTGGGTTTTATTTTGCAGTAGATGGAATATTATTTAATCTCAGGTAACGAGAAAGTATATAAAGTTCATAAAGCTACATATTGCAGACCACTTTGTAGATACGTACGAGAATGTTTCCTGACAGATAACTCCACCTTGTCCAAAATATAGTTATTTCACTTTAAATGATGATAATTTTATTTTAAAAATCTTTTAGGAAACAAAGAAATACTGGAACGTTCACTGGAGGTGCTTCTAAGACTAAAGCTGCCACAAAACAAAGATGAAGAAACTGGCTTTCTGTCCGTGAGGACCGTAAGTCTTAGTCTTAGTAATATGTTGAACATGGATATTAGCATCATATCGACAATACAGAGCTACCACTGTAATACAATATACAGTACTCAGACGCATTATGGTATTTAACTGAGTAGAGATCGAAAGTTACTGATGGAGCATAGATTTCTTCATTTTTTTAGCAAACAATAATAATGAGTTTTGTACATAAATGCGGTTTCGCATTTTTTTATTTTATTCGGAACAGTTCTAAACTTTAGTTGCTGTAGCCACGTGACTATGACCTATAATCTCAATCTTTAATCTCAAGACAAAATATAATATCTGCATAATTAAGACACTTTTTAAAACAATCTGTTGATCGGCCTTGTCTTTTACGGAAATATTTGACTTGTCTGGACATTAGCTTGCATGTGTTTTTGCTCCATACTGGTAAATTCTTATAATATTGATAGAAAAAAGACAGATACATACATCTTTAATGACATGAATGTTTGATAGAGCGTGTTTGACGGTTTCACCATATTCTCTTTTCCTTCACAGGAAACAGCAGAAAAGGCAGAAGAGTAAGGGGGCTGTTTACATCAGCAACAATGTTGACGTGGTCATTGTATCAGATGGAGACGTCTCGAACATCACCCGTTGACTTGTCAGCTGTGTAAATGGCCCCCCTACCTCCGCCCACTGCTGAGGTCCTCATGGCCACCTGCAGGATCCAAGGCCATGAACATCCCGCTTTCCAGCGGGTTTTTGAAAAAGCACTATTTTAAAATGTGCTTTTTCTTTTTTTCCAACAAGCATGTTGGAACAGACATTTTCTCTAGAGAGCGTTAGACCTACTACTAAACCTATCTTAACAAACTTACTATCCATGGAAGTTAAAAATGTTATAAGCAGAGTTAAACATTTTCCATTTAAATTTGCTGCGCGTGCGTCCGTTTATTAGACTTATAAAAACGATTTCATAAAGGTAAAATATATGTCATTGTGTCATTTATTAGTTACATATATACTGGCGTACATCCCTCAGCCAACCAGAAGAGTACTGTGTCTTTATAATGGACAAGGGATATCCCTTTATTTATAATTATAATAAAGAACCTAATTGCTTGAGACTTGAGACTACATACTTTGCAAGAGTGAGTGAATTGATGTAAGTGTTGGGGTGGTAGGGGTGTCTGTATGTGATAGGATGAAACAAACATGAATTGACTAAGCTCTAGGATCTCTGACATACTGAGATATATATTAGCTGAGACCTTTTTGTGGTGTTTGTGGTGTTTAATTATCGTCTCTGTTCCTTGCCTACACATTTAGAATATTATACAACTTGGTCTGTGACAATTGTTGTAAATTAAATTACAGAGGATCTCCTAAACAGTTTGTGCTGAAACTTCCCTTTACCCTACTTATAATGTCATGCGCTGTTTTAAAAAAAAATGAATAAAATGCCACTTAGTTTACTCCTTCCTGTCTTTGTCTTTATGTTCACTTGAGTCGACAGAAAAGAAAGATTAATTTCATTCTGCATTATAATCGTCATTTTGTCACGTGTGTGTGTGTTCTTCCAACCGTGATAATCATTCGGACAGATGTCAGTTTAAAAAAATGTTCGACCTCTCTCAATCTGTCTTTCTCTCTGGCAATGCTAATGATTCCTTCCGTAATTTTGTCAATACCTTTGTGTACTGACTAGCACGTGCTGAAGTAGGAACAAACAATTAAGCCAGAGTGTGAAAAAATACTTAAGCTAATTCTCGTTGTTAATGTTCAAGGTGATCACGAGCATCATCATGAGAGTGTATGATAACGATAACAGCGATGATGTCATGGTTTGTGTGAGTGATTGCTTAGTGTATGTTATTCTCATGGCACAAAGTAAATGTTTTTGGGATAACTGACCACAAAAAGGGGCAAAATAAACATTTAAAAAATCCCTTTAAAATGCACTGACCATGAGGCGGCAATGTTTTAAATTTCTTGTCACACATCGTGTTCTCATCATCCTTTGAGACTTCGGCAAGCCAGCAGGGTACATATGTACCCAGCGATGTAGTCATTCAAATCATAAAGGCTTAGGCCGACTCAGCCCAATCTTTTATCTGATAGGAACATGGCAGGTTATATTCACCTCTCTGTCAACATATTCCCCGGCCAGAGACATGCCTTTTAAAAGTTATCGATTATGCATTTTATCTCAATTAACTCTGTCATCAACATCGTCGTCGACATTCAATGACTGTACGTTCTATTAGGGTGTACAGGATTGTAATAGTAAAGCCCATTCTGTCAATAGTTAGCCAAGTTATCTGTTTATTGTCCCCATAACTTCAATACGATTTCATATTACTTTATAAATCTCTTTGTGCATGTGTATGTGTGGGTGACAGACAGATCACGAGCGTTTGTGTTAAACTGAATGGTAATGATTTAGAGATGTCATTATAAAAGTCATATTCTTCAAATCCATATTTCTCTCTTGCAGTACTAATTAGTCTTTTTGTAACATTTGCTAGTAGATTCATTTGATTGCTGGCTAACACGTATACAGTGTTGGCAACAAACTTCCCCAAAGGAAGTAAGCTTAGGCCTCTTTGAGGGGAACTATCATGTCTGTCAGGTCAAGGACCTGTGAAGCCTGATTTTAGGTTTCACCTCGATCTTGCTGTAAACACTTGGGTCGTAAATGTGAACAGTGCAGCACAGCCATCCATGCACGATTCCCCGCTCCCCTTCCCCTCATCTCAAGTTGCAGGAAGGAGTGCGGAAAGAGAAATAAACGATAAAATTACATGGCTTTACCACACTGCACAATATTATGCACCTCTCTGCACAGTCAGGCAAAGTTGTATATTATAACACGATGATACGAGTTAAACGAGTAAACTTTAATGCTACAGTCACAAAAAAAGAAAAAGTCCCAGCTACAAAAGGAACATCACATCGTCTCAACACAATATACTTTCGAGTACAGTGACAAGAGATATAGGGGAATGTATGATGCTTTCCTGATGCTCAAAGGTATTACAAGAATTATCATGACAATGATAACAATAACAAATGGCGATTACTTCATGCTTTCTCTGAGTGATTGCTTAGTGTATCCTTATAACATGAATAAATGGCTTTCAGGATGGCTGACTGCAAACTTGTCGACCAGATAAAAGGGGGAGTTAAAAAAAAAACTATAAAAAAAATCAAACATTGCAACAATGTTTTTAAATTTCTTCTCACACATAGTTCTTTACTGTGATCTCATCATCCTTTGTGACTTCAGCCAACTAGCAGGGTATATGCGTACCCAGCGATCTGGTCATTTACATCATAAAGGCCTAGGTCCATTCGACAAACTCACTTCTTTTATCTGATAGGTACATCAATGATAAAATTCTTCTATGGTTCATACTTCACAGCTCGTCATGCTTTAGCAGCATTCATTCATACTGGTCTGCTGCAGTTCTATCACCATTACCATCATAATCATTCAATAATTGTTTTTTTATGGTCTGGCGGATTCAGCTGGCGGTAATAAGTCCCTGAATCCAAAGAGGGTTAGGGAAGGTAATTGATGTCATATATGGTGGCTGACTTCAATATATAGCTCTTATTTTTTTTCATCTGATCTGTCTTCTGTCTCCCTTCCCTCTCCACAATAACTTTTGTACATTTCCACTTGGCAGCTTTATGGACCTCAAGTCTTTGATCTGGCCTGGTAAGCGAAACTGGTAGAATAGCCTGGAGACCATGCCTCATGACATGACATCCCATTCCCATAAAAAGAAACTCTAAAGATGGTAGAAAGTAAAAGATGATAATTACTTTAGCGATTTCCTGCAGCACGATTTCCTGCAGTTAGTGGATTTGAAAGCTTTTCAACAGCAACAAAACAAAGAAAAGGGGGAAACTCTCAATATCAAGAAGGGAAAATGAAAAAAAAAATGAGTTGTAAAAACTAAATCCCCATAAATTGTTTTTACCCAGCCATATTTCCCGTATGATTTTCTCCAAACTATTATGGCTCATGCATAAAGCTAAACAAACCATACATATATCTATATATCGTAAACAACTTCAAAATTATTATTTCAATAGTCAACAAACTTATGTGAACAACTGGGAGACAATCACCATTTGAGTCAATTCATGCATGTAGAGTGGAAATGTAGTAGCATTGGTACCTGGATATGTGTGTATATTTTATGAGTGTACATAGCTAGATGAGTCTGTGGACGCATACTTTTATGTAGGTGAGTATACATCTATGCATGTATTGTAAAGCATTGTACTCTCAGTGTATTTATATAGGAAAGAAGTGAAAACAAAATGTAGTTCTAATATAAATATTTATCCAAATCCCTGTACGTAATCAAGATGTAAAGAAAGTAATTTTAGTAATACTTTTTGCAAGCATATTATAATTATACTTACATTATTTCTAAGCTAGTCATAGAGGTTTATCAGGTAATGCAGTCAACTGTAAGTATTCTTTGAACTGGACAGTATACTGAATGCATAGTAAAGCTTTCAAGTTCTGTAGGTAAAGGGAGACAATTTGAAATTTTGAGCCTTTCATGTAGTTTAAAATTTGGTTAATATAACAGCAACATGCAGCTAAACTAAATATTAATTTAATGACAGTATAGTATTACGTGTGCATGTTTTGAATGCACAAGCCCATATGCTGTATATATGTGGGAGAATTGCTCAAGAGGGCATTCATAGTTATGCATTTTGCATGTGTTTGTGCACACAATATGTTGTTGTAGAAGTTACATGCTAATATATATGGTTGGTTGTTTGTGATTTAGACTGTGTATGATTTACGTAAAACAATGAGGAAAAGTTTTGGGCTAGGCGCTATATAAATCCTCATTATTATTATTACTACTACTACTACCACATGTGTATATTATTGATTAAACTCTCTCATTTCATGGACAGAATCATTACAAAAAGTATAACCCTATCTCTTTGATTCAACTATTTTTTTTTAAGAGAGAATAAGCTTTACAAAACAGCTTAGCTTTATCAATACCAAGCATGAGTACAGCAGGATATAAATGGGCTTGATAATAATTATAGTCATACCCAGACTGTATTGCAGTAGGGAGGAGGATTAAACTGGTGTTTTATGCTAAGACAGCTACCAAAGCTATATCTCGGCCAAGAAAACTGTATAAGGTAAGAGCAAGGTTTTAAAGCCGTCAAGGTGTTTTAGGAAGATGATATGACCATGACCACATTATGTGTTCTGTGATATTGTATACTATTAAATAAGCTCTATATTCTGTTGGGTAGTGGCACTGAAGCAGATTGTCACCAAAATTGCATACTACAATACACCTTTCAGATTATTTTCCCCCAAAATAAAATTCACATCAGTTATACTCATGAAAAAGGGGAAATAACCAGCCTTGATAATGACTTTAAATATGTGTGTGCAGTTGCAGCAGTGTCATTGTATGCATATGTATGCACAATTATAACTGCATTTGTATAAGCATGTAGATGAGCATAATGTGTTATTTAATGACTGTAGGTAAAGTAGACTGAAAAAGAATAAAGTTGCAGGTGGATATACATTTTTGTACTATGCCATTGTAAACATAATATTTTTTTAAAACAGTAATTTTAGGTAATATTTCTAACAATCACGCTACTATGATATTTAGAGTTAGTTATAAGACTTTATACCATTCATCTAGCCACATGACTGAGCTGCTGGGCACACAGTCTCCCAACACATAAAGCAGTTAAGTTTGCATGGTGTGCAGGTAAAGGGAGACAATAGGTCTCAATGTGTGATCATATTTTATGGCATGTAATAGAAAAAGTGTAAAATGAATAATATAATGTAAAATAAACGGATTAATCATTTGAATAGCATAATAGGTGTATCATTTAACTTTGTGAGTATTAAGATGTCTTAATAGGTTAACATGTTTAGTGAGACAATCGTGTATCAATAAACACATTTTTCCGTTCTCCATTGCCATTGTTCACATATCTGAATGCTTACATTTCTTTAAAACTGTTAAAACAGTTGAACAAGCATATTTGTGATTATGCATGATTATTGTGCAGCAATAATTATAGTGTCATGTATAAATTAGAACAGAAAAAGAGTAACACATTATAAGGAAATAAAATGTTACATAAAAGCCAATGAAGAAGAATAGTTTTAAATAATATTTTCTGCATGAATCTTATAATGGTACTTATGTTTTTTTAAGTTAGTTGTATAAAGAACATTGTGCAAGATTCCTGCTTTTTGTGGAAGTGGAATTTCTGCAAATGCAATTGTAGGCAAGTCTACAAACCCTGTGGTTGAAGGGAGACAATCTGAAAATAACTTGCTTCCACTTAGTCCATAAAAATATTACAAGAAGCAATTTCTTCTCAAATAAAATGCATATTTTGTGATTTACATACAGGAAGTATTGGCAACGATCCTTTATATACTATAAATATATGTTTCAAAACAATGTGCGCACTGAATATATATTATATCTTTGCCCATGGTGTGCACAGGATTGTTTGCACACGGTGTACATCAGGCACAGTATTTGAGCGTGTGTTATGTGAAATCAACAGCTGGGCCTCTAATAGAGTAGTTTTATAGTAGAGGCCCAGAAAGGTGATAAAGTTTTATTTATATATATATTAATGGGAATTGAAGAAATTGACAATTAGACGGCTTACAATTCTGAGCTAATAATGGTTACTTAGTACAACCTTTTTTAGTAACTAGTTATATTTAGTTGTGTAGGAAGATGTTTAGCTTTAGAGGACAAACTCCATGTTAAAAGAGAAATGATGTTCACATTCTTGCCTCCTCAGTATCTTTTCTGAGGGGGTGCTGCTCCACCTTGTCTCTCTGGTTTCTATGCCACTGTTATTAGCAACCTGTTGCTGTCAGAATTGTCATTAAATCACTATTGTCTACTTCTGTTTACAACAAAGATGGATTGTGAATACCATTTTATGGAAGGCTACTTTTTGTAGACATTTAATATTACTATTGCACTAAAAAGCATTCGGGACAACATTATTAACCATCAAAATAAGAACTATATATATTAATTTTAATGTCTGTCAAAGTGAAGTGGACCTTTTTCCTACTACAATAGATTCTTTGAAAGCTACTCTTCCCATCAACTGAAATCTTGCCTGTCCACACCCCTGCCCACAACCTTTGCTCCTCATCAGACTCCTGCATTTTATCCCTCTATCCCCTCTACAAAAACAGTCACATACTGACAACAGACCTTCTCACAACTGCTGAGACAACAATTCGTCGTCCTTTTATTTCCTCATTAGTTTTCTTGTTTGCTTGTCAACACTTGAGTTTCTGTGAGGCTGATTCTGAGATTTCTTGTCATGACATGTCACGGCCAGGGTAAAGTGTGTTGTGAGGGAAAGACTGTCTTCGTGACAACATGTTGGCCAACTGTAACAGCGTCATGTGATTGTGGCGATGGTATTGAATCCTGTCATTGATATTTATTTGTTCATTTGATGTCTGGTGTTGGTTATTAAATATATTTATATTGTAAAACTGGGCGGGAAGTTCCTTGTAAAATCATTGTTGTTTGTCTTTGTTGAAACAATGCACACGTTGTGCCTCAGGGGACACGACTTTTAAACTATTTTAACCACTTCACAACAGTGTGTATCTGTTTTAAACTAACAACAACAATCTTTATTAAAACACTCACTCTGAAACTTTTGGGAGACATTTATAAACGATTTGAAAGAACATTTGTACATCGTGTGAATGTGTTTGTGTCAAACAGTTAAACTTGTAAGATGTGTTGTATAAGTGAGCCGCTATTGCTTTTTGTGTTTGCATCAATGAATCTCTTAACTCAATGAAGCGAGTTTTGATGAACCACTCGTGTCTGTATTTAGACACAGAGTTCTGTCCAGTTTGCTTACCGCTGGCAGTAGACAATATCAGATTAAACACTTAAGTGCACGGCACTGATATTACAGTCTGCTGAAGCCCTTTGACAGCACGTGTACAACCTCTTATAGACACATTAATCCTGATATCACACTTGTAGACTGACACATTGACACAAATATCACACTTATAGATTAACACACGCACGGATATGATGACACATTAACACAGACACACGCATATACATGATGACACTACCACACAGACACATACACGTCTGTAACAGAAAAACTTGAAAAATATATTTTAAATAAGTTATTTCTAAGTATCCTTGCGAGAACGTCATTGCATGACGTCATGAGGTGATGACGTGATGATAGACTGAAAGTATAAGAGGAGAAACACTGAAGTGTTGATGTCAGACAGACACTCGACTACAACAGGTGAAAGGTGTGTCAGTGACAGTCACCTTCAGGCGGCTAGTAGTAAAGGGAGACAATCACACGTTGTGAAGCACTGCGGGGCATGAGGTAGAGTCGCGAAGAGCAATCGCTACCTAGACAAAACTCCATAAAACTGAATGAATCAAAATCAGAGTACTCCAGATAGACGACAACTTTTCTCTCCAGACCATAAACACGTGCATTCGTCACCCACACCACGTCACTGTGGGCGGTGGCCACGTCTTCGATGTCATCATCCTTCATCACCCGCGCTGGGATACCCGCTTCTTGCAGTCCTGTGATCACACCCGACTGATCACTTACGTCACGCCAGGAAAACACCAGCACATCTCTCCACTGTAGACAGGTTGGTGTTGTGCTGCCGATGGTAGAGGTCAATGTTGTAGATGTTGTTGTGCTGCTCTCTGTCAACATGGATATAAACAATAACATCATGACGTGATAAAGTAAACTGACAGACTCACGTGACTAACACGTTGTCTTATTTACAAGACTCGTTCTCACCGGTTTGTTATTTATCACACAGGTAAGTGTTTAACTGTAAAGAGCATTAGACTACACAAGAACCTCACCTACCCGTAACACCAACACGGAGACTGTGTAGGAAGCTGGCCAGCTCACGACCGCACGTGACACAGTCACCTGGCCAGCGACTTGAGTGACCCTGACCACAGTGATACATTGTGTGACTGACGGGCCGTCTGTGTGCTCGGGCACACCTCGCTCACTGTACGGGTCGAAATCACGGCATCTAGTGATCCTCAGGTCCTGCTCGTCTTCCTTGTCGACGACAGGTGGAGAGCGGAGGAGTCTGGTTAAATATTGAACTTCCCAACCGGCGGGTGCGTATTCAGGGAAACAACTTGCCGCCCAAAAATGGAGACGAGGAACTTGTGTCAGCAGCTTGTCACAGAAAGTCCCAAAGTTGTTGATTCTGTAACACAAAATGTAGTTACACGCGTTACACTGTGTACTGTCATAAATGATCGAGTGATTCTGTTTGTGTATCATGTTAAATATCGTTACCAATGATGTCATCAAGTAAGTGATGTCACAATAATGACACGTGTGTTGTAACACAATCTGTGTAACAGCCGATGATTCAAAACAAAACAATTTTGACCACACAACAGCTCCATCAAGTGTCACAACCGTTGAGGAAACGTCACCTGTTAAGCACCAAATATTTGTAAGCTAATATGTTTGAACAGCATCAACCAGTGTGTCTATCATCACATCAGACGCTGTACAACTCACCTCAACTCACTCCCTACTTCATCAGCGATGACGTACAACGACCCTCTTATCGCCGCATGTGACAAGTCGTTGACGGCCTTCTCCACGTCTTCACTGTCATCAAGATCATACTGCAGGAGGTGAAGCTGACCGTGTGATACATCTGCAAACTGTTGTGTCTTTACTGTCTGCAGCAACAGGTAATGCAACATAATGCTCGCTGCACGACTCTCACTACAGGTACTGACAATGTAGACGTGGTGACCACATCGCAGCCACTCTATGGCCATCAGCAGCAGCACCACAGTTTTACCTGTACCGGGCGATCCGGTGACAAAAAGCCTGGGAGGCGCCGTGTGTAGCAGGTGAACTTGCTCCGGGAATAGTGTTATTACAGCAGTATAACACTCTCCTGTACACCAAGCGGCCTGACCCAGGGTCTTAACACTCACGCCTGGAGGACTTGTACATGGCACAGTCACTGTTTTCGCCGGACCAGAAAGCCTGAATGAATTTAGAAAACAATTAATTAAGGCGGTTTGAAAAAATGATAATATTTAATCAGATTTGTTTAAACAGCCATGGATATGTAGTAAGATATGTCTTTCCTGCAAAATTAAAATGTTTCTACTTCTCGGCTGTTCATTTTACTTTGCTCCAATTGAACATTTATCGTTGGTATTTTGCTTGTTTGTTGAATAATTAAAAAAAAAATTGTTTGTCCTTTTAGTTAACGTTGACAAATGTATACATGTACTTGTAATCAAAAGCAAAATCGAATCATTTACGAGAGACGTTAAAACTGTTTCCAATCTTCAATTACATACAAGTGTAACCGAGGGGTGACAATAGTGTGAGACAAGGATTTTCTCAAACAAACTCGAACAGAGGCAGCGAAACAAACATGTGTTCGACCCTTTAATTCACGAGCTTGAATGCTACTAATGAAAGTGCATTGTGTCCGAGTTCTCTCGGTGGGTTGAGGCAGTTGTTAAGGTTTAGTTCCAGTCTATATTTGCCTAAGAGATGTTTTAGTTCTTCGATTTCTGGTTTGTTTTCATTACATCCAGCAGCACATGCGGGTGCTAAGTCTACTTCCACATGGACATGAAGGAGGATTTTTATATCTAGTTAGCTATTCTTAGTTAAGCATCATTCTTGCTGTTTTGTTTTGGTTTGGTTACACGTGTTTGACTTTAAAGAACATCAAAGTATGAAAAGATTGTTGATAAATCAGTCTGCTACATTTATCTTGCCACCCTCATTTAATTACTGGTTTTATGTCCATTCTTAAATCTCGTGGTGAAACAGATATGTTTATGGTGGTGACTAAACAGTTTGTATTTTGGTTTTCCTGCCAGTCTAGCTAGTCTATCAGTCTTTTCATTTCTTTTTATTCCGATATGTGACGGAATTTAAAGGAACTTGATGTCCAAATATTGTTGAGTAATTTTATTTATGAGTGACAGTATCTTGTTGGCTATATTTAATCTGTTTAAGGATTTGTTTTTTAAAGGAAAGAGTGCTGACAGTGAGTCTGATATTAGTAGGTATTATTGGCGTGTTGTCCTTTTTATTAGACACCCTTGTCGTTGGGTGTGATGTCTAAAGAGCTGTCAGTGTGCTGTAAAGATGGTTCCACAGACTAATTCTTTGCTGGAAGGTCTAGATTGTTTTATCATACTCCAAATAAAGTTTGTCAATAAGTACTGTCTGTGGTTTTAGATTGGTCTTTTGAAGCCCCACAGAGAGTCACCATCATACTTCACATGAAACAAGATCAGTTGCCGCTCTCTGTAGATTAAAACTTGTGTATACACATAAATCATGAAAGTGATTCATCGTGATAACGAGAGGCTGCGTGAGGTCACATGACTTATCAGAGCTCTGACGGACTAAGATTATGTTGTTTGTCTATCATGGCCTTCGCACAAGGACTTTCAAGTTTTCACTTTACACCGTCCAGAGAGAATGCAATACTTCAAACAGTTTAATGTGTGTGTAAGAATGTTTTTAGGTGTTAGATTAGTATCTACGATTAAGGTTATTTTGGGACTTTGGCTAGCCTTATGTTTACTGTTAGGTTTAGATGAATGTTGGAACAGGTTAGTCACCAAGGCCAATGCTGACTAATTGACGGGTAGCCTGTCCCAGCAAATGCATCATCTTTTACACAACATTATGAGAATTTCTTAATTCCAAAGGTCAAACAAGACATAGTAGGGTGGGGAGATCAGGATGATATGGCAAAAACACATGCGTTAGAATTCTTTGACCTCCTTCACGACACATGAAGTTATCAGCGCACAGTTCATTCAGTTCTCTTTTAAAATTGCGACAACATTATGATTGTAGTTTGTGTTTCTAAGGATCACTGGCTACCAGTGCCTGGTACACGTCACATGTCATTTGACCGTTAACCCCAAGCCCAGCCACTCGTCGCCGCCACCAATGTCTGAGTTTCCTCACGTCGCTACTGTCGTCCCATGGGGTCATGGGGTCAGACAAATCATCGGAGCATAGGCACAGACCACAGATGTCGGAGGGGTCTTCTGATCGCAGACACTGACTCAATGTCTGTAAAAGAATTTCATACTGTACAGAAATAAAACGAAACCTACAAAACAATTATCATGCGCAACTTCAAAACTTAACACATCTTATGATTGAAGATTAAAATCACTGATTCAATATGATTTTTGGACTAGTGTTTGATGTTAATGTCACTGTGGAAGAACTACCCTCTACAAGCCCTCACTCCCTTACCCACATATTTTTCTTCTTTCTTCTTTCTGTTTTTTCTTTCTTGCTTTCTTCTTTCTCCTCCTGCTCTCTCTCCGCTTCCTCGAATAATATGACTCCAATAACTCGAGAACCTTACCAAAACTTAATATCCCCTTTCCTAGACTTGATCTCTTCAAATCAAGTCTGAAATTCTCAGGAAGTGTGCTTTGGAACGACCTCCCTCTCCATCTCAAGCAGTTGCACTCCCTGCACTGCTTTCGACGCCATTTATTCAAACATTTACAAGATGAGGCCTCTAGAGATTCCTTCTATTCCACGTGACCTTGTAAATATATATTCTTAACCATCACCTTGTAAATATCCACCCTTCCTTATGTTTATTCAATTTTTCTAATAATAATTAATTCATTTATTTAGTTAATTTCGTTTCCTGTAAAGGGCGAGGGCTAAATGGAAAAAAGCGCTCAGCTGCTTATTTTACCCCTCGTAAATAAAGAATTGAATTGAATTGGGCTAAGGTAGCCGCATCGGTTACCAAAAATATCTCTTCGTCAATGTTCTCTGTCACATTGATTAGTACCCATAATGGTGACACATGGTAAGGCATTTACCACGAACTTGTATTGTTGGACTGCTGGCATACGATTTTTATCAGTTGACTGCTAACATGAGGCATAAGACGACAAAGCTTCCGGTTTAGTCACATTCTTTGTTTAGGCTCGCCGAGATTTACGGCGTATAACTTCGGAAGAGGCTAAGCGTTGGTCTTGGCAGACAGACAATGCGTTTACGTATGGAATTGCTACGTATGAGATTTGAGGAGAAGGGTGCTGCAAAGGTATATTACACATGTAAACCTTGTCAACATTTCAACGTGAGAAAAGCTCTTAGAACGTGTTCATGCAGATTATTTTCTATTTTGTTTGACGATGAAGCTGAGAGGATCATACCTGGGTTAGCTGGGTGTCACCAGATATAGCCTGCTGCACCTGTCTAGCTTGATGTTAGGAACACGATGGTTTTAATGATGGAAGACCGGGCGATGTCTCTCACTAGTCTGACAACATGGCCTCGTCCTCGTCCAGCTGTTAGTGCGGCCTCTTGCAGCTTCTTTCTGATTTCACTGCCCCATCTTTCCCACTGATATTCTCTGCCCTTGTTTGTTGTCACCAATAGCCTTCACTTCACAAACAACTACCCCATAATATCTGAAATAAGAAGCAAGTCAGTGTCCCCTGATTGGATTCCGAGGCAGAAAGGTCAGAAGTCTTGAGGTAGGAGCAGCTGTGTAGCTGTGCAGCTAAAGAAACTTCATTAAGATGCAGTCCAAACTTAAGCGGCTTATTTCCGACCAACACTCTCCGTTGTATTTAGACATTTTATCCAGCTTCAATAACAGCCTTTCGTGCTTCATGATGAAGGCTCTGAAACCTGATCAATCATCTGTTGTGGCTGAAGTAGCAGGAGGCAGGAAGTAGGCACGGATTGAGATCAGAAACAAGAACTCATCCCACTGTAGCAATATGACTGAACTTTTGAAGAAACGGTTCCTGTTGCAGTAAATTTTGTCTAATCAAACAATATAATTATATCTGCCAAAATTTAAAGCTAATGTGACTGTTTTACGACTGACTGACCTAACTAAACAGACATTCATAGGAAAAACAAACTGTTTTGAAAACTTGTGATCGATCCTTTACTATGAAAAAGACAATGAACAGTCAAGGGATAGTTTCATTTTTTAAAGTGCTTTTTCAAGTTTCTTGGTAAGAAACGTTTGTCGCCTAGAAGAGAAGATGCACATTTACCTTCAGCTGGGGAGAAGAGAGAGGGCTGCTGCTTGTCTTTGTACCTTGTGCAGTACATGAGACGGAGCCAGACTCTATTTCAACACAAGTGACTTAGTTATTTTTTAATTAATTCTTTTTTGTTGAAAATACCGTACCTTTTCTATAGTACGCAAAATCTGATAAAATTTTACGCATTTGTACACTAAATATTTAAATAATTATTTCACCACTGAATTTATGGGTTCTATTCTGTGGAAACACACAGTTTATGTTCTTGTCAATTAGAGACAGTATTCTATAGTCCAATACTTGTAAAGCGTGTAAAAATCACCATATTTTTCTCATCTTGAGTAACATCACTACCCAGTAGACATAAGCGCCTTATAATATGAGCATAACATAGTAGTAAAGCCTTAAAAAACGATTTACAACAGCACACAACACCACTGAAAGTAAAGAAAACTAAAGAATGTATCAAGTAATACTGCAACAGAAAGAACAGACTGCGTGCCATTTACCAGTAGCCTCGACAGGAAGGGCTTGAGCATTTGTAACTGTGTGACGTAACGAGGGAGACACAATCAAAAGTTGTGACATACATCGGGACATCAGTTGAAGTCGGTCATAGAAATCAACGTCACCTTCCGTCACCAAGTGGACGATACTTTTCTCTCCAGACCGAGAACACGCTCTACATTTATCCACACCACGTCACTGCGGCTGTACCACGTCATCAACGTCCTCATCCTCCATCACCCACACTGGGATACCTCGCTTTCTCTCAGACCCGTCACACAGATAAACCCGAGACTTGTCTAGTGTTTACCTCCATACAAACACCAGCACGTCTCGCCACTGCAGGCAGGCAGGTGTTGTCCACCGAGATGACGACAGTATCTGCCGTTACATTAAAACACGCACAGACACGCGCACACACATGCACACACGTATTAACAAATACCAGTACACACAGGCACACATACATGTGATTAGTTTAAATGCTGTGAATGCCAGTAGGAGGTAGATTGCACAAACACACCTCAGATACTTTCTATCTGTTTGTCACTCTTGATTGCTTCCTTATTTTCTTCATTAAAACTGTATCTATCAATCTAATTGAATCATATGTAAAGGTGTTGGCTACATCTTTATGTTTCCATACCATATCCTTTTGTTCAGGTACACCGGTGCAACATTGTTATCATAGTTTAAATTAAAGGACGTTTCATAACCATTTTTATCTATTTTATTTTTTTAATTTTTTGTTAAGCGTCCACGTGGCATCTGAAGTATGTGGAGATAGTAAGCGATATAATCTATAATATCAATTAACGTGAGGCATGGGTCTACATTCCCTATAGGCTAGTCAATTAAGAGTTTGATTCGTCATCTCGAGCTTTCTTTTGGTGATAAGCAAGCGAACTATGCTCTAATAAGAATTAGGCCAGGTGTTTAAGATTTGTACTCCAGAAGCTCCGCTTTTATCATGACAAAAAAGGGCTACAAAATGTTCTTTTTGTCAGGATGAAAAAACGAAATACACTTTCTATTTATCTGCCATATGCATTCTGATTTGCGAGTAAGCTATATGCAGACAGAAAATTTTCCCACCACCCCTCCCCCCAAAAGTTTTAGTTGTGTAGATCTTCATAGCATGGGACCGAAGAAATAATTTCTTAAATTTATGTATTTGTGTGTTATCTTTGCACTTGTATTTTCAGTTTATTTACTACATGTTACTTGGTATATCTTCTGTAACTGTATAAACGAGCTGTGTGACTTTTCTTAAAGCTGATGCTGTCATGATGATAACACTTTGCTTACTATGCAATCTATAATTATGTAGATACTTTCAATAGTTTTACTGTACTCATACTTAAAACGAACCGATGGCTTAATCAATAAAGCAATTAAATTAATAATTTTTTTTTTCATTTAACATTTACGCTGCACCTAACGTCACCTGTACACTTTTTTTAATTAATGTGTTAACACCTACCCGTAACACCAACACGAAGACTGTGTAGAACTCTGGCCACCTCAAGACCGCACGTGACACAGTTGATTGGCCAGTCACCTGAGTGACCCTGACCTCCGTGATACAGTTGTGTGACTGGCGGGCCGTCTGTGTGGTCGGGTGCACAACGCTTACTGTACCGCACGACATATTTATCCACTATTATTTTGCTCTGCTCGACTTCCCTGACGACGACCGGTGGAGAGCGGAGGGGTCTGGTTAAATATTCCATTGGCCACCCGTAGGGTGCGTCTACATGGTAACAACTTGCCGCCCAGACATGTACATCAGGAATTTGCGTTACCAACCTTTCACCAAAATACCTGAAGTCCCTGTCACAAACATGAGTCACGCAGAGATAAAGGGTACGTGTCGACTGTTTTTGATTGATTTGGTCTTGGTATGTTTGTAAGCTGATATATTGCTCTGGATGCGTATATACAACATTCTCTGTAAACATCGGATCTAGTAATTATGAGATGATAGCCTCTATTTGGTGTCTCATTGTGTCGCACTATAAATAACTTACCCATTCACTTCATCGGCGATGATATAGGCCACCCCACGTATTGTTGCCTGTAACAACTCGTTGACGGCCTTCTCTGCCTTCTCTTCATGTTTGACATCATACTGCAGGAAGTGAAGTTGAGTCGATGTCTTCTGTGACAGAAGTTGCCTTTTCTTAATAAAAAGGAGCAGATGATACAACATGAAGCTCGCTGCACGACTCCCCCACCAAGTACTGACAATGTAGACGTCGTGACCACATCGCAGCCACTCTATGGCCATCAGCAGCAGCACCACAGTTTTACCTGTACCGGGCGGTCCGGTGACAAAGAGTACGGGAGGCGCCGTGTGTAGCAGGTGAACTTGCTCCGGGAAGAGTGTTATTACAGCAGTGTAGCACTCTCCTGTACACCACACGGCCTGACCCAGGGTCTTGACACTCACACGTGGAGGACATGTGCACGGCACACTCACTGTTGTCGCCGGACCACAGAACCTGATATAAAGTAATGGTTTACAGAAATGCAATTTACACGTTTACATACGGCACAGATGAATATAAAGAAGTATAATGAAATAAACACCTTTAAATTTAATATTTCTGATATATAATAGTTAAACAATATCTTGACTGAGACGAAGCACCTAGCAAGATCTTCAATTAGAGGACTGTCCTTTCGTTATTTCACCCATCCGTTGATTTGTGTAAGTTGATGACAACTAGCATGGTCGTTGTAAAGGAGACAATGACAAATCTTTATTTACGAGAGGTAAAATAAGCAAGGAGAGGGAAGAGCAGCTCACACGGCTCACCTTTTAGGCCTGTGGGATATACATAGCTATTTCTAGAAAGATAGATATTGTAGCGCCTATCCCATTCCACCAATGCTGCTTTAACCCTTTTTTTTTTACCAGTTTACTGTGGCTTCAACGGTCTAGCATCGTAAGCTGGTCTTTGGTCACGTGATCCAGTACGAAACGCTGTCCTTTAAGGTACCTTGGAAGGTGGTAGACGCCGCGGTGGTCAGAAGAAGAACTGACTTACGACAGTCAAATACTAGACTGGTCATTCTGTACAGGACCTGCAGACCATCTCCCACAATAGACATGCGCGGCCCAGCGGCCCTGTCAGCTGCTAGTCTATCCTTTTCATCCCCCCAACCCTAGGTCACGGGACGACTGATTATCTCTGGCTCTCAGCCATCAGATGATATTTATGTCAAAGGTATGATTGTAAATGATGTCAGGAGACGGGGAGTAATGATCAGGAAGTGCTTATCACAAGATGTTCACCAAGAAAACATTCAACAACTGAGGCAACCAAGGAGCACAAGAGAAAATACCTAATTGGTTGAACTTTTCAGGCTGTAATGGGAAGTAATCAACGGAGAAACAAGTCCTAAAGATTCCAGTGTTGCCTCCCTTATCTATTTACTCATTTAGTACAGGGTTAGAAATTAAGACACTGCTCTGGTTACCGCAGGTATCCGCCCAGAGTGTTTCTACAACACTCATGTCCGACTGTCAGTCCTGTCACAGTCATGTGTGTTTTTATAACAAATCGTGCTGGTGGTGTATGTGCTGTTCTATCAATTGTACTTGCTTGATAGCATTTCCCAAGGCAGACAGTGAAGTAGGCGGTGAGTGGTTAGCAGTTGAAAAGTAAAATGACCAGCGTCATCTCATCATAATACGTGTTTTCACTACAACAGCTATTTAAACAAAGAATAGTAACACTTGTGTTATCACATCCCCCTACACTTCTACTACTTACCGGGCAACCAAAGTCTTGTACAGGTCAAAAGTCATGTGAGAGTCAGGTCCAGCCCCAGCCACACGTCGCTGCCACCAGTGTCCGAGTTCGCTCAGCACGTGACTACTGACGTCACACGATGTCTTGGGGTCAGACAACTGATCAGAGCACAGACACAGACCAATGATGTCGACGGGGTCTGATGTTCCCAGACACCGACACAGGCTCTGGAAACACCCACGTGAAAATAAAGCGTATTCCTTGATAAATCGAGTGTTTAAGCTAAACCATCTTTTTTATGCTAAAAGTGATTCCGTAGCTGACGCTTGCGCTTTGCAAATGATACACTTTGTATAAACTTAATAACAACGACATTGCACTGTCATATGCTCTGTTAGAAAGTAAAATGTAGACCACATTTAATACTTTGATGATGTGAGATAGATTTCTACTTGAGACAATTTGGTGTCGCCGGAGATGGCCTGTTGAAGTTGACGAGCCGTGAGGTTGGGGAAAGCGATAGTCTTAGTGATGCGCAGACCGGGAGCGATGTCGGACACCAGGTGAGACAACATGGCCTCCGCCTTGTCCAGCTGTGACACGGCCTGTTTTAGTTTCTTTCTAATGTTGTTGTCTATATCCTGCTGTGGCATGCTAAGTTCATGTATATTGTCACCAAAGGCTTTCACTTCACAGACGACAAACCCGTAATGTCGGTGAATAAGAAGCACATCAAAGTCTCCTTGTTTCCAATTTCTTGGAAATGATGACGGAAGACTGTCGGCTACGGGTAGCTGGGCAGCCACGGATGAGTAACAAGGTTCACCTAAACATTGTTCGTACTTCAGCTGACTTAATCCTACCAAAACTTCTTTATTTTGTTCAGATATTTTCTGCAGACACTTGAGGACCAGCTCCAAGGCGGCATCGTCTCTGACATCACTGTCCTGAACTCGAGGAGGCTGATGACCGAGAGCCTGAGCAGCAGATGATGAAGCCATTGCCTGTTTGTTAGACTGACCAGCCTGTCCAGGTGCTGACCCAAGGACCAGAACATCCTGACCAGCTACCGACTGTCTTGTCATGGGCACTCGGTTGACGTAGACAGGAGGCAGGAAGTAGGCGCGAGACTCGAGGTCAGGAATCTCAGCCTCAACCCATTGCCGCCACAACGCCTGGGCTTCTGCTAAGTTCACTACCTGTAACAAAACATTGTCATTTTATTAAAGACTACTGTCATTTGGTTGGCTTTATTTTAGCTTTATCGTTTTTTAAACTTTATTCGTTTTGTCACAACCAGGCGATATAATGTAAAGGAAGTATATATGTAGACACCTTACTACAGTGACAGAACCTAAGGTGTGATGGTTACCTGTTTTCTGAGTAAATTTGGTGTCAGTGAGTGACCAGTGAGTTTCTCACACTTGCTCTATATATTTTTTTTCTTATTTTATTTGAATGAGGACGGGAACCATGGGTGCATGGCAAGTGTTGTGCGTGCGAGTACGTGACAAAAGTGTGGGTGTGAGTGGCTCATGACGACCGCCTTTCCTTGGATGTACCGGCGTCACTGAGGGGCTTTACTCATATAAATGGTGAAAATCATGATTAAGATAAAAGGGCAATTTTTGCTTCCTGCTGTATGTTTCTGACTTAAACGGGGAGAGAACCTGACAGTTTTCTCCAGGTCTGTGTTTAAAGTCCTTACCAGACTTATAAGTAGTGTACATTATTTATGTAAAACCTTGTTTAGGGGAATGCCTCAGTTTAGATTTTTTGAATATTTTTGTGTAAGATTTGGGACTGTATTTTTTTTATTTGATAATTGTAATATAGAGACATAAATGACTGTTAAATTTAAGGAGTACATGTAGTCGTCGACTTACGACTGCTTTTGAATGACAGGTCGTCGCTCGCTCTGATCGTGTCGTTCATGCTAAATTATCGAAGTAGATAATGCTGGATACTCATGTTATAGTCATCTTTAAAAACTTTGTCTTTAATTGTTTTTTTAATTTTAGTGGAACTTCGTACGACCACCGCGGAAACTCACTAGTACTTTGCTCACTTGCCAGTCATATCCAGTCATACCAGTCATAGTTGTGGTCGTAAAGTTGAACAGTCTTAAGTTACAAAGGTCGTAAATCCACGACTACCTGTATACATTTCTGTCCAGTTTTGTTTATTATGTTATCTTTATGTGCCCGTCGTTGGGTGATGTGCTGGATCTATTCAAATGTTAAGAGGGGCATCAGCTTGAAATCAAATCGAATATTTTATTGTTTAGGCCAGGGATGCCCAACCTACGGCCCGCGGGCCATATCCGGCCCGCCACGCGGTCCCATCCGGCCCGAAAAACTTCTGCCCACAGTGGAGGAAATCGACATGTTAGTATTAAGAAAAAATCTATTAAAAAAAAAAAAAAACGAAAAAAAGGGAAGAAAAAGTATTTATCCCTACGTAGGGGTGTCTCTCAATCTTTTTTTTCTATTGACGAACATTTCGATTCGATATTCCGACTTGGTGTCTCCATGAAGCAGCCGGACATTCAGAAGTTGGTTTCGGGAAAACAACTTCAAATATCCCACTAATTACTACATAATTAATTTACCATTAATTACAACTTGTTTCTAATAAAAAAAAATGGTATCTGCCCTATTTTTTTTCTTTTTTGTATTTTTGCGGTGAAGCGGCCCGTGACACGCGTGTCGGAAATGGATATGGCCCGCAGGCCGAAAAAGGTTGGGCATCACTGGTTTAGGCCATCGGTTTTTAACAGGAGGGTGACATCACAATGACTTTGTATATTTCTAAGGTCTTACATCAATATATGTTGCAACATGTGTAATACATAGAGCACACAATTATACTAAATTGGAACCTGGGTGTATCATATATTTGTCCATCAAGCCTCTTCCATAATTAAACTGAATTACTGTGAACTTAGAAATAAGATAAAGAGCTAGAGATAGAGAACAAATGAGCAAATTAATGCTTTGGCCGTCGCCCCGTATTACTGGGATTGGTAATCACTCTTGTAAATTTTACTAAACATGCAAAACACATAGTGTATTTACAAACTTACATATAGTAATATAACACTGTTTTGTATTTTTAATGAATTTAAAATGTAGAGAATAGTTTTACACATTTTTGTCTTACTACTGCTACTGAGCAGCAACTTGAACTTAAGCATAATAAGATTTGTATAAAAATGTAAAAGTATATATATTTCTCTTGAAGAGCAGTATGCCTAGGAAATCTGAACATGAAATGAAGTTCTGTTCATCTATATCTGTGCAACATAGACAGTTAAAATCAGAACATAAAGTATCATGCCCTATGTTCATAGAAATTCTGTGAACATATATTCTTTGGGGTTAATAACAAGTAACCTTGGCCTTAAGCTGTTACTTTTCCTGTGACCCTTTCTCTACTCTTACATCAGCAGTCAAGGTCCTAACTGTCCGTTACAGATCACCTTGTCTCACCTGTTGTGTAGCAGATGGCGGTTGACTGGACATTGCTGACAGTGGTCTCCCTTTAATAGCATCACATCAGTGGGAGGCAGTGTCTGTAGCCAGTGTTCTCGCTAAAACATGACAGCGATTGTCTGTGCCCTCTGCTGAACACCAGCACCTCCACAACACTTCATCCACGTCTTCTCATGAAACCTTTGAATGCAGCAGCTTCACATATTAGCACTGCAACATTTGTAACCACCAGCTGCTTAGTATGTGGTATATACTAACGTATAACATTTTTGTACGTCTGATCTCAACAACGACAAGCCAGCACAGAACTTTACAAGAAAGAGACAGCACCACCAGCCCGAACTGACTGAATAGAAGAAGAGATCTATCAGATTGAAACAACCGGGTACGGCAAGATCAACTAAAGGTCAAGGCCGAGGCCTACACAAGGGGCGGTGTCAAAAGTCGTGTGACATGTCTCGGCGTAGAGCTAGCAGTC
The DNA here is from genome assembly GCF_003073045.1 of Pomacea canaliculata. Taxonomy (NCBI): domain Eukaryota; kingdom Metazoa; phylum Mollusca; class Gastropoda; order Architaenioglossa; family Ampullariidae; genus Pomacea; species Pomacea canaliculata. Next base: position 11,489,818 of record NC_037596.1, on the reverse strand, counting down.
AGAGTGACATGAGTGAAATGACAGTGAATGGATCTCTCAAGGTGATAGTGAAGAAGACGAGGCATTCGGATTTCAATAATTTAAATGTGTATAGTGTATTGTATGGATATGTTTCGAATGTAAACTTTTTACCCCTTATAAGACAATTTTTCACCGAAAGGATGTACTCACCATTTTGATATTACCCCTCTTCACAAGCAACAGAGTGACAAGACTTATTCAACAACCGGGACGGAAGTGCCTTCCAAATACTCCATAACAGATTATTCATAATAAACCGTCTTATTCAAGAGACAGAGCGATTTATGCAGAAGCGGCGAAACCTTTCTGAATGGTTCGTAAGTGCAAGTGTGTATTGTCAGCGAGTGTGAGTTGTGTGTATGTGTGTGTGGGCTATAAATATGTGTTTCTATTCTTAACCCCAATAACTCTGCTATCCTCATTTTCTCTCTTACTTCTAGCACTGAAATCTCCAGCTCCACTTATGTACACGCAATATAATTTAATATCTTTCTCTTTATTTCAACATAATCTTGTAGAGATTTTGGGACATTGAAAAGATCCAGTAAAGTTATATATAAGAATAATTGCAACATCCCTGATATTAGTAAATATTATACGATATTATAAGATCCAGTAAAGTTATATACAGTGGTACCTCGACATACGAGTGCCCTAACATACGAGTGTTTGGAGATACGAGCCGCCGAGCGAGCGATATTTTGCTTCGAGATGAGAGCAAGATTTGAGATACGAGGAATCGCACACTACACCGCTGCACACGACCCCAGCATGCGGGGCGGATGTTGGGGTCGTGTGCAGCGTCTAACAGTTTCTCCCGCCTCAGACTAGACCTCAGTCTGTGTGCTTGTTTCCCTCGTTTTCGAAGCATTTTTGATAAGTTGGGTTCGCGCTTTTTGCTTTTTGCTTTTTGTACATGTACAAAACATTATCACATTTATTTTTATAACCATAGGTCCGAAGAAGAAGATGATGTCTATTGAATTAAAGTGTGAAATCATGACATGAGCAAGGTGTGCGAGTAATTGACTTGGCGAGGAGGTACGATCAATGATATGTACTGTGCTTAAACAGAAGGAGTTGATAAAGGTCGTGCATCGGAGTTGTTCAACGAAACTTGCCTAACTCATTTCCGCAATATCCTGAAAGGGAGGAAGAAACAAACCTCTTTGGACGGTTTTTTAAACGTTCTGCAGGTGAAAATGAGCAAAGCGTGACGAAAAAAGCGAAGACCACTGACGAAAATTAAGCGCTTCCGTAAGCACTTCACTTTTTCTTTTATTGTTTTTATAGAATATGTATTTGTTATTTATAAATAAATGTTTCTTCTTGTAAATACATTTTTTTTATTCAATAACACTTAACAAAAACAACTGAGATGGTGTTTTGGGAGCTGGAACGGATTAATAGCATTTCAATTAATTTCAATGGGGGAAAATTGTTTTGAGATACGAGCAATTTGACATACGAGCAAGGTTACGGAACGAATTAAACTCGTATGTCGAGGTACCACTGTATAAGAATCATTGCAACATCCCTGATATTATCTCTTATCTAATGTTTCACTTACAGATAACCTCCCCATCTGGTATTAAACTAAGCGAAAACTTGCTCGACCATATGCCTAGGCACTATTTTACTGTATTAGATGTCAAATTGTCCAAATTTTTATTGCATTATTGTATATTTTGAGGTGTTTTGCTAATTTTTGTACAGTTGTACAATTTAGCTTCTTATATACTATAATGGATAACAAGAAATTTGTTGATATTTGTTCTTTTAACTGTAACGACCTTGGGAACCATATGAAATGCAAAAATGTGTTTGATTATTTACGGAAATAGAAGTTTCATATATACCTTTTCTAAGAAACAACTAATTCTGAAAACTTTATAAGATCATGCTGGGGATATGACTGTTTCTTAGCAGGTGATAGCACAAATAGTACCTGCATGGTCCACAAGAGTGACAGGGAGAAATGAGTCGAGAAGACTCTAAATTGCAAAATATGAGGAATGTTTGTCCCCAAAAAACCAAGCATCACTCAAGAGCATCCCGGAGACTTGTGGGTTTAGTTTGTGGATATATCCCACACTTACCTGTCAGAGACTTGACAAAGAAAGGTAAACCAAGTAAAGTTCAGTGCCCTACAATTTCCAAACAAGCTGTAGTAACTGGCGTGTGATTGTTGAACTTTATTTCTCCTGTAGGATCATGTTGGTGGCAAGAGTTTTACATTATAGCTGTTACATAACCTGCACCCTGCTGTCATTGCTCGTGTTGTTTGACTGAAAAACCCTAAGAGCATCGTAACAGATGAACATTGTAAATCTAATATTAAACTGAAAAACCACGCAATCTTGTCTTGTAATTATTGTGTACATAATAATTATGTAGCACATCTGTGTAATTAACTAGAATCAACAATCTTGTTGCTTCTCTCGCCATGAAGAGACAACGCCACACTGGTCACCCCAGGGTGTTGCAGCTTGTGTCTGAACCTACAACATCATTCAGTTCTCGCAAAGCGTTAAGGCTCGTGTGTTCTTGTGTTTAGACAGAAATAATATGTCACCATTGTCACACACCTGCAGGTATATTTTGGCTATGAAAGGGAGAGAAAATGGAGAAGGAGGTGGAAAAGTGCGCGAGACGAGCGATCTGTGTGTGGTTGTCATGAGATGGCCGACAGTTTCATTCAGGGCTGTTGACAGGAGGAAATATCAACAAAATGGAGGAATGAAAAAGAATGTTTTGTCTTACCTATGTATTCTTCATTTGTGTGGTGATTTCTCCTTTGACCGGGTCGGGGAAGGTGAAAGTCTCCTCTGGATGTAGAAGTCCTGACCAGATATCCGGATGCTGAGCTGAACTAAATGTTGTGACTGGCTGTAGGTAAGGAAGGCCTGGTATGGAGAAGTCAATGAACGGTAATAACGGACGAAGACACGTGGCCTGTAAAAGCAGACGATGGAGTACGGGTGGGCGATATGGCGATTCTGGGGTGCACAGCCTACAGACACACCCGACGCCCAATCACATCCACCATCTCGTCACAAGTTTCTCTCAGCGGGAAAATCTCTAATGAGTCATGGATGATAAATTGTGGCAATTCCTTGCACAATGGCGGGATATGTTTCTGATTAGAAAAATGTTACACTTTTATGACCAGATGGTTAGTGTGCAGATTGTCAATGTTTAGGCAAAGCTATGTAATTGTTTATGTGGACAGACTAGTACGGTTTGTTGGCATACAACGACAACAACACAACACAGGCTGTCTAAACCAAACATTCATAATGTTGTCTCCACAGTGTGATCAAGAACTGATCTTGCGAGCCATCTTACATTCCAAATAATGTCATTGTCAAGCAAATAAGGTGACAATAGATAACACCTATAAATACAATAGCTATATAACAACTGGGTTCTGTCTAGCTATGTATTATTTTTGTTTCTTATTTTGATTATAGTGTGACGTTTTCCTTAATTTTACCTTCTACAAATCCATTTTAACGGATTTAAAAGCAGGGTGCACATGTCCTGTACTAGCTTGGCGTAAGCCCCTGGGCCTAGGCCTCTCCCCACCACCCATCCTTCCACCCACCCTCTTCATATCTCTTTCTCTCGCGAACTTTACATGCAGACGTGTCTACCTGGTATTGTATGGACAGTGTTACTAGTTACCGAGTCACGTGCACCTGTGTATATAATCCCATGTGACGTGATCGCGGCAGACCTCACACTGCACTTGTTCAACACGGAAGTTGGAAGTTAAAAATGTTATGAGCAGCGTTCAACATTTTCCATTTAAATTTGCTGCGCGTTCGTCCGTTTTGTAGGGGTATATAAACGATTTGCTAAAGGTACAATATATGTCATTCTCTAATTTATTAGCTTGACGTGCATCCCTCAGCCAATCAGAAGAGTAGTGTGTCTTTATAATGCACAACACATATCCCTTTATTTATAATTATCATGAAGGGACAATCGCTTGATTTTTGAGACTACATCCCTGGCAAGACTGAGTGAACTGATGTCAGTATTGGGGTGGGAGGGGTGTCTGTGCTTGATAGGATGAAACAAAAATGAATAAACTAAACTTTAGTATGACATACTGAGATGTATAACAGCTGAGACTTTTTTGTGCTGTTTGCGGTGTTTAATTATCGTCCCTGCTCCTTCCTGTACATTTAGAATATTATACAACTTGGTCTGTGACTATTTTTGTAAATTAAATTACAGAGGATCTCCTAAACAGCTTGTGCTGAAACTTCCCTTGACCCTACTTATAATATCATGCGTTGTTTTAAAAAATATTGAATAAAATGCCACTTAATTTACTCCTTCCTGTCTTCGTCTTTATGTTCACTTGAGTCGACAGAAAAGAAAGATTCATTTCATTCTGCATTATAATCGTCATTTTGTCATGTGTGTGTGTATGTGTTCATCCAACTGTGGTAATCATTCAGTGACAGCCAGATGTCAGTTTTAAAAAATGTTCGAGCTCTCAATCTGTCTTTCTCTCTGGCAATGCTAATTACTCCTTCTGTAATTTTGTCAACACTTTGTGTACTGACTAGCACGCGTTGAAGTAGGAACAAACAAGCCAGAGTTTGAAAAAATACTTAAAGTAATTCTCGTTGTTAATGTTCAAGGTGATCACGAGCATCATCATGAGAGTGCATGATAACGATAACAGCGATGATGTCGTGCTTTGTCTGAGTGATTGCTTAGTGTATGTTATCCTCATGACACAAAGTAAATGTTTTCGGGATGATTGACCGCAAAAAGGGGCAAAATAAACATTTAAAAAATCTCTTTAAAATGCACTGACCATGAAGCGGCAATGTTTTAAATTTCTTGTCACACATCGTGTTCTCTTCATCCTTTAAGACTTCGGCAAGCCAGCAGGGTGCATATGTACCCAGCGATGTATTCCAATCATAAGGGCTTAGGCCAACTCAGCCCAACCTTTTATCTGATAGCAACATGAAAGGTTATATTCACCTCTCTGTCAACATATTCCCCGACCAGAGTCATGCCTTTTAATAATCATCCATTATGCATTTTATCTTATGTACGTTATAAAACTACATCATCATAATCATCATCATCAATTAACTCTGTCACCAACATCATCGTCGACATTCAATGACTGTACGTTCTATTAGGATATATCGGTTTGTAATGGTGTATCCCATTCTGTTAATAACTAGCCAGGTTATCAGTATTTTGTCCCCATAACTTCAATACGATTTCATATTATTTTATAAATCTCTTTCCGCGCGTGTGTATGTGTGAGTGAGAGACAGATCACGCGCTAGTGTTAAACTGTATGATAATGATTTAGAGATGTCATTGTAAAAGTCATATTCTTCAAATCCGTCTTTCTCTCTTGCAGTACTAATTAGTCTTTTTGTAACATTTGTTAGTACATAATTTGATTGCTGGCCATACACGTATACACTGTTGGCAACAAACTTCCCCAAAGGAAGAAAGCTTAGGCCTCTTTGAGAGGGAACTATCATATGTCTGTCAGGTCAAGGACCTGTAAAGACTGATTTTAGGTTTCACCTCGATATTGCCGTAAACACTTGGGTCATAAATGTGAACAGTGCAGCACACAGCCATCCATGCACACGTCCCCGCTCCCCTTCCCCTCATCCCAAGTAGCAGGAAGGAGTGAGGAAAGAGAGATAAGCGATCAAATTACATGGCTTTACCACACTGCACAATATTATACACCTCTCTGCACAGTCAGGCAAAGTTGTATATTATAACACGATGATACGAATTTAGGGAGTAAACTTTAATGCTACAGTCACAAAATAAGAAAAAGTCCCAGCTACAAAAGGAACATCCCATCTTCTCAAAACAATATATTTTCGAGTACAGTGACTAGATATAAAGAGAATGTATGATGCTTTCCTGTTGCTGAAGATGATCACAAGAATTATCATTATAATGATAACAATAACAAATGGCGATTACTTCATGCTTTGTCTGAGTGATTGCTTAGTATATCCTTATAACATGGATAAATGGCTTTCAGGATGGCTGACTGCAAACTTGTCGACCAGATAAAGGGGCAGTTTAATGAAAAGTAAAAACAAAAACAAACATTGCAACAATTTTTTTTAAATTTCATCTCACACAGAGTTCTTTACTGTGATCTTATCATCCTTTGTTACTTCAGCCAACTAGTAGGGTATATGCGTACCCAGCGATCTAGTCATTTACATCATTGACACAGATATCACACTTGTAGACTGACACATGCACGGATATGATGACACATTAACATAGACACACGCACACACATGACACATTACCGCACATACGTCTGCAACAGACAAACTTGATGAAAATTTTATTTTAAATAATTTATTTCTAAGTATATTGTGAGAACGTCATTGCATGACGTGGTGATAGACTGAAAGTATACGAGGAGAAACACTGAAGACAAGTGTTGATGCCAGACAGACACACGATTACAACAGGTAAAAGGTGTGTCAGTGACAGTCACCTTCAGGCGGCTGTTAGTAAAGGGAGACAATCACAAGTTGTGAAGTACTGCGGGGCACGAGGTCAAGTCGCGAGGAGCAATCGCTGCCTTGATAAAACTCCGTAAATCTCATTGAATCAAAATCAAAGTACTGCAGATAGACGACAACTTTTCTCTTCAGACCATAAACACGTGCATTTGTCACCCACACCACGTCACTGTGGGCGGTGGCCACGTCCTCGATGTCATCATCCTTCATCACCCGCGCTGGGATACCCGCTTTGTTTAGTCCTGTGACCACACCCGACTGATCATTTACGTCACGCCAGGAAAACACCAGCACATCTCTCCACTGCAGACAGGGTGGTGGGGAGCTGCCGATGGTAGAGGTCAATGTTGTAGATGTTGTTGTGCTGGTCTCTGTCAACATTGATATAAACAATAGCATCATGACGTGATAAAGTAAACTGAGAGACTCACGTGACTAACACACTGTCTTATTTACTAGACTCTTTCTCACCTGTTTGTTACTTATCACTGTCACTGTAAACTGTAACTGTAAACAGCATTAGACTACACAATACCCACACCTACCCGTAACACCAACACTGAGTCTGTGTAGGAAGCTGGCCACCTCACGACCGCACGTGACACAGTCACCTGGCCAGCGACCTGAGTGACCCAGACCTCGGTGATACAGTCGTGTGACTGACGGGCTGTCTGTGTGGTCGGGCACACCTTGCTGACTGTTCGGGTCGACATCACGGAATCTAGTGATCCTCAGGTCCTGCTCGACTTCCGTGACGACGACAGGTGGAGAGCGCAGGGGTGTGGATAAATATTTAACTTCCCAACCGGCGGGTCTGTGTTCAGGGAAACAACTTGCCGCCCAAAGATGGAGACTAGGAACTTGTGTCAGCAGCTTGTTACAGAAAGTCCCAAAGTTGTTGATTCTGTAACATAGAATGTAACTACACGCATTACACTGTGTACTGTCATGAATGATCGAGTGATTCTGTTTGTGTATCATGTTTAATATCGTTACCAATGATGTCATCAAGTAAGTGATGTCACAATAATGTCACGTGTTGTAACACAATCTATGTAACAGCCGATGCTTTAAAGCAAATCTATTTTGACCACACAACAGCTCCATCAGGTGTCTCAACTGTTGAGGAAACATCACATGTTAAGCACCAAATATTTGTAAGCTAATATGTTTGAACAGCATCAACCAGTGTGTCTATCATCACATCAGACGCTGTACAACTCACCTCAACTCACTCCCTACTTCATCAGCGATGACGTACAACGACCTTCCTATAGCCTCCTGTGACAAGTCGTTGACGGCCTTCTCCACGTCTTCACTGTCATCAAGATCATACTGCATGAGGTGAAGCTGACCGTGTGATACACCTGCTGACTGTTGTGTGTTTACCGTCTGCAGCAACAGGTAATGCAACATGATGCACGCTGCACGACTCCCCATCCATGTACTGACAATGTAGACGTCGTGACCACACCGCAGCCACTCTATGGCCATCAGCAGCAGCACCACAGTTTTACCTGTACTGGGCGGTCCGGTGACAAAGAGTGTGGGAGGCGCCGTGTGTAGCAGGTGAACTTGCTCCGGGAAGAGTGTTATTACAGCAGTGTAGCACTCTCCTGTCCACCACACGGCTTGACCCAGGGTCTTGACACTCACACGTGGAGGACTTGTACATGGCACAGTCACTGTTGTCGCCGGACCAGACAGCCTGAATGAATTTATAAAACAATTAATTAAGATGGTTTGAAAAAATGATAATATTTAATCAGATTTGTTCAAACAGCCATGGATATGTAGTAAGATATGTCTGTACTGCAAAATTAATATGTTTTTACTTCTCGGCTGTTCTTTTTACTTTGCACAAATTCATTATTTGTCGTTGGTATTTGAATAATTAAAGAAAACCTTGTTTGTCCTTTTAGTTAGCGTAAACAAATATATACTTGTAATCAAAAGCAAAATCGAATCATTTACGAGAGAGACGTTAAAACTGTTTTCAATCTTCAATTGCATACAAGGGTAACTGAGTGGTGACGATAGGGTGTGACAAGGATTTTCTCTAACAAACTCGAACAGAGGCAGAGAAACAGACAGGTGTGCGACCCTTTAATTCACGAGCTTGACTGCTACTAATGAAAGTGTATTGTGTCAGAGTTCTCCCGGTGGGTTGAGGCAGTTGCTAAGGTTTAGTTCCAGGCTATATTTGCCTGAGAAATGTTTTAGTTCTTCCCTTTCTGGTTTGTTTTCATTACATCCAGCAGCACATGAGGGTGGTAAGTCTACTTCCACATGAACATGAAGGAGAATTTTTATATCTAGTTAGCTATTCTCCCTTAAGCCTCATTCTTGCTGTTTTGATTTGGTCACACATGTTTGACTTTAAAGAACATCAAAGTGTGAAAAGATTGAAGATCAATCAGTATGCTAGTATCTTTGCCTTCATTTATTTATCTTGCCACCCTCATTTACTTACTGGTTTTATGTCCATTCTTAACTCTCGTGGTGAAACAGATAAGTTTATGGAGGTGACTTAACGGTTTGTATTTTTGTTTTTTCCTGTCAGTCTAGCTAGTTTATCAGGCTTTTCATTTCTTTATATTCTGATATGGGACGGAACTCAAAGGAACTTGATCTCCAAATTTTATTGAGTAATTTTATTTATGAGTGACAGTATCTTGCAGGGCTTCTGCTTACGAGAAAAATTGCGTACAGTACGCATTAAAAGTTCGGAGGACCCCTTCAATTTTCGTCAATAGGGTCCCATTCAAATTTGGGCGAAGAACAGGGACCCCTTAAAAATCTGAAGAAGGGGTCCCTGAGACCCCAAAGAATTTAGCCTTAGCAGAACCCCTGTCTTGTAGGCTATGTCTAATCTGTTTGAGGGTGTGATGTCTAAAGAGCAGTCAGTGTGCTGTAAAGATGTTTTCACAAGATTAAGCGCTGCTGGAAGGCCTAGATTGTTTACAATCTACAAATAAAATTTGTCAATAAGTGCTGTCTGTGGTTTTAGATTGGTCTTTATAAGTCGTACTGATGGTTGTCATCATACTTCACATGAAACAAGATCAGTTGCCGCCCTCTGTATCTTAAAACTTGTGTGTAAACATAAATCATGAAAGTGATTCATCGTGGTAACGAGAGGCTGCGTGAGGTCACATGACTTATCAGAGCTCTGACGGACTAAGATTATGGTGTTTCTCTTTCATGGCCTTCGCACATGGACTTTCAAGTTTTCACTGCACACTGTCCAGTGAGAATGTAATACTTCAAACAGCTTAATGTGTGTGTAAGAGTGTTTTTAGCTGTTAGATTAGTATCTATGATTACGATTATTTGGGGGCTTTGGCTAGCCTTAAGTTTACTGTTAGGTTTAGGTGAATGTTGGAACAGGTTAGTCACCAAAGCCAATGCTGACAAATTGACGGGTAGCCTGTCCCAGTAAATACATCTTCTTTTACACAACATTATGAGAAACTCTCCATTCCGAAGGTCAAACAAGACACAGTAGGGTGTGGAGATGAGGATGATATAGCAAAAACACAGGCGTAAGAATTTTCTACCTCCTTCACGACACATGAAGTTATCAGCGCACAGTTCATTCATTTCTATTTTAAAATTGAGACAATATTTTGATTGTAGTTTGTGATTCTAGAACTTACCTGGCTACCAGTGCCTTGTACACGTCACACGTCATTTGACCGTTAACCCCAAGCCCAGCCACTCGTCGCCGCCACCAATATCTGAGTATCCTCACGTTGCTGCTGTCGTCCCATGGAGTCATGGGGCTAGACAAATGATCGGAGCACAGGCAAAGACCACAGATGTTGGAGGGGTTTTCTGATCCCAGACACTGACTCAATGTCTGTAAAAGAATATCATGCTGTACTGTATCATGCGCAACTTCAAAACTTAACACATCTCATGAATGAAGATTAAAATCACTGATTCAATATGATTTTTGGACTGGTGTTTTATGTTAAAACCATTACGGAAGAACTACCCTTGTACGCTTAAGCACTCACTCCTTTACCCACATATGTTTCTTCTTTCCTCTTTTTTTTTGTTTTTGTTTTGTTTCTTGCTTTCTTCTTCCTCCTCCTTCTCTCTCTCCGCTTCCTCGACTAATATTACTAAGGTAGACGCATTGGTTACCAAAAATATCTCTTCATCAATATTCCCTGTCACATTGATTAGTACCCGTAATCCTCTGCCGAGATGGCGACACCTGGCAAGGCATTTACCACCAACTTGTATTATTGGAATGCTGGCAGATTATTTTTTCCAGTTAACTGCTAAAACGAGGCACGAGACGAAAAAGCTTCCGGTTTAGTCAAATTCTTTGTTTAGGCTCGCTGAGACTAACAGCGGAGAACTTCGCAAGAGGCTAAGCGTTGGTCTTGGCAGACAGACAGCAATCCAACTATGTATTTACGTATGGCATTGCTACGTATGAGGAGAAAGGTGCTGCAAAGCTATATTACACGTGTAAACCTTGTAAACATTTCAAACGTGTGAAAAGCTCTTAGAACGTGCAGAGGCTTGAACTGTGCTCATGCAGACTATTTTCTATTTTGTTTGACGATGAAGCTGAGAGGATCATACCTGGGTTAGCTGGGTGTCACCAGATATAGCCTGCTGCACCTGTCTAGTTGTGATGTTAGGGAACACGATGGTTTTAATGATGGGCAGACCGGGGGCGATGTCTCTCACTAGGTCTGACAACATGGCCTCGTCCTCGTCCAGCTGTAGTGCGGCCTCTAGCAGCTTCTTTCTGATTTCACTGTCCATCTCTCCCTCTGATATTCTCTGCCCTTGTTTGTTGTCACCAATAGTCTTCACCTCACAAACAACTACCCCATAATATCTGGAAATAAGAAGCACGTCCGTGTCCCCCTGATTGGAGTCCCGAGGCAGAAGGTCAGGAAGTCTGGAGGGTAGGAGCAGCTGTGTAGCTGTGGCAGCTAAAGAAACTTCATTAAGATGCAGTCCAAACTTAAGGCGGCTTATTCCGACCAACACTTCTCCGTTATGTTTAGACATTTTATCCAGCTTAAAGAACAGTTCCTTCGTGGCTTCATCATGAAGGATCTGAACCTCCTGACCAATCATCTGTCGGTTGCTGACGTAGGCAGGAGGCAGGAAGTAGGCACGAGTTTGGAGATCAGGAAACAAGAACTCATCCCACTGTAGCCATAGTGACTGAACTTTTGAAGAAACGGGTTCCTGTTGCAGTAAAATTTGTCTAATCACAACAATATAATTTTTTCTATCTGCCAAGATTAAAGACAACACAAAAGCTAATGTGACTGTTTTACGACTCACTGACCTACCTAAACAGACATTCTATAGAAATAGAAAACAACTGTTTTGAAAACTTGTGTACTTTGTGAAATCGTCTGCTTTACTATGAAAAAGACATTTGCAAAGTCAAAGGATAGTTTCATTTTTTGAACTGCTTTTTCATGTTTCTTGGTAAGAAACGTTTGTCACCTAAAAGATTAGATACACACTTACCTTCAGCTGGGGAGAAGAGACAGAGCTGCTGCTTGTCTTTATACCTTGTGTAGTACATGAGACGGAGCCAGACTCTATTTCAACACACGTCTTTTGGTCATTATTTACTTAATTCTCTTTTGTTGAAAATGACATTCATTTTCTAGAGATATTCATAATTTGATCAAACATTACCCATTTCTATACTAAATATTTAAATAATTATTTCACCACTGAATTTATGGGTTCCGTTGAGTGGAAGCTGTAAACACACCCTTTACGTTCTTGTCAATTAAAGACAGTATTCTATAGTCCAATATATGTAAAGCGTGTAACAATCACCATATTTTTCTCATCTTAAGTAACATCACTACCGAGTAGACGTAAGCGCCTCATAATATTAACATAACATAGTAGTAAAGGAAAGCCTTAAAATGATTTACAACAACACACAACACCACTGAAAGTAAAGAAAACTAAAGAATGTATCAAGTAATATTGTAACAGAAAGAACAGACAGCGTGCGATTTACCTGTAGCCTCGACAGGAAGGGCTTGAGCACCTGTAACACTGTGACGTAACGAGGGAAACACAATCAACAGTTGTGACATACATCGGGACATCAGTTGAAGTCGGTCATAGAAATCAACGTCACCTTCCGTCACCAAGTGGACGATGACTTTTCTCTCCAGACCGAGAACACGCTCTACATTTGTTATCCACACCACGTCACTGCGGGCTGTAGCCACGTCCTCAATGTCCTCATCCTCCATCACCCAGACTGGGATACCCGCTTCTCTCAGACCCCTCATCACAGATAAACCCGAGATTTGTCTAGTGTTACCTCCATACAACACCAGCACGTCTCGCCACTGCAGGCAGGCAGGTGTTGTGCCACCGGAGATGACGACAGTATCTGTCGTTACATTAAAACACACACAGACACGAGCACACACATGCACAAACGCATTAACAAATACCAGTACACACAGGCACACACATACATACATGTGATTAGTTTAAGTGCTGTGAATGCCAGTAGGAGGTAGATTGCACAAACACACCTCAGATACTTTTTATCTGTTTGTCACTCTTGATTGCTTCCTTATTTTCTTCATTAAAACTTAATCTATCAATCTAATTGAATCATATCTAAAGGTGTTGGCTACATCTTTATGTTCCCATATCGAATTCTTTGTTCAGTGTAGTCATCCCGTGGTACACCCGTGCAACATTATTATCATGGTGTAAATTAAAGGTAGTTTCATAGGCATTTTTATCTATTTTATTTATTTATTTATTTATTTATTTTGGAAAGCGTTCAAGTGGCATCTGAAGTATGTGGAGATAGTAAGCGATATAATCTAACATATCAATTAACGTGAGGGCATGGGTCTACATTCGCTATAGGCTAGTGTATTAAGAGTTTTATTCTTCATATTGAGCTTTCTTTTAATGATAAGCAAGCGAATAAAATTTAGGCCAGGTGTTTAAGATTTGTACTCCATAAGCTCAGCTTTTATCATCACAAAAAAAGGCTACAAAATGTTCTTTTTGTCAGGATGAAAAAAAGAAATACACTTTCTATTTATCTACCATATGTATTCTGATTTGCAAGTAAGCTATGTGCTTCTAAAAATATTATGAGAGACCTTGCAAAAAGAAAATGTGCTCACCCATGATTTAGTTGTGTAGATCTTCATAGCATGGGACCGAAGAGATAATTTCTTAAATTTATGTATGTGTGTGTTATCTTTGCACTTGAATTTTCAGTTTATTTACTACATGTTAGTTGGTTTATCTTCTGTAACTGTATAAACGAGCTGTGTGACTTTTCTTAAAGCGGATGCTGTCGTGATGATAACAATTTGCTTAAAATGCAATCTATAATTATGTACATTCTTTCACTAGTTTTACTGTACTCATACTTAAAACGTGCCGATGGCTTAATCAATAAAGCAATTAAATATATAATTGTTTTAAATTTAACATTCACGCTGCGCCTTACGTCACCTGTAAACTTTTAAAAATAATGTGTTAACACTTACCCGTGACACCAACACGGAGACTGTGTAGGACTCTGGCCACCTCAAGACCGCACGTGACACAGTTGATTGGCCAGTCACCTGAGTGACCTTGACCTCCGTGATACAGTCGTGTAACTGGCGGGCCGTCTGTGTGGTCGGGTACACGACGCTTACTGTACCCCAGGACATATTTATCCTTTATTATTTTGCTCTGCTCGACTTCCCTGACGACGGCCGGTGGAGAGCGGAGGGGTCTGGTTAAATATTCCATTCGCCACCCAGCGGGTGCGTCTCCATGGTAACAACTTGAAGCCCAGACATGTACATCAGAAATTTTCGTTACCAACCTTTCACCAAAATTCTTGAAGTCCCTGTCACAAACATGAGTCACCCCGAGATAAAAGGAACGTGTTGACTGTTATTGATTGTTTTGGTCTTGGTATGTTTGTAAGCTGATCTATTGCTCTGGATGCGTATATACAACATTCTCTGTAAACATCCGATGTAGTAATTATGAGGTGACAGCCTCTATTTGGTGTTTCATTGTGTCACACTATCAATAACTTACCCATTCACTTCATCGGCGATGACATAGGCCACCCCACGTATTGTTGCCTGTAACAACTCGTTGACGGCCTTCTCTGCCTCCTCTTCATGTCTGACATCATACTGCAGGAAGTGAAGCTGATTCGATGTCTTCTGTGACAGAAGTTGCCTTTTCTCAATAAAAAGGAGCAGATGGTACAACATGATGCTCGATGCACGACTCCCCCACCAAGTACTGACAATGTAGACGTGGTGACCACATCGCAGCCACTGTATGGCCATCAGCAGCAGCACCACAGTTTTACCTGTACCGGGCGGTCCGGTGACAAAGAGTGTGGGAGGCGCCGTGTGTAGCAGGTGAACTTGCTCCGGGAAGAGTGTTATTACAGCAGTGTAGCACTCTCCTGTATGTGACACGGCCTGACCCAGGATCTTGACACTCACACGTGGAGGACATGTGCATGGTACAGTAACGGTTGTCGCCGGACCACAGAACCTGATACAAAGTAATGGTTTACAGAAATGTAATTTACACGTTTACATACTGCACAGATGAACATAAAGACTTAAAATGATATAAAACCTTTAAATTTAATATTTCTAAGATGTAATAGTCAAATAATCTCTTTAATGAGACAAAGCAACTGGCAAGATCTTCAATCGGAGGACTGTCCTTTCACCCTTTCACTCATCAGTTCATTTGTGTAAGTTGATGACAACTAGCATGGTCGTTGTAAACGAGACAATGACAATTCTTTATATACGAGAGGTAAAATAAGCAAGGAGAGGGAAGGGCAGCTCACAAGGCTCACCTTTTAGTCCTGTGTGGGACATACACAGCTATTTCTAGAAAGATAGATATTGTTGCGTCTATCCAAGTCCGCCAATGCTGCTTTATCTCCTTTTTCTACCAGTTTACTGTGGCTTCAATAGTCTAGCGCCGTAAGCTGGCCTTTGGTCACGTGACCCAGCATGACACGCCAGCCTTCCAGGCACCTTGGAAGGTGGTCGACGCCGCGGGGGCCGAAGGAAGAACTGACTTACGACAGTCAAAGACTAGACTGGTCATTCTGTACAGGACCTGCTGACCATCTTCCACATTAGACAAGAGTGGCGGCCCTGTCAGCTGCTAGTCTATCCTTGTCATCCCCCCCAACTCTAGGTCACGGGACGACTGATTATCTCTGGCTCTCAGATGATATCTATGTCAAAGGTAAATGATGATGTCAGGAGACGGGGAGCAATGATCAGGAAGTGCTTATCACAAGATGTTCACCAAGAAAACATTAAACATCTGAGGCAACAGGTAACGTACCTGAGGAGCACCAGCTGCCGTTTTAAAGGAGGATCCAATTTTTATTACTTTTCTGCTCTAATCGAGGGCCCTGACGACTTTAACGAAGGGTTGTCTCATAATGAATGCTCTCAAAACATTCTACAACCCTTGTGTCCGACTGTCAGTCCTGTCACAATCATTTATATTTTTATAACAAATCGTGCTGATGGTGTATGTGCTGTTCTATCAAGTTGTACTTGATAGCATTTCCCACGGCAGAGAGTGAAGTAGGCGGTGAGTGGTTAGCAGTTGAAACAGTAAAATGACCAGCGCCGTTATCTCATCATAATACGTGTTTTAACTACAACAGCTATTTAAACAAAGAATAGTAACACTTGTGTTATCATATCCCCCTACACTTCTGCTACTTACCGGGCAACCAAAGTCTTGTAGAGGTCAAAAGTCATGTGAGGGTCAGGTCCAGCCCCAGCCACACGTCGCTGCCACCAGTGTCCGAGTTCCCTCAGCACGTGACTACTGACGTCACACGATGTCTTGGGGTCAGATAACTGATCAGAGCACAGACACAGACCAGTGATGTCGACGGGGTCTGATGTTCCCAGACACTGACACAGGTCCTGTAAACATCCACGTGAAAACAAAGCGTATTCCTTGATAGATCGTGTGTTTAAGCTAAATCATCTTTTTTTAAGCTACAATTATTCCATAGCTGACGCTTGTGCATTGCGACTATACATTTTGTAAAAACTTAATAACAACAAGATTGCAATCTCATATGCTCTGCTAGAAAGTAAAATGTAGACCACATCTAATACTTTGATGATGTGAGATAGATTCCTACTTGAGACATTTGGGTGTCGCCGGAGATGGCCTGTTGAAGTTGACGAGCCGTGAGGTTGGGGAAAGCGATGGTCTTAGTGATGCGCAGACCGGGAGCGATGTCGGACACCAGGTGAGACAACATGGCCTCCGACTTGTCCACCTGTGAGACGGCCTGTTTTAGTTTCTTTCTAATGTTGTTATCTATATCCTGCTGTGACATGTTGAGTTCTTTAATATTGTCACCAAAGGCTTTCACTTCACAGACGACAAACCCGTAATGTCGGTGAATAAGAAGCACATCAAAGTCTCCTCGTTTCCAATTTTTTGGAAATGATGACGGAAGACTGTCGGCAACGGGTAGCTGGGCAGCCACGGCTGAGTAACAAGGTTCACCTAAACATTGTTCGAACTTCAGCTGACTAAGTCCTACAAAAATTTCTTTATTTTGTTCTGAAATTTTCTGCAGACACTTGAGGACCCGCTCCACGGCGGCATCGTCTTTGACATCACTGTCCTGAACTCGGGGAGGCTGAGGACTGAGAACCTGAGCAGAAGATGATGAAGCCATCACCTGTCCAGGCTGTCCAGGTGCTGACTCAAGGACCAGAACATCCTGACCAGCTACTGACTGTCTAGTCATGGGCACTCGGTTGAAGTAGACAGGAGGCAGGAAGTAGGCGCGAGACTCGAGGTCAGGAAACTCGGTCTCAACCCATTGCAGCCACAACGCCTGGGCATCTGCTAAGTTCACTACCTGTAACAAAACATCGTCATTTTATTAAAGACTCCTGTCATTTGATTGCCTTTACTTTAGCTTCATTGTTTTTTAAACTTTATTCGTTCTGTCACAACCAGACGATATAATGTAAAGTGACATCAAGCATTTATGCGAACACTTTACCACAACGACATAACCTACAGTGTGATGATTATCTACTTTCTGAGTAAATTTGGTGTCAGTGAGTGATCAGCGAGTTTCTCACGCCTGCTCAATATTTTTTACTTATTTTATCTGAATGAGGACGGCAGTAGTTTAGGAAATCTCTGGAGGGTAGGAGCAGCTGTGTAGCTGTGGCACCTAAAGAAACTTCATTCAGATGCAGTCCAAACTGAAAACGGCTTATTCAGACCAACACTTCTCCGTTGTGTTTAGAAATTTTATCCAGCTTAAAGAAGAGTCCCTTCGTGGCTTCATGATGAAGGATCTGAACCTCCGGACTAATCATCTGTCGGCGGCTGACAAAGGCAGAAGGCAGGAAGTAGTCACGGGATTGGAAATCAGGAAACAAGAACTCATGGCACTGTGGCAATTGTGACTGAACTTTTGAAAAAAATGGTTCCTCTCGCAGTAAAATTTGTCTAATAACAACAATATAATTCTATCTGCTAACATTAAAGAAAACACATAAAAGCTAATGTGACTGTTTTACGACCGACTAGCCTAACTAAACAGACATTCACAGGAACAACAAACTGTTTTGAACACTTGTGTCCTTTGTGAAATCGACTGCTTTACTATGAAAAAGACATTTGCACAGTCAAGGGAAAGTTTCATTTATTGAACTGCTTTTTCATGTTTCTTGGTAAGAAACGTTTGTCACCTAGAAGAGAAGATGCACATTTACCTTCAGCTTGGTAGAAGAGACAGGGCTGCTGCTTGTCTTTGTACCTTGTGTAGTACATGAGACGGAGCCAGACTCTATTTCAACACAAGTCCTTTGGTTATTTTTTAATTAATCCTTTTTTGTTTAAAATAACATTCATTTTCTAGAGACATGCAAAATCTGATAAAATATGACTCATGATGATTTATGGGTTCTGTTCTGTGGATGCTGTAAACACACCGTTTATGTTCTTGTCAATTAGAGACAGCATTTTATGGTCCAATACTTGTAAAGCGTGTAACAATCACCATATTTTTCTCTTCTTGAGTAACATCACTACCCAGTAGAAATAAAAATCTCATAATATGAACATAACGTAATAGTAGAGGAAAGTCTTAAAAACGATTTACAACAGCACACAACATCACTGAAAGTAAAGAATATTAAACGATCTATCAAGTAATATTGTAACAGAAAGAACAGACTAAATGTGATTTACCTGTAGCCTCGACAGGAAGGGCTTGAGCACCTGTAACAGTGTGATGTGACGAGGGGGACACAATCAAAAGTTGTGACGTACATCGGGACATCAGTTGAAGTCGGTCATAGAAATCAACGTCACCTTCCGTCACCAAGTGGACGATGACTTTCCTCTCCAGACCGAGAACACGCTCTACATTTGTCATCCACACCACGTCATAGCGGGCTGTAGCCACGTCCTCAATGTCCTCATCCTCAATCTCCCACACTGGGATACCCGCTTCTCTCAGACCCGTCATCACAGATAAACCCGAGGTTTGTCTAGTGTTACCTCCATACAACACCAGCACGTCTCGCCACTGCAGGCAGGCAGGTGTTGTGCCACCGGAGATGACGACAGTATCTGTCGTTACATTAAAACACGCACAGACACGCGCACACACATGCACACACGTATTAACAAATACCAGTACACACAGGCACACACACACACATACATGCATGTGATTAGTTTAAGTGCTGTGAATGCCAGTAGGAGGTAGATTGCACAAACACACCTCAGATACTTTTTATCTGTTTGTCACTCTTGATTGCTTCCTTATTTTCTTCATTAAAACTTAATCTATCAATCTAATTGAATCATATCTAAAGGCTACATCTTTATGTTTCCATACCGTATCATTTTGTTCTGTGTAATCATCGCGTGGTACACCCGTGCAACATTGTTATCATGGTGTAAATTAAAGGGCGTTTCATAGGCATTTTTATTTATTTTATTTATTTATTTTATATTTTTTTGGAAAGCGTTCAAGTGGCATCTGAAGTATGTGGCGATAGTAATCTACCACATCAATTAACGTGAGGGCATGGGTCTACATTCCCTATAGGCCAGTGTATTAAGAGTTTTATTCGTCATCTTGAGCTTTCTTTTAATGATAAGCAAGCCAAGTGTTTAAGATTTGTACTCCATAAGCTCAGCTTTTATCATCACAAAAAAAGGCTTCAAATTGTTCTTTTTGTCAGGATGAAAAAACGAAAAACACTTTCTATTTATCTACCATATGTATTCTGATTTCCGAGTAAACTATATGCTTCTTAAAATATTATGAGAGACCTCGCAAAAAGAAAATTTGCTCACCCATGATTTAGTTGTGTAGATCTTCATAGCATGGGACCGAAGAGATAATTTCTTAAATTTATGTATGTGTGTGTTATCTTTGCACTTGTATTTTCAGTTTATTTACTACATGTTACTTGGTATATCTTCTGTAACTGTACAAACGAGCTGTATGACTTTTCCTAAAGCGGATGCTGTCGCGATAACAATTTCCTTACTATGCAATCTATATGTTCATACTTTAAATAGTTAAATAGTACTCATACTTAAAACGAGCCAATGGCTTAATCAATAAAGCAATTAAATAATTTTTCTTTAACATTCACGCTGCGCCTCACGTCACCTGTAAACTTTTTAAAATAATGTGTTAACACCTACCCGTAACACCAACACGGAGACTGTGTAAGACTCTTGCCACCTCAAGACCGCACGTGACACAGTTGATTGGCCAGTCACCTGAGTGACCTTGACCTCCGTGATACAGTCGTGTCACTGGCGGGTCGTCTGTGTGGTCGGGTACATGACGCTTACTGTACCGCAGGACATATTTGTACTCTATTATTTTGCTCTGCTCGACTTCCCTGACGACTGACGGTGGAGAGCGGACAGGTCTGGTTAAATATTCCATTTGCCACCCAGCGGGTGCGTATCCATGGTAACAACTTGCCGCCCAGACATGTACAACAGGAATTTTCGTTACCAACCTTTCACCAAAATTCTTGAAGTCCCTGTCACAAACATGAGTCACGCCGAGATAAAGGGTACGTGTCGACTGTTATTGATTGTTTTGGTCTTGGTATGTTTGTAAGCTGATATATTGCTCTAGATGTGTAGATACAACATTCTCTGTAAACATCCGCTCTAGTAATTATGAGATGATAGCCTCTATTGGGTGTCTCATTGTGTCACACTATCAATAACTTACCCATTCACTTCATCGGCGATGACATAGGCCACCCCACGTATTGTTGCCTGTAACAACTCGTTGACGGCCTTCTCTGCCTCCTCTTCATGTTTGACATCATACTGCAGGAAGTGAAGCTGAGTCGATGTCTTCTGTGACAGAAGCTGCCTTTTCTCAATGAAAAGGAGCAGATGATACAACATGGTGCTCGTTGCACGACTCTCACTACAGGTACTGACAATGTAGACGTGGTGACCACATCTCAGCCACTCTATGGCCATCAGCAGCAGCACCACAGTTTTACCTGTACCGGGCGGTCCGGTGACAAAGAGTACGGGAGGAGCCGTGTGTAGCAGGTGAACTTGCTCCGGGAAGAGTGTTATTACTGCAGTATAGCACTTTCCTGTCCACCACACGGCCTGATCCAGGGTCTTGACACTCACACGTGGAGGACATGTGCTTGACACAGTCACTGTTGTCGCCGGACCAGAGAGCCTGAATGAATTTATAAAACAATTAATTAAGATGGTTTGAAAAAAATGATAATGTTTAATCAGATTTTTTCAAACAGCCATTGAAATGTAGTAAGATATGTCTGTACTGCAAAATTAGTTTTTACTTCTCTGCTCTTCTTTTTTACTTTCCTCCAATTTAACATTTGTCGTTGGTATTTTAATAATTTAAAAAAAAACTTGTTTGTCCTTTTAGTTAACGTAAACAAATGTATACTTGTAATCAAAAGCGAAATCGAATCATTTACGTGAGAGACGTTAAAACTGTCTTCAATCTTCAAATGCATACAAGTGTAACCGAGTGGTGACGATAGGGTGTGACAAGGATTTTCTCTAACAAACTCGAACTGAGGCAGAGAAACAAACAGGTGTACGACCCTTTAATTCACGAGCTTGAACGCTACTAATGAAAGTGTATTGTGTCCGAGTTCTCCCAGTGGGTTGGGGCAGTTGTTAAGGTTTAGTTCCAGTCTATATTTGCCTAAGAAATGTTTTAGTTCTTCCCTTTCTGGTTTGTTTTCCTTACATCCAGCAGCACATGCGGTTAGTAAGTCTACTTCCACATCAACATGAAGGATAATGTTTATATCTAGTTAGTAATTCTCAGTTAAGCCTCATTCTTGCTGTTTTGGTTTGGTTACACGTATTTGACTTTAAAGAACATCAAAGTGTGAAAAGATTGATGATCAATCAGTATGCTAGTATATTTGCCTTCATTTATCTTACCACGCTCACTTAATTACTGGTTTTATGTCCATTCTTAACTCTTGTGGTGAAACAGATATGTTTATGGTGGTGACTTAACGGTTTGTAATTAAGTTTTCCTGCCAGTATAGCTAGTTTTAAATCAAATCAAAATCGAAATCAAAACAAATTTTATTGTCTTTCGAGGAGACCCAGGACATAAATTTGTCTTCGCTCACAAGGGCAGGCATGCATACTCATACAGACATTTAACACACAGTTAGGAGTAAAGATACAAGTAGTTTGGATCTCTGTCAAATGGTAATGAAATTCCAATACTTAAAATTTCTGTGTATATATTAAATAAATAAGTTGGCATTGCAGATTGCAACGAAATGTCCGAACTCCATTTTCTTCATCCTCCTAGTCCTAGTTTCTATGTCAAGGCTGTGGTGAATGTACTGACTGGGATGACTTTTAGAAGCATGTCCTAATCTGGACGACTTAGTAAACACTACCACTTCATATATCTCCTTCTGTGTAGATTGCACCATTCCATCAAAGCAGTTTATGTTTTATCCTAACAACAAACCTTGGGTGTTCAAGGGCCTAAAAGCAGTGCTTAACAAAAAGAAACATGTGTTCTTCACGGGTTCTGCCCACGACATAAAATTGGTACATAGAGAGGTCCGTGATGCTATCCGTTGGGTCAAGGTGAAGCACAAGTCCAAAATCGAGTCTCAGTTTGCTACAGGTAACATCCGAGTAGCTTGGCAGGGGCTCAACAACATGGCCAATATTGAAGATCGGAGTAAGGGGTCGTAAGCCAAAATCTCGATCTCAGCCGTTGAGAGTACGGCCCTGCCTAATGCTCTGAATGTTTTCTTTGCTCGTTTCGAGTCTCATGACTTCTCAGTGCAAATTAAAGATGTGAGTAGTTCTCTTCACCCTGTACAGAAGGTTGAGATTTGTCATGAGTAGTTTGTGGAGCTGTTTCAGCGAGTGAATATTCGTAAGGCCTCCAGTCCGGATGGTATTTGTGGCAGAACATTACTTCCTGTGCACACCAAATATTTGTCAACATCTGTTTCAGCGCTCTATGGATTTGTAGATGGCCGGTAGTCCGGCGTTGTTGCTAGTTTTGGCTGGACTAGTTTTGGCGCACACCTGCTGACTGTTTCTGCCTTTGTTTGAGTGCTGGACGTTTGTTGTCGTCACATACGCCCCCCACCCCCAACACTTGGTTCCATCTTTGGATCTGAGAGCAGGATGGGTGTCAGCAGAGAGGTACACAATGGTTGCAGAGGACGACAGCATAGCATAGGCTCTACGAGCATACTAGTTATTCCGCTTTCAGTAGTTTGCAGGTGGACCAACGAGTGTCGACGAGATTGAAAGAGAGGTCGAGTTAGCTCTCGCCATAAACCCGATGTGTCAGAATGCGGCTTGTGGTTACATCTTGAGCGCGCTGGAGGGACCTGCCAGACGTCGAGTGTTGAAGCTCCCGCATGACATAATAGACACGCCGAGAAAGATCTTGGGTGTCCTAGTGGAGGCGTACGGCGAACGGAAAGATGTTGTCGACATCATTGCCAGTTTCTACAATTGCCGACAGCGACGTGATGAGGCGGTCGACGAATACACCGCGACGCTCCAGAATTTGCAGGCGAAAGCGAACGGCCTGCACGGGGGCGCGGTGTCCAATACGCACCTGGTTGCCCAGTTTGTTAAGGGGCTTAAAAATAACCATGTTCGAAGCGAAACGTCCAGACATTGGGCTGACCACGAGTCCTCTTCTGTTGCCGACCTTCTAATACTGCACGGCGTGTAGGAGAGAGAAGGGGAATGATGACAGGGAGGATGAAATAGATCGCCTAACCGCACGAATCAGTTGTAAATGGAGGCGGCCTCCCAACCTCACAGTGCACAACAAAGCAATGTCCCCCACCGCACCACACGACCAGCGGCACTTGTGTGCTATTGGTGCGAACGAGAGGGGCACCGGGAGGCTGATTGTCAACACAACAAAAATATTTGCGACGATAGCAGGCGAGACAACTAGACGGTCAACGAGCCTGCCCTCCCCCAAACAACTTTAACAGGCGAAGTAGAAGGCGGCGCATAGCGTCAAAGCGGCGGCGATTAACAACATCTCGGAGGACTGCAGCCCGACCGGTCAGGGAAAGTGACTGCCCCCGTCGTCCGTAACAGGATGACAGGGAAATAAAGTGTAGCTGGCCTGACTGGAAAGTGTCCGACGGCGGAGCCGAGGTTGTCATTCATGGCAGTTGAGTGATGGCGTTGCTCGACACCGGCAGTGAGGTAACGACGGTCACTGACGAGTGGGCACGAGGGCACATACAGGACTTACAGCTAAAACATCTCCCTATCTCCTTGCGATGGACCGGCGGAGCAGAGGTACCATACTCAGGAGTGGCGTCGGTGGACATGTTTTCGCCAGTGTCTGAGGACGTTCCTATCCTGGTGGTCAAGGACCTTGTCGATGTGGACACAAGAGAGCGCAGGAGGCGCGTGTCGCTTCTACTAGGGAAGAACGTCCTTGATCGGATAATGGACTCTACCGCAGATGTGCCGCAGGCAGTACAGGCAGCAGTGCCAGAAGCTGATCTTGAGACGACAGTGTCAACAAAAGGACTGGCTACGGCCACTGGCAACACGCACGTTCCTGCATTATCCTGTTTATCAGGCTTTTCATTTCTTTTTATTCTCATATCGGACGGAACCCAAAAAAACTTGATGTCCTAATTTTATTGAGTAATTGCATTTATGAGTGACAGTATCTTGTAGGCTATGTCTAATCTGTTTGAGGATTTTTTTTTTTCAAGGATGGAGTGCTGACAGTGAGTCTGTTATTAGTAGATATTATTGGCTTGTTGTACTTTTTAGGTTGTGATGTCTAAAGAGCTGTCAGTGTTCTGTAAAGATGGTTCCACAAGAGTAAGCCGTGCTGGAAGGCCTAGATTGTTTTATCATAGTCCAAATAAAATTTGTCAATAAGTGCTGTCTGTGGTTTAAGTTGCCGCCCTCTGTATAATAAAACTTGTGTATAAACATAAATCATGAAAGTAATTCATCGTGATGAGAGGCTCCGTGAGGTCACATGACTTAACAGAGCTCTGACGGACTAAGATTATGCTGTTTCTCTATCATGGCCCTCTCACATGGACTTTCAAGTTTTCACTTTACATTGTCCAGTGACAATGTAATACTTCAAACAGCTTAATGTATGTGTGTAAAAGTGTGTTTAGGTGTTAGATTAGTATCTATGATTATTTGGGGGCTATGGCTAGCCTTATGTTTACTGTTAGGTTTAGGTGAGTGTTGGAACAGGTTAGTCACCAAAGCCAATGCTGACTAATTGACAGATAGCCTGTCCCAATAAATATATCATCTTTTACACAACATTATGAGAATTTCTCAATTCCGAAGGTCAAACAAGACACAGTAGGGTGTGGAGATGAGGATGATATAGCAAACACACATGCGTTAGAATTCTTCTACCTCCTTCACGACACATGAAGTTATTGTAACCGAGTGGTGTTGTGATTGAGGGGAGTAGAACAGTGACCACAACAGTCCAGCACTCAAACCAGAAAGGCAGGAGCCTGTCAGCAGTTACACAATTCTTTTAATGCCAATAGATCTACAGTCATGGCTGCGTCGCTTGTCTCGCGTCTTCCCTTCGTAGTTTTCTCCCCTGTCCTTACGTCTCAGCTCTGCCCTTATATACCTCGCGGGTGTGTCCCTTTTCGCGCTCTTTTGCATCAGCGTTGTTTTCGCGCTCTTTTGCATCAGCGTACTTTTCGCGCTCTTTTACAATCGTACCTTTACTTACTGGCATGCATCAGCAGATCTATCTAACAAGCGCTGGACTACCGGCCCTCTACATTATCAGCGCACAGTTCATTCATTTCTCTTTTAAAATTGCGACAACATTATGATTTTAGTTTGTGTTTCTAGAGCTTACCTGGCTACCAGTGCCTTGTACACGTCACATGTCATTTGACCGTTAACCCCAAGCCCAGCCACTCGTCGCCGCCACCAAAGTGTGAGTGTCCTCACGTCCCTACTGTCGTTCCGTGGGGTCATGGGGTCAGACAAATCATCGGAGCACAGGCACAGTCCACAGATGTCGGAGGGGTCTTCTGATCCCAGACACTGACTCAATGTCTGTAAAAGAATTTCATACTGTACAGAAATAAAACGAAACCTACAAAACAATTATCATGCGCAACTTCAAAACTTAACACATCTCAGGACTGAAGATTAAAATCACTGATGCAATATGATTTTTGGACTGGTGTTTTATGTTAATGTCACTGTGGAAGAACTACCCTCTACAAGCCCTCACTCCCTTACCCACATATTTTCCTTCTTTCTTCTTTCTGTTTTTTTCTTTCTTTCTTCTTCCTCCTCCTCTCTCTCCACTTCCTCGACTAATATGACTAAGGTAACCGCAGCGGTTACCAAAAATATCTCTTCGTCAATGTTCTCTGTCACACTGATTAGTACCCATAATCCCCTACACCAGGGACGCACAACCTACGGCCCGCGGGCCATATCCGGCCCGCGAAACTTCTGCCCACAGTGCAGGAAATCCGCATGTTAGTAATAAAAGAAGACCTTAAAAAAAAAAAAGAAAAAAAAAAAGGAAGAAGAAGTATTTCTCCCCACGTAGGGGTGTCTCACAATCTTTTTTTCGATGGACGAACATTTCGATTCAGTGCTCCGACTTGGTGTCTCTACGATGAGGCCGGACATTCAGAAGCTGGTTTCGGAAAAACAACTTCAAATATCCCACTAATTACTACATAATTAATGGTAAGTATAACTTGTTTCTAATAAAAAATGGTATGTGCTCTATTTTTTTTTCCTTTTTGTATTTTTGCGGTGAAGTGGCCCGCGACACGCCTGTCCGAAATGGATATGGCCTGCAGGCCGAAAAAGGTTGGGCATCACTGCCCTACACATATGGCGACACATGGCAAGGCATTTACCATGAACTTGCATTACTGGACAGCAAGAAGCCAATTTTTTTCCCCAGTTAACGGCTAAAACGAGGCATAAGACGACAAAGCTTCCGGTTTATTCACATTTCAGATTAACTACTAAAATGAGGCACGAGATTACAAAGCTTCCGGTCTAGTGACATTCTTTGTTTAGGCTCGCCGAGACTAGAAGAGGATCACTTCGAAAGAGGCTAAGCGTTGGTCTTGGAAGACAGACAGCAGTCCAACTCTGCGTTTACGTATGACATTGGTACGTATGAGGAGAAGAGTTCTGCAAAGGTATATTAAACGTGTAAACCTTGTAAACATTTCAACGTGAGAAAAGCTCTTAGAACGTGTATACGCGTGAACTGTGCTCATACAGACTATTTTCTATTTTGTTTGACGACGAAGCTGAGAGGATCATACCTGGGTTAGCTGAGTGTCACCAGATATAGCCTGCTGCACCTGTCTAGCTGTGATGTTAGGGAACACGATGGTTTTAATGATGGGCAGACCGGGGGCGATGTCACTCACTAGTCTTGACAACATGGTCTCGTCCTCGTCCAGATGTATTGCGGCCTGTTGCAGCTTCTGTCTGATTTCACTGTCCATCTCTCCCTCTGATATTCTCTGCCCTTGTTTGTTGTCACCAATAGCCTTCACCTCACAAACAACTACCCCATAATATCTGGAAATAAGAAACACGTCAGTGTCCCCCTGATTGGAGTTCCGAGGCAGAAGGTTAGGAAGTCTGGAGGGTAGGAGCAGCTGTGTAGCTGTGGCAGCTAAAGAAACTTCATTAAGATGCAGTCCAAACTTAAGGCGGCTTACTCCGACCAACACT
The DNA here is from genome assembly GCF_003073045.1 of Pomacea canaliculata. Lineage (NCBI taxonomy): Eukaryota > Metazoa > Mollusca > Gastropoda > Architaenioglossa > Ampullariidae > Pomacea > Pomacea canaliculata. Next base: position 11,461,898 of record NC_037596.1, on the reverse strand, counting down.
TCTCCGTTGTGTTTAGACATTTTATCCAGCTTCAAGAACAGTCCCTTCGTGGCTTCATGATGAAGGATCTGAACCTCCTGACCAATCATCTGTCGGTTGCTGACGTAGGCAGGAGGCAGGAAGTAGGCACGAGATTGTAGATCAGGAAACAAGAATTCATCGCACTGTGGCAATGGTGACTGAATTTTTGAAGAAATGGGTTCCTGTTGCAGTAAAATTTGTCTAATCACAACAATATAATTCTATCTGCCAACATTAAAGAAAACACATAAAAGCTAATGTGACTGTTTTACGACTGACTGACATAACTAACAGACATTCACAGGAACAACAAACTGTTTTAAAATCGTTTGCTTCACTATGAAAAAGACATTTGCACAGTCAAGGGATAGTTTCATTTTTTGAACAGCTTTTTCATGTTTCTTGGTAAGAAACGTTTGTCACCTAGAAGAGAAGATGCACATTTACCTTCAGCTGGGTAGAAGAGACAGGGCTGCTGCTTGTCTTTGTACCTTGTGTAGTACATGAGTCGGAGCCAGACTCTATTTCAACACACGTCCTTTGGTTATTTTTTAATTAATTCTTTTTTGTTGAAAATAACATTTTATTTTCTAGAGATATGCAAAATCTGATCAAATATTACCCATTTGTATACTAAATATTTAAGTAATTATTTCACCACTGAATTAATGGGTTTTGTTTTGTGGATGCTGTAAACATAGCGTTTATGTTCTTGTCAATAAGAGACAGCATTCTATAGCCCAATACGTGTAAAGCGTGTAAAAATCATATTTTTTCTCATCTTGAGTAACATCGCTTCCCAGTAGACATATGCGGCTCATACTATAAACATAACATAGTAATAAAGGAAAGCCTTAAATACAGTTTACAAGAGCACACAACACCACTGAAAGAAAAATTAAAGAATGATGATGATGTCAATTTGTAATGCGCAGGTATCCATTCCGAAGAATGCTCATTTCACAGAAAAAACAAAAGAATAAAAAATAAAGTGAACAAATATATAAAACACCAGGAAAGTAAAAAATATAGACAGAAGTGTTTCTTGGTAGTTTAAGACTGGTTTGAAAGAAACAGATGGGTTTTCAGTCTTTTTCGAAACATGGTTGGTGAGGTGATGGTGGAGAGTGACGATGGCAGAGCATTCCACAGCTTAGGTGCCGCATTTTTGAAGGCCCTGGCTCCAGTGCGCTTCTTGTTGGTGTCTGTCACTGCAGGGAGACAGAAGCGTGACTGGGAGCCTGAGCGCAGGCTACGTGACGGCTGGTAAAAAGGAACTATTTCTTGCAAATAGTCAGGAGCAGTTTTAGACATGCAGGAATGGGCAATGGAAAGTACTTTGTGATCAATGCGCTTGTTCATTGGGAGCCAGTGAAGGCTCTGTAGGATCGGGGTGATGTGCTCAGTGGACGACTTTGCACGGGTGACAATCCTGGCGGCTGCGTTTTGAACTCTTTTGAGTCGATCCAACTGAGTAGCAGGTATACCCCATAATGCACTGTTACAATAGTCCAATCGTGATGTAATGGTAGCCACAGCAAGTGAGTTGGCAGCAGCTTGAGTCAGCATGGGCCGTAGTCTACCTAAAGTCCTCAAAAAGTAGTAGGACTTTGCCACAACAGAACTAACATGGTTGCACATGGAGAGCTCTGCATCAATAAACAGCCCTAGGTCCCGTACACAGTCAGCAAAGGCTATGGAGGCATCACCGACCTGCACGGCACTAATGCCAATCTGCTCCCGTCTGGCCCTGGGGCCACACAGTAACGCTTCTGTCTTGTCGTCGTTGAGTTTAAGACGATTCCTGGTCATCCATGCCTTCACCGCAACACAACAAGATTCAAGTCGTTGAAGCGCATTCCTAGCCACTGCCGGGTCGGGGGGGAAACTGCTCAGAATCTGTGTATCGTCCGCAAAGAACTGACGTCCCATCTGAAAGCGTTCAATGACCCGTCCAAGCTGTGAAACATATACAGAAAATAATAATGGACCCAGAACGGAGCCCTGTGGTACGCCACCCACCAGAGGAACTGCCTCAGAGCTTGCGGAGCCGACAATCACTCTCTGAGATCTCTCGGCAAGATAGGAGGCAATCCACTGCAGTGCAGCGCCCTGGATACCAGCTTCTGACGACAATCTCTGGAGCAGCAGGCGGTGGTTGATGGTGTCAAACGCACTACTCAGGTCGAGTAATACTAACAGCACTAAGTTGCCAGAGCTGACACTACAAAGAATGTCATTGGTCGCACGAAGAAGAGCAGTTTCTGTGCTGAAGCCAGGACGATACGCTGACTGAAATTTATCTAGGCAGCCATAAGTAATAAAATGGGTCATAAGCTGCTCTGCAACCACCCTCTCCAGTAGCTTGGAAATATATGATAAATTTGACACTGGACGATAGTTTTTACAGTCGGAGGGATCCAGGTTCGTTTTTTTCAACAAGGGCTTCACAATAGCCTGTTTAAAACACCATGGAGCACATCCTGCTCTCAAACTGGCATTAATAATGTCCAAGATGACAGGAAATAGAATGTTTAGAAGTTGAATAATAAATTTAGTTGGTAACCCTGACGGCACATGAAGTTTTAGTTGATCTCGCTACAAGTTTCCTCAAGTAACTCTCATCAATACACGTAAAAGAAGTCAGCGGAACACCAGCAAATGGCACAGAATAATCTGCCTCACACTCTGGCAACTCACAAGCTGCACTCTCAAGTCCAGCACTAATTTCCTTTATCTTATTAACAAAGAAGGAAGACAGCTGATCAGCAGCTGACTTGACATCCACCTCAGGAAGAACCGGACTAGTCCCGTTCTTACCCAACAAGCTGTTCACAATGTCAAAAGTCTTTCTGGGATTTATACTCGCAGCCTCTAGCTGCTCTTGCACGAATAGCGATTTAGCCTTTGTTACAGCACAAACATATTTATTTCTGGCCAACTTATACAGCTGTCTGTCAATCTCAAGTTTGGTCTTCCTCCACTTTTTCTCTGCCAGCCGTCTCTGATTCTTGGCTCTACTCACCCCCTCACAAAACTACGCACAATCTGGTCTATCTACAACCATTTTGCTGACTGCAGGCGCATGCTTATCAAGCAGCTCTAGTAAAGTCTGATTATATAACTCTGCTAACTCATCAACATCTGTGGGAGGATCTAATAACAACTTTCACTGAAACAGGTCTTCTCTGAAAGCGTTCAGGTCAACCTTCTTCAAATTTCTGCACAAAACAGATGTCTTTCTACGCCTTGGTCGAGAAAGATCAGTCACCAAGGACTGCACAAAATGGTCTCAAATCAAAAAATCCTCGACAACAGCTGACTTGACCAGTGACTCTGATGGCGCACGAGTGATAACCCAGTCAAGAATGTGTTCAAGTCTATGAGTTGGTTTATCAATCAGCTGACAAATACCACGGCTATCTAAAGCCTCAATCAACCGCTTCACATCACTATCTTGAGGTCTATCAAAGTGAAAATTTACATCCCCCAATATAAGAATCTTCTCCTTTGCGAGTAAACTGTCCAGCAGCATAGTAAATTCCTCATGAAACAGAGAATCGGAAAGCTGATTCTTTTTCGATGGAGGAGGTCTATACCAACAAATGATCTCTAATGTCTGCTTGGCTAATGTCAGTCTTGCTGTTATGTACTCAAAGGACCTATACCGTGTTTGTCTCTTCAGCACTGTAAATTTCAAATGTACTTTAAATAAAACTCCAACTCCACCCCCACTCCTACCACTCCTGGGATTTGTGCAAATGTATAGCCCTGTGGCGTAAGGTCTTTGATTATTGATTCATCACCTATCTCTTTTAACCATGTCTCTGACAAGAAAAATACATCAAAGTCATTATCCAACACTAAATCATGAATGACCACAGCCTTGTTGCATACTGTCTAAACATTTAAGTGACCAACACATATACTTGTCACATTTTTCGTTTCTATTGAAAGTCACCCGCTCTTTGACAAAGGAAAATTCACATTAAAATTTAGGTCACCTATCTTTCTCCCACCATTTGTACCTCGTGTGGTGTTTAGGTGTAGTAGTGGTGGAGATTTACATTTGTCATTTAGACCGTATTTCCTCAGCCGGCACTGAACTCCTCCTCTCCTACCTCTCTTTCGCTTTTTTTTTCTGATGGACGGTCGAGTCTTGAGGTAGGATATTAGTTGGAAAGGTGGAAGTATCATAATGGAGGGTCGCCGAAGTAAGAGAGAGTGCGAGAAGGTGATCACGGCTATACAACACAGTGGAGGTCCGCCATGTGAGAATTTAAAGTGAGACTAAGTTTTAGTAAAAAAAAAAAAAAAAAGAAAACAACACGAGCAGTAGGAATCAGATCTAAGGTAATGGCGGAGAGCGTAACCGTTACAGCAAAATCCACAGAAACAGAAAGCAAGGCAATCACAAGCAGTGAAAACAGCAACAAAGTAAAATTTGAGAGAAACAAATACAACTTGTAACTAAAAGAAATCTAAGGATATGGAAGAGCAAAGATGTTGCACAAGACAGCAACAAAATCACTGGAGAACAAAGCAACTCAGCCTGTCAGGCGCAGCCTCGTTTCCAATATGTATCAAGTAATATTGTAACAAAAAGAACAGACTGCATGCGATTTACCTGTAGCCTCGACAGGAAGGGCTTGAACACCTGTAACAGTGTGATGTGACGAGGGAGACACAATCAACAGTTGTGACGTACATCGGGACATAAGTTGAAGTCGGTCATAGAAATCCACGTCACCTTCCGTTACCAAGTGGACGATGACTTTTCTCTCCAGACCGAGAACACGCTCTACATTTGTCATCCACACCACGTCACTGCGGGCTGTAGCCACGTCCTCAATGTCCTCCTCCTCCATCACCCGCACTGGGATACCCGCTTCTCTCAGACCCGTCATCACAGATAAACCCGAGACTTGTCTAGTTTTACCTCCATACAACACCAGCACGTCTCGCCACTGCAGGCAGGCAGGTGTTGTGCCACCGGAGATGACGACAGTATCTGCCGTGACATTAAAACACGCACAGACACGAGCACACACATCCACACACGTATTAACAAATACCAGTACACACAGGCACACACATACATGTGATTAGTTTAAATGCTGTGAATGCCAGTAAGAGGTAGATTGCACAAACACACCTCAGATACTTTTTATCTGTTTGTCACTCTTAATTGCTTCCTTACTTTCTTCATTAAAACTTAATCAATCTAATTGAATCTAATGTTCTTGCCTGCGGGTGATGAACAGATAGTAGTTATTATGCGTGCGTTAGATGTTTGTATGAGTATGTATGCCTGCCCTTGTGAGCGAAGAAAAATTTCTGTATTGGGTATCCTCGACAGACAATAAAGTCTGATTTGATTTGATCATATCTAAAGGTGTTGGCTGCATCTTTATGTTCCAATACAGTTCAGTGTATATACTTTTAGTTCAGTGTAGTCATCCCGTGGTACACCCGTGCAACATTGTTATCATAGTGTAATTTTAAAGCACGTTTTATAGGCATTTTTTTCTTTTTTCTTTTTCTTTTGGAAAGCGTTCACGTGGCATCTGAAAAATGTGGAGATAGTAAGCGATATAATCTAACATATCAATTAACGTGAGGGCATGGGTCTACATTTCCTATAGGCCAGTGAATTAAGAGTTTTATTCGTCATCTTGAGCTTTCTTTTAATGATAAGCAAGCGAACTATGGTCGAATAAGATTTAGGCCAGGTGTTTAAGATTTGTACTCCAGAAGCTCCGCTTTTATCATGACAAAAATAAGGCTCCAAAATGTCCTTTTTGTCAGGATGAAAAAATGAAATACACTTTCTATTTACCTGCCATATGTATTCTGATTTGCGAGTAAGCTATGTGCTTCTTAAAATATTTTGAGAGACCTTCCTATTAAGATTTCACCTTATGTAGTGTCAGACACTAGAACTAATATTTCTAACCCTCTAGCTGAGGGGTGGATAAAGTTTGAATGCGGCCTACCCTTCTACCAAAATGTTAAGTTCATTTGTTTTCATTTTATGTATTAAATCTAGATAAGGCTAGTTATTTTTATTTAAATTTAATTTATCAAGTACAACAGCGTTAGAAATCAACAGACTGTAACATTCTAACACAGACACAACACAAAGATAACACGGCTGACATGTTTGATGTTAAAGAACATCGGAACTGGCTTGCTTCAAAGGAAAGGTGATTGTAAAGTTTTATTGAAAGCAAATTCAAACAGCTCCCTTTTACACAACAAATTTGGTAAGTGAAGGTTATTGTGTACTCATTGTGGGTTTTTGGTATTAGCATAGCTTAGAATTCATAGACGGCTCGCAACCAAAAAATTTGCCCACCCATGATTTAGTTGTGTAGATCTTCGCGGCATGGGACCGAAGAGATAATTTCTTAAATGTATGTGTATTAAATTAAATTTGTGTTTATTATCTTTGCACTTGTATTTTCAGTTTATTTACTACATGTTACTTGCTACATCTTCTGTAACTGTATAAACGAGCTGTGTGACTTTTCTTAAAGCGGATGCTGTCGTGATGATAACAATTTGCTCACTATGCAATCTATAATTATGTACATACTTTCAATAGTTTTACTGTACTCATAGAAAAAACGAGCCGATGTCAATAAAGTAATTAAATCATTTTTTTTTTTAATTTAACATTCACGCTCCGCCTCGAGTCACCATAAACTTTTAAAAAATAATGTGTTAGCACCTACCCGTAACAGCAACACGGAGACTGTGTAGGACTCTGGCCACGTCACGACCGCACGTGACACAGTTGATCGGCCAGTCACCTGAGTGACCTTGACCTCGGTGATGCAGTCGCCTGACTGGCGGGCCGTCTGTGTGGTCGGGAACACAACGCTTACTGTACCGCAGGACATATTTGTCCTCCATTATTTTGCTTTGCTCGACTTCCCTGACGACGACCGGTGGAGAGCGGAGGGGTCTGGTTAAATATTCCATTTGCCACCCGTAGGGTGCGTCTACATGGTAACAACTTGCGGCCCAGACATGGACATCAGGAATCTGCGTTACCAACCATTCGACAAAATTCTTGAAGTCCCTGTCACAAACATGAGTCACGCAGTGATAAAGGGTACTTGTTGACTGTTATTGATTGTTTTGGTCTTGATATGTTTGTAAGCTGATATATTGCTCTAGATGTATATATACAACATTCTCTGTAAACATCCGATCTAGTAATTATGAGATGATAGCCTCTATTTGGTGTCTCATTGTCTCGCTATAAATAACTTACCCATTCACTTCATCGGCGATGACATAGGCCACCCCAAGTATTGTTGCCTGTAACAACTCGTTGACGGCCTTCCATCCCTCCTCTTTGACATCATACTGCAGCAGGTGAAGCTGACCGGGTGATAAACCTGGTGACTGTTGTGTGTTTGCTGTCTGCAGCAACAGGTGATACAACATGATGCTCGATGCACGACTCCCCCACCAAGTACTGACAATGTAGACGTGGTGACCACATCGCAGCCACTCTATGGCCATAAGCAGCAGCACCACAGTTTTACCTGTGCCGGGCGGCCCGGTGACAAAGAGTCTGGGAGGCGCCGTGTGTAGCAGGTGAACTTGCTCCGGGAAGAGTGTGATTACAGCAGTATAGCACTGTCCTGTATGTGACACGGCCTGACCCAAGGTCTTGACACTCACACGTGGAGGACATGTGCATGGCACAGTCACTGTTGTCGCCGGACCACAGAACCTGATACAGAGTAATGGTTTACAGAAATGTAATTTACACGTTTACATACTGCGCAGATGAACATAAAAAAGTATAATGATATAAAAACATTTAAATTTAATATTTCTGAGATGTAATAGTTAAACAATACCTTGACTGAGACGAAGCAGCTGGCAAAGATCTTCATTTCACTCATCCGTTGATTTGTGTAAGTTGATGAGAACTAGCATGGTCGTTGTAAAGGAGACAGTGACAATGACAATGTTTTATTTACGAGTGGTAAAATAAGCAAGGAGAGGGAAGAGCAGCTCACAACGCTCACCTTTTAGGCCTGTTGGACATACACAGCTATTTCTAGAAAGATAGATATTGTAGCGCCTATCCCAGCTCACCAATGCTGCTTTATCTCCCTCTTTTACCAGTTTGCTGTGGCTTCAACAGTCTAGCGCCGTAAGCTGGTCTCTGGTCACGTGACTCAGACGGAACACGCTGTCCTTCAAGGTACCTTGGAAGGTGGTCGACGCCGCGGTGGTCAGAGGAAGAACTGACTTACGACAGCCAAAGACTAGACTGGTCATTCTGTACAGAACCTGCAGACCATCTCCCACAATAGACAAGAGTGGCGGCCCTGTCAGCTGCTAGGCTATCCTTGTCATCCCCCCAACCCTAGATCACAGGACGACTGATTATCTGTGGCTCTCCGCCATCAGATGATATCTATGTCAAAGGTATGATTGTAAATGATGATGTCAGGAGACGGGGAGTAATGATCCGCCTAGGGTGTTTCTACAACCCTCATGTCTGACTGTCAGTACTGTCACAGTCATTTATGTTTTACTAACAAATCGTGCTGGTGGTGTATGTGCTGTTCTGTCAAGTTGTACTTGATAGCATTTCCCACAACAGAGAGTGAAGAAGGCGGTGAGTGGTTAGCAGTTGAAAAGTAAAATGACCAGCTTCATCTCATCATAATACGTGTTTTCACTACAACAGTTATTTAAACAAAGAAGAGTAACACTTGTGTTATCATATCCCCTACACTTCTACTGCTTACCGGGCAACCAAAGTCTTGTAGAGGTCAAAAGTCATGTGAGGGTCAGGTCCAGCCCCAGCCACACGTCGCTGCCACCAGTGTCCGAGTTTACTCAGCACGTGACTACTGACGTCACACGATGTCTTGGGATCAGACAACTGATCAGAGCACAGACACATACCAGCGATGTCGACGGGTTTTGATGTTCCCAGACACCGACACAGGTCCTGTAAACATCCACGTGAAAACAAAGCGTATTCCTTGATAGATCGTGTGTTTAAGCTAAATCATCTTTATTAAGCTAAGAATGATTCCGTAGCTGACGCTTGCGCTTTGCGAATGATACACTTTGTATAAACTTAATAACAACAAGATTGCAATCTCATATGCTCTGCTGTAAAGTAAAATATGAGATAGATTCCTACTTGAGACATTCGGGTGTCGCCGGAGATGGCCTGTTGAAGTTGACAAGCCGTGAGGTTGGGGAAAGCGATGGTCTTAGTGATGCGCAGACCGGGAGCGATGTCGGACACCAGGTGAGACAACATGGCCTCCGCCTTGTCCAGCTGTGAGGCGGCCTGTTTTAGTTTCTTTCTAATGTTATCGTCTATATCCTGCTGTGGCATGTTAAGTTCTTGAATATTGTCACCAAAGGCTTTTACTTCACAGACGACAAACCCGTAATGTCGGTGAATAAGAAGCACATCAAAGTCTCCTTGTTTCCAATTTTTTGGAAATGATGACGGAAGACTGTCGGCAACAGGTAGCTGGGCAGCTACGGCTGAGTAACAAGGTTCACCTAAACACTGGTCGAACTTCAGCTGACTAAGTCCTACCAAAACTTCTTTATTTTCTTCAGATATTTTCTGCAGACACTTGAGGACCCGCTCCAAGGCGGCATCGTCTCTGACATCACTGTCCTGAACTCGAGGAGGCTGGGGACTGAGAGCCTGAGCTGCAGCAGATGAAGCCATTGCCTGTTTGTTAGACTGACCAGCCTGTCCAGGTGCTGACTCAAGGACCAGAACATCCTGACCAGCTACCGACTGTCTTGTCATGGGCACTCGGTTGACGTAGACAGGAGGCAGGAAGTAGGTGCGAAACTCGAGGTCAGAAAACTCGGCCTCAACCCATTGCAGCCACAACGCCTGGGCTTCTGCTAAGTTCACTACCTGTAACAAATCATTGTCATTTTATTAAAGACTACTGTCATTTGATTGGCTTTACTTTAGCTTCATCGTTTTTGAAACTTTATTCGTTCTGTCACAACCAGGCGATATAATGTAAAGGAAGTGACATCAAGTATTTATGTGAACACCTTACCACAACGACAGAACCTAAGGTGTGATGGTTACCTATTTTCTGAGTAAATTTGGTGTCAGTGTGTGACCAGCGACTTTCTCACACATTCTCTAGATATTTTTTTTTCTTATTTTATCTGAATGAAGACATGAAACATGGGTGCATGGCAAGTGTTGTGCGTGCGAGTGCGTGACAAAAGTGTGGGTGTGAGTGGCTCATGACGACCGCCTTTTCTTGGATGTACCGGCGTCATTGATGGGCTTCACTCGTATAGATGGTGAAAATCACGATTAAGATAAAAGAGCAATTTTTGCTGCCTGCTGTTTGTTTCTGACTTAAACGGGGCGAGAACCTGACAGTTTTCTCCAGGTCTGTGTTTTAAGTCCTGACCAGACTTAAAGTTTTGAAGTCCTTACCAGACTTATAGCAGTGTACATCATTTATGTAAAACCTTGTTGAAGTGAACATGCATTCAGCCTCAGTTTAGATTTTTTGAATATTTTGTGTCAGTTTTTGGATTTTTTTTTTTTCGTTAGATAATTGCACTATAGAGATATTAATGACTGTTAAATTTAAGGAGTACGGGTAGTCGTCGACTTAGACTGCTTTTGAATAACAGGTCGTAGCTCGCTTTGATCGTGTCGTTCATGCTAAATTATCGAAGTAGATAATGCTGAGTACTCATGTTATAGTCATCTTTAAAAACCTTGTCTTTAATTTTTTAATTTTAGTGGAACTTCGTACGACCACAGCGGAAACTCACTAGTACTTTGCTCACTTGCCAGTCATGGCCAGACATACCAGTCATAGTTGTGGTCGTAAAGTTGAACAGTCGTAAGTTACAAAGGTCGTAAATCCACGACTACCTGTATTTCTGTCCAGTTTTGTTTTATTCTGTTATCTTTATGTGCCCGTCGTTGGCTGATGTGCTTGATCTATTCGATTGTTAAGAGAGGCATCAGCTTGAAATCAAATCGATTATTTTATTGTTTAGATCATCGGTTTTTAACAGGAGGGTGACATCACAATGACATTGTAAATTTCTAAGGTCTTACATCAATATATGTTGCAACATGTGTAATACATAGAGCACACAATTATACTAATTTTGAACCTGGGTGTATAATATATTTGCTCATCAAGCCTTATCCTTAATGAAACTGAACTACTATAAACTTAGAAATAAGATAAAGAGCTAGAGATAGAGAGCAAATGAGCAAATTAATGCTTTGGCCGTCGTATTACTGGGAGTGGTAATCCCTCTTGTAAATTTTACTAAACATGCAAAACACATAGTATATTTACAAACTTACATATAGTAATAGAACATTGTTTTGTATTTTTAATGCCTTTAAAATGTAGGGAACAGTGTTACACATTTTTGTCTTACTACTGCTACTGAGTAGCAACTTGAACTTAAACATAAATGGATTTCTATAAAAATGTAAAAGTATATATTTCTCTCGAAGAACAGTATGCCTAGGACATCTGAACATAGACAGTTGAAATCAGAACATAACGTATCCACAGAACCTGGGAGAAGATTGTATCAGGGTTCTTTTGTGGAGCTCAAAACCTGTCGGTGGAGGCTACAAAAGCAGACTTTCTATAAATAAACTTTAATCTATACTGCTGGTTGTGTAACAGTTATTATATTTACACATTATGATTTTCAAGACTTTTTTAATCTCTTAGTTTACGTTCGATAGTTTGAGACCAAATTTTGTTTTAACATCTTACCTTATGTTCCCGTAAAAGCATTTTCACTGAAGATATCTTTTACTATTTAAGGAATAAAGGTGAAATCTTTTTAATGAAAGTATCATGCGCTATGTTCATAGAAATTCTGTGAACATATATTCTTTGAGGTTAATAAGAACTAGCCTTAGCCTTTGTCACAGACGCCATCTCTCTCTCTCGAGAAACACACACACGACGTCTGTACACGTTCTTTTCCACACAAAACAAAGATTGCCTGAGGCTGTCCACAAGATGTTAATGAGTAGCTGAATGGCTCAGGATTTCACAAACTTCAAGACACATATGCATAAATAAAAATACGCCACAACACACTATCCTATCGGCGAAACACAGTTATCGGTACATACAATGTTTACAATCCCGGGCCTTCCCCGATCAATCACACTTCAATAACTCTTAATTTTAATTCTTAATCCTAACCTTCACTCTCAATCTCACTTCTTATCATGTAGTTAATAATTGTACTAGCAGTCATTTAGTACTTTACTCACAGTTCTGTTCGTAGACATACAGTTCCAGTTTTATTATTTCATTTACATTTTGTTGGCGCCGCGAAAGACACGGTACACACAGTACACACTGTCTACACACTGCTGGGCGCTTCACCGAAGGCGAAAAGATTAGATCTAGACGAATCGTCGATCACAAGTTGCTACCTACCACGATTGGCAGTACACAGAGGAAAAAAGAAGCCTTGTCTAGGCAAGGAATTACTTTTATGATCTACGCTCACATTAACACTCACACAACATCATTCCACTCTCATGTCCGCCAAAGCCGTCTGCTTCTCTACATTCTTTGCTAGAGTGATGTCCCTTTCCTCGTTGACACTCTCACTCATCAATGCATGTTATTTATTATTGTAATTTACAAACAGCGAAGGGATTAAACTAACTTTAAAATATGGAGGCATGGACTGATCCGTGACAGCCTTAAGCTGTTACTTTTCCTGTGACCCTTTCTCTACTCTTGCAGCAGTCAAGGTCCTAACTGTCCGTTACAGATCACCTTGTCTCACCTGTTGTGTAGCAGATGGCGGATGACTGGACATTGCTGACAGTGGTCTCCCTTTAATACCATCACATCAGTGGGAGGCAGTGTCTGTAGCCAGTGTTCTCGCTAAAACACGACAGCGATTGTCTGTGCCCTCTGCTGAACACCAGCACCTCCACAACACTTCATCCATGTCTTCTCATTTAACCCTTTGAATGCAGGAGCTTCTCATATTAACACTGCAACATTTGTAACCACCAGCTGCTTAGTATGTGGTATATACTAACGTATAACATTTTTGTACAGTAAATGATCATATGTACAAATGTGTATCAGTGTGATCAGTGCATGTTATTCAAGTCATCACATGTATAAGTCCAGCGTTCAGTGTTTCTCTAGTGACAGAGCATCTCTGACATGATTCAAGCTTCTTCCTTGTGGCTGACATAATGATCGTCGTAGTCTGTCATGTGGTTGACGATTGTCACATAAATTGAGAGACTGTGACATATATAACACACAGCACAAAGTGAATGGTTCAGTCCTAGGGAATGTCCGCTCTTTGTACAACTCGCCCAACAAATTTACGTTTGTGCTGTCAAGAGTTGGGCCACCTGGCCCACAAGAGTGACAGGGAGAAATGAGTCAAGAAGACTCTAAATTGGAAAAAACATGAGGAATGTTAGTCCCCCCAAAAAAAAACAAAGCATCATTCAAGAGCATCCCAGAGACTTGTGGGTTTAGTTTGTGGATATATCCCACACTTACCTGTCACAGACTTGACAAAAAGGTAAACCAAGTAGAGTTCAGTGCCCTACAACTTGCAAACAAGCTGTAGTAACTGGCTAGTGATCGTTGAACTTTATTTCTCCTGTAGGATCATGTTGGTGGCAAGAGTTTTACATTATAGATGTTACATACCCTGTACCCTGGTGTCCATGCTCGTGTTGTTTGACTGTAAAAAACCCTAAGAGCATTGTAACACTTGTAACACATGAACATTGTAAATCTAATATTAAACTGAAAACCACGCCATCTTTTCTTGTAATTATTGTGTACATAATAATTATGTAGTATATCTGTGTAATAAACTAGAATCAACAATCTTGTTGCTACCTCTCTCCCCATGAAGAGACGCCACACGGGTCACCCCAGGGTGTTGCAACTTGTGTCTGAACCTACAACATCATTCAGTTCTGGCAAAACGTTAAGATGAAGTAAATAAACAATAACTACACTGGCTACAGATGGCAGCTCAGTCGATGTTGTCAGTGTAGATGATGATGACTAGACAGTCGGTTGACAGTGAACAGCCATTTCAAATGGCAAAATGTAAATAATTGAAGTCATATTATACCAATAAAATATGTCATTAACCATATCGTATAGCAAAGATGTAGATGACTACAGGTCAAAAAAGAGAGATTTTAGCCGTTAACTACAAAGATTTTTTCTTTAAACAGGAATAAGTATTCGTAAATTGTAAATAACAATAGTAAAGAAAATAATACACACATTCCAACGTCAATATTGTCTTATAAAAAGATATAAAGTGAGGAAGTGCAAGAGACGTGCAATATAAGTGACAATGACTGTGATAGATTAGCTGGAATATGTGGACAGTAAATATGTGATTGTGCGTGTGTTTGTGAACGATCAGGTGTGAATGCGAGAGACGGTGTGTTTGTATTGCTGTACACTTCGATACTGGCTAGACTGCTCTTTATTGCTAATACTTATCACATTGGCCATTATTGTCCATACTGTCTCTTACTGCTCACACAGTTAATTACTGAAGACAGAAACACTTGTGGTTCTCTAGACTGTGGTGGTGTCCCTGTATTCAAGTATTCAATGTGTTCGCTGCATTCCACTTACATTTGTGTGACTACACGAAATAACACTTACCTAACTTTATTTTAAGTAACAGAGATACGGTAAAAACCTAATATTTTTGAGAGTATGTGACTTACCTCTCGTCACTTTGGTCATTAAAAGGATGTCAAGATGGCGGAATGATGCAGATAAAGTCGGTTATAAACGTTTGCTGTCAAAGTCTATGCTCTCGGGTTTTCCCAAAACATGAACACGATTTTGTGGCGATTTGTCTGCAGATTTTGTGTGAAGATAGTCAGGCTCGTGTGTTCTTGTGTTTAGACAGAAATGATATGTCACCATTGTCAACAGCAGACTATGTCAAACACCTGCAGGTATATTTTGGCTGTGAAAGGGAGAGGAAATGAAGAAGGAGGTGGAAAAGTGCGAGAGACGAGCGCTCTGTGTGTGTGTGTAATGAGATGGCTGACAGTTTCATTCAGGGCTGTGGACAGGAGAAAATGTCAATAAAAACGAGGAATGAAAAAGAATGTTTTGTCTTACCTATGTATTTTTCATTCTTGTGGTGGTTTCTCCCTTGACCGAGTCGGGGAACGTGAAAGTCTACTTGGTATGTAAAAGTCCTGACTAGATATCCGGATGCTGAGCTAAATGATGTGACTGGCTGTATGAAAGGAAGGCCTGGTATGGAGAAGTCAATGAACGGTAATAACGGACGAAGACACGTGGCCTGTAAAAGCAGACGATGGATCACGGGTGGGCGATATGGCGACACTGGGGTGCACAGCCTACAGACACACAGCCTAAGCCCAATCACATCCACCATCACGGCGCAAGTTTATCTCAGCGGGAAAATCTCTAATGAGTCATGGATGATTCATTGTGGCAGTTCGTTGCACAATGGCGAGGTGTGTTTATAATTAGAAAAATGTTACACTCTTATGACCAGATGGTTAGTTTGCAGATTGTCAATATTCAGGCAAAGCGATGTAAGGGTTCATGTGGACAGACTAGTGCGATTTGTTGGCATACAACGACAACAACACAACACAGGCTGTCTAAACCAAACATTGTTGTCGTTATTGTGTTGTTTGCGACTTTTGACTGAACACAAATTATACTGAATACTGGCTGAACTAACCTTGTAGTCAATTATTGACCTAACTCCATAGAGTTTACTGATCGAGTTTCATAGAGGTTTTTCTAAAAAGCATTTTGTAACATGTACTGTAGTATGACCGGACACTTGACACTGGATGAAGTACAAACACCTTCAAGCTCAATACTCAAGTTTTTTTCCCACTATTAGTCACCTGCACACAGGCACAAATTTAACAAGCTCTTTACAGCATAAGAATTTTCTAAATAAGTAAAAAAGAGAGAATGAATTTGTACTTTTTAAAACTTAGGATTGTAATATTATTTTTTTAAAAACACTAAAACAATCACACATAACATGGGCTATTTCATAAAACAGAATGAAAACAAAATTGAAAATAAATGTTTTGAGCCAGAGGAACAGAAATTTTAACAGTTTTCAAGAGCATGAGTTTCAAGAAGCAAAATTTCGGATACTGATATAAACATTCATTTTTTATGAGCCTTTTTGTTTACCTTTCCGTGTTTGTCACTGATGGTGTATCATCGGTCATCTCTGGTTTTTTTCTTGCGATAGACAATCGTCTTCATTACAAGATTCCATTGCGACCAACTTATTCCTAGGTCGTAGTTGAACACTAAGAGCTCGTCTTCGTAGAGCTGAGCCATTTCTTGTGAAACTTGTAACTATTTAATGTAATGATTTCAGTATTAACAAGAACTGATTAACTGATTACATCCACTTATTAATCGTGATATAAAAACTTGAAATATATGATATAAAAACTGTTGAGCTTAAAAATAATTGTGCACATAAAATGAGCTACAAAGTTTTTAATTATCTTCTGGTAGGGGAAAATATTTCAGTTCGGGCCTGGCTTTTTTGTGTTTTTTACCCAGATGGAGTCTGCTTTAGAGCTAGGCCAGAAATATCTATTGGTGCTCTCTGGGATTAGTCATTCATCGGGCATGATGGCAGCAGACTTATTTCCATCGTCGAATAGCTCGATAATGTGGTACATCCTTTAAATCTTTGATCATCAAAACCTAGCAAATAAATAGGAAAAGACTTTGTAAGAAACTTTAGCAAATTACATGTCTTTTCTAAATATTATTACCTCACTCAAAATACTGCATTTCATTTTAATTGGACACTGGCCTATATCAACCTAAATAACTTGTTTACAATTTGTTTTGTTTTTATTGATCATGCGTTTTCTATTAGGTGCATTTAATATTATAAGGGCACACCCAATCCAGTGGTTTTTTTAACAGATAGAAACTATCTAATGCTAACAAAAATAATATGCTTTGAGCAGAAAAACCCTTCCAATGCCTATATATGCTCATACTCAGCCCATTTAAATTTAACACACTATCTCCTCTAGATACATCCCTGTCGTTAAAATAACGTAATTGCATTTTCGCTCTATTTTATATTTAAATATGGCGGTGACCGGAACACATGCGAATAATGGTTGCGAGAGTGATCGTTCTTGATAATATAGCTACTTGTGTATATAATTTATATATTTTGAGACAGTGATAATCATTAAGTATTAAATATATTTATATGTTATTTAACAATATACATAATAACTACGAATAAGCCCTTTGTAAAACGTGTCTTGATAGTCATACATCATTCATGTCAGCGAAAGGTTGCGCGAGTGAAGGTTCTTGATAATATATCTCTACACTTTATATTTTTTGACACAGTGATAACCTTTAAGTATAAAATATATTTATAAGTGATTTAACAATATACAAAATAATTACAAATAAGCGCTTTGTAAAACGTGTCTTGATAGTCATACATCATTCATGTCAGCGAAAGGTTGCGCGAGTGAAGGTTCTTGATAATATATCTCTACACTTTATATTTTTTGATACAATGATAACCTTTAAGTATAAAATATATTTATAAGTGATTTAACAATCTACACAATAATTACAAATAAGCGCTTTGTAAAACGTGTCTTGATAGTCATAAATCAGTCGATGTCGGCAAGCTTGGCTCAAACTTGGTGACCGGGATTCCTGGCCGATTACTGTTCCGCCAAGCTTTTTCCAAGTTCCCCATCGCAGCTGAATGAGCGATCGCGTTGCGCGCGCAACGGGAAAGTTGGCGCTTGCTTGGTGGATGCTTGGTGCTGGGCAAACCAATGTTACAAGATTTTCCCAAGCGTGGCCCAAGCTTGGTCGAATCTTGCCTGTTTTCTGGGTGGTCACAAAAAATGTGATCTTGAATTATGTGTGCGTGTGTTTGAGGGATAGGTCTCCACTTGTGCATGGTTGTGCATGCTTGTATGAAAGAGAGAGAGAGCGCATGTGTGTGTTTGTGAGAGAGAAAGGAATAGGTCTCCATGTACTTTTCAAGCTTTAAAATACTATAACTTTGGCATTATATGTTAAAATATGTTTAAATACACAATACAGCTATAACACACCACCTTGTTTCTTATTTCTATAACTGTTGCTGTAATTATGATTAATGTTCAGTTATCTTTGAGCTTCATTATAGCAATCTGTGTTGCAATATATCAGATAAGGCTTTAAAACAGGTAAATTTCGGTTTTGTGTACATGGCCTTTCGTTATCTGTTTCTCTTTTACCTAATCTACTTTTCACATTATGCTTATATCTTGCATACATTTTAACACTAAAGATTGGTATTTGCTAGTCAAAAATGTCATCTAGTGTACTTACTTGAATCTTTTCTTGGGCTCAGTGTTATGCTTGCAGAACCTCTTTCACTGAGCAGAGTTAAAATCCATTCCTTGATGTTGCTGTCGTTATTGTCAAGCCGGAAGTTTAAGACAAGATCAGGAGGGCTACCACTCAAAGAGCAGTTTATTTGTCTTTGAGTGTTCTTGTGTGAAGACAGGGATGTCAAGACACATCCAGTGACAGCCGTTGTGTAAGCTTTAACATCTAATTCTACATCTTCATAAACTGAAGAACTGACAATTTTCACAGATTCTTTGACGAATCGAGGAGGACCTGCGGCAATAAAAGGAAAACGTATATAGTATCTTAAGCATGCTTTAATAAACTGATCAATACTTTTAAGTCAAAAAATTTAATGGCACACAGAATTTACCAGTACCACTCACAGACCAGTAACAAATTTAAACCAAGGGATCCTTACATTATATTATTTATAAAACTTCTGAGATTTTGTGGGATGATACTGTTTCCTTTTGTTTCTCTGCTGAGTTCAGACAATTCTGTTTTCGGTTTGTTTCCTATTTATTGGACACTATGGACATCAGAAAAGTTTGTTGTAAAAAAGTGTACAATTTCTGTGATGCCAATAACTTCACGTGACGACACTCACAGATACACTCTCAATTAACAAAAATCAAGTAATCCGTAAACGAAGCAAAAATTAGTGAAGTTAGATATGCTTACACCTGACAAGAAATGACACAGATCGATTAAAGGTTGATCCGCTTCCTTCACAGCTAACAATTGGCCAGTCATCAGCACAATGGAATACAAATGATTTGTTCAGGTTTCCTTCTTGCGAAGAAACTGTTTGTAAAGTAGTTCTATTTTTCACGAGTAGGCGGACAACGGCAGGAGGACGTCCTTTCTCAAACGAGCAAGAAATGTTGACCCTCTGTCCTTCGTTTATGAGGTAAGTACCATTAACCTCATGTCCGTCAACAGTGAGAGTTTTTACGCTTGGTGGGTCTGCAAACATAAATACATATTTATTTTTTCACATGCAAGCACTCACACACATTGACTTGACTTGGTCTTAGCCCTCGTTATATCAACTATTTTCCAGAAAATAATTTATGATAAAGGTAAGAATTAAATGCTGTCACTAACCCACTTAATAATCCTCTAACGATGTATGATAATACTGGATTGCTACACATTACCATAGAGACTGGTCATTTTCTTTGTGTGGTGTTCCTGTTCTGTATAGTTTTGTACACTCTATTTCTTTCCATCTTGTTCACGTTCTAGGCTCTTGTGACCTTAAATCTTTTTTCGCCTAGACATGTGTCAATATTTATGTTGTTTCCAAATCCATGATATTATTCCATTCTTGACTCAAGATCATGTATGAGAACTCAGATGCATAATGGACATTCTATACATGTTAGACAAAAGCTATAACAGCTTTTCAGAGACTGGATACTTGTAGAAACACCACAAACAGTGTATGAAAGTGAAAACCCTATAAAGTAAGCGAAAGTGTACTATTATTTATATATTCTTTGCAGTGCTCTCCTTCTTGTGCATTCCAATACTAACCACTGTTACAATGCCAGGTAAAGGTAAACAAAATGTACTATATGTATATATCTTGTGATGCACATACCGTGGCAATGAATATCGATTCTAACGTACTTTATCATGATAATCATGTCATCTATGCCTAGATATTTCTGTAATTTCAGTCATGGACCAGCTACATGTTATATGGTATATGTTCTAAGGTCTCTGACAAACACAGTTATAGGAAGTTCACATGCAGAAATAATCCACATAGACAAACCTACATAAAACATAAAGTTTTAGTCCCTTTTCCATGGTTTTGATGTCACCAGAGTCTTTCCATGTCCAGGTCCACTCGATTTCCTCGTGTGATCGGTTCAGTACCTTGTAAAGTCTTGCTGGACCTGCTGCACTGAGGCAACCAACAGACGTGCTTGTTACTTCGGTACAATGGTTTGTCTGAAATATTCTTCCATCATATTCCCAGCTGCCCATGTCTAGTTTGGTTTGTACCTCAACTCTATAATTAAAGTCAGACTTTTTACATCCTGAGTCGTTCAGCCAGAATGTTAGATTGACAAAACTGCTTTCCGGAACAGAAAGGGTGTCTAAGTTAAAGTTGAGAAATTCCAAGAGGGGACCTGTAACAAATGTTAGAATAGAGACAAAACGAAATATAATAGTATTTTGTAAATGGCAATTTAGAATTTCATAGTCATCTATCAAAGAATATATTTAATTTTTCAAAAGACGCAGTTTAGAAAACGTCCATCTCTTTACGGTGTCCTCGTATCTACTATTTAACGGATTGGGAGTGTTTTCTGAAATAAATGTAACCATAAAATGTATTGGGATGAGTTAAACTGTTGTGGTCTACACAAAAGAAAAGCATCCATTTAATAGTAAAAGAAAAAGATATGTCTGCAATGTTGACACAATATATTATGATTATGTTTTATCTTCGTAGCATGAATATTTTTTAAGAGTCGGGTATTGGTAGTTGAATTGTGAATTCATTGTATCTCTTTGCTGTAATTAGATAAAGTAGTCAAATGAATAGATACTAAGGCAACACATCATCAGAAATAGTAAAAGTGAAAACTCACATGTCAACACATGATCAGAAATAGTACGAGCGAGAGCTAACATGTCAACACATAATCAGAAATACAGAGGATGCGGGACACCTTCCTGAGGATTAATTTGCTGATGACTAAAGGCTGCCAAGTCCCTCTGCCTGGTTCCATTGATCTTGGAACAGATATTAAGAAGGGAGACAAGACTGTTCCTGTTCCCTAGAGAGAGGCCTTGGAACCAAGAGATGAAAGAAAAAGCGATGAGACTTTAAATGAAGGACTGATAGAACCGAGTGAGGATGAATGAGCTGTCAGAGAAAGATCTGAGTTTCCGTATAGGAGAGTATACCTTATTAGTTTTACCATCAAAGCACTAAGTAAACTTTAGATAAAGATAATAAAACTCACAGTTGAATCCCCTTGAAGAGTGCATCTTCTGTAGCAATAGCAAAAGACATAGAAGCAGCGACAGCAAATGTTTCTGCATTTCAACAGCCTGGTATCAACAATAAATTCACTGTACTTTATGCCAGCAGCCTCACGAATGACAAGACTTTGTCACGTTGAGGAAGAAGATTCGGGCATCTCTCTATTACTAAGCTACACCACTAAAGCCTAATTAGGTACGTTGGAACCATCCCATCAGCCCTTAAGCCTCCTTAAGTCAGCCAGGAAATTCTACATATGAAATCGAAACTTTGAGAAGTGTAATCCGTTAGAATCTTTCATCATGAGCATAAGCAGCTTATTATGTTGCCTTGGCATTCAGTAAGTGGATGGTAATGTGGTCTGAACTGTGAGTTCTGCCGCTTCAAAGGTGGCGTGCAAAAGGATGAACAGTTCTAAAATGGAAATTTTTAAGACAATCCTTGAAGATGTTTTCTCAAGTGACTTAGGTGAAGTTAAGAAATAAATACTAGAGTTGACAAAATTTATTAGCTTGCTAAAAACCGCGGTTAGTGGGGTTACTTTCTTTTCTAAATACAGTAAAAACTCAGTGCAGTATTTTCTCGAATCTGAGTGCACCTTCGATCTCAAGATAGATATTTACAAACATCACCATACACATAAAGTATTTGTTTACTATGGTTTTTTGTGTCTATGTCAATCTAGAGTTCTGCAATAGCGACAATAACTCTTTTTACCTGATCAGGTTTAAATAAATTACATTCCCTTAATATATACTACCTACGCAAACACGAAGGTGTGATCAAACATTTTCACTATTCCATTTCGGCAAACTGAACGCACTCGGCTGAAGACTGGACTCGCCATCCTGTATCAAAGTTGATATTTGACCTCTTAAATCATACTCTCGTTTTTATATAAAATCATTTCATTTTTCATTTAATTTCAATAACCAAAAGATTGGGTAAAAAGCCAAGAAGTCTTAATACTATATAAAACTAATTTGAAAGTCATCGTAGAGCGTGACTAGAGTTCTTGCTTCAAAACAAAATGATCTTTCTCTTTTAAGAAGGAATCAGGAAATATCTCCTTCCTGGTACCAGCACCCTTTGCAAAATGTGGGCTTTGATTCGATTTGAAAAGAAAACAAGAAGGATTTAAACAAGTTTCATCTTTGAAATTCCAATGAAGCAGTGATACCAAAACAGAATACTGTATATACTGTTTAAATTATCATTGTCGTTAAGGTGACCAGACGTCCCGCTTTAGGCGGGACAGTCCCGCTTTTGACCTCGTGTCCCGCTTGCTCATCGGGCGGGAAGCCCAATGTCCCGCTTTCTGGCTTTCTGGCAAGTCCATCAAATGTCCCGGTTGTCTTTAAAAATCACTTTTTTCGGCGTTCTTTGACGGTGACGACACCATCATCGGCATGTGTCCCGCTTTCGCCCCCGAAACGTCTGGTCACCTTAATTGTCGTTGTTTTTGTGCTGTAGCCAGGCAGTTAACACAAATGGACATATTTATTAAATGAACCAGGCACTAAGGTTTATTCTTTTTATATCAAAACTTTTGCTAACTAAAAACATCAACCATTCAAACATGAGCAATATTTTCTCTTAGCTAGTTATAGTGACCTGCATGTTTCCTAATGACAAGGTAAAACTAAAGGTAAAAGCACTTTCTAATTAAAGATATATTCCTATCAATTTTCACTTTGCACAGAAAGAGGTCAGCAGAAAGACATCAGGAAATGTCTACTGTCTAAACTTACACCATCATTGCTAATAAGCGATACGATATGGAAAATATAAAAACCTGGTGGGTTATCTCGATGCTAATCTTCAACCTGCTTTTCTCAAAATGGCCGCCACTGTATGTTCACACTTCTAACGTTTATAACTCACTCAGTTTTAGGACTAGAAGAACAACTTTTGTGTCAAAAGAAAGTTTAGAACCTTGACTTTTTAAAAAAATTGCAATTCGGCAAATCTCAAATTTCTGAGTTAAGACTCGATTCGTCGTGGAGGGTCACATATCTATATACACATTTACAATTGGTGTGTGTTGTTTCTGCTTCCTCGCATAAATCCAAGCTAATATTAACAAATTAAAGTTTCGTCCCTTTATAATAATGAACTTGCATAAACTGTTTGTGAATTGCTATAACATTTTTTCCGGTACTTTACAATATATTACGGAAGGTTTTACATTAAGCTCCTTGAATATAATACGCGAGAGATGGAATTTTAATAACTTGTCTACAATTCTTTTAAGTTCATGTTTCTCTGTGGATGAGGTTATATTTATAGTCAAATGTGTTTTATGCATGGGAAAATAAGAAAAACTAGAAACTTCTAGACATCTCGGTTTGAAAGAAATACAAAGATCGAGCTAGATGGCTAGAGAAAGATTAAAAAGCAGCAGTAATAATCACAAGAAACATTCTCTACTATTTGGCAACACTCAGTTTACGAATGGTAAGTATTGAGTTGATTAACTTTCCTTCAAATGAAGTAAAGTGAATCTGTTACCTGTCACAATGACCTCCAAAGTTTTGCATCTTGCTATATGTTAGCGTGAATGCGGATGGAAATCATATTAGTTTTGCAAGATACTTCATATGCTAATGTTGATAAGCATTCAAACCGTTTGTAACAAAAGTTTATTTTCTTCTGATCAGTGCTGTCATCACAAATTAAGTTTGTTCCTTCTCTTTAATATGACGAGATCAGTTTGCTGACAAAAACTGGGGCACCTGCACGTCACCGGTTTGTTGACATTCAAACCGCTGAGACAACAATTCGTCGTCCTTTTATTTCCTCATTAGTTTTCTTGTTTGCTTGTCAACACTTGAGTTTCTGTGAGACTGATTCTGAGATTTCATGTCATGACATGTCACGGCCAGGGTATAGTGTGTTGTGAGGGAAAGACTGTCATCGTGACAAGATGTTGGCCAACTGTAACAGTGTCATGTGATTGTGGCGATGATATTGAATTCTGTCATTGATATTTATTTGTTCATTTGATAGCTGGTGTTGGTTATTAAATATATTTATATTGTAACTCTGGGGGGAAGTTCCTTGCAAAACGATTGTTGTTTCACTTTGTTGAAACAATGGGAACATGGTGCCTGAGGGTGACACGACTTTTTAACTATTTTAACCACTTAACAGTGTGTATCTGTTTCAAACTAACAACAATCTTTACTAAAACACTCACTCTGAAACTTTTTGGAGACATTTATAAGCGATTTGAAAGAACATTTGTACATCGTGTGAATGTGTTTGTGCCAAACAGTTAAACTTGTAAGATGTGTTGTATAAGTGAGCCGCTAGTGTTTGTTGTGTTTACATCAATTAATCTCTCAATTCAGTGAAGCGGGTTTTGATGAACCACTCATGTCTGTATTTAGACTCAGAGTTCTGTCCCGTTTGTTTACCACTGGCAATAGACAATATCAGATTAAACACTTTAGTGCACGGCACTGATATTACAGTCTGCTGAGGCCTTTTGACAGCACGTGTACAATCTCTTATAGACACATCGACACAGATATCACACTTGTAGACTGACACACCTACGGATATGATGACATATTAACATAGACACACCCACACACATTATGACACATTACCACACATACACACGCCTTTAACAGACAAACTTGATAAAAAATATATTTTAAAATAATTTATTTCTTACAAGTATCATTGTGAGAGCGTCATTGCATGACGTCATGACAAGGTGATAGACTGAAAGTATAAGAGGAGTGTAATGGACTGAATGGGGGCTCTGTGGGCAATAGCTAGCTTGGAGCATTCGTACAATCATCTGGCATGCGCCCACACACATCTAATTACAACGCATTCAGCGCCGATCTTAATAAAGAGACTTCAGAACAAATGGAAAGAGTATAATTAAACAAAAGAGTATATATATATATAAAAGAATAGCTTACAAGTACTGACATAATCTAAGAAACTTATCTCTCTGGTGTTTCTTCTTGATAGTTTCTCACGATAATAATTCCACTGCTCACTATTCACAAGTTACAGTTCAGTCCTATGTAGACTTCAACGAGAGTTCACAAATTCCTGCTTATCCAAATTCACACTTCACAGTTCAGTCCCCACGTGGGCTTTAACGTCTTCTATGATCTCTAAGACGGACTCTCAGTGGCCGCTCACCAGCTCGCTACCTGGAGAAGTGACGTTCTCTGCCCCTCCCCAGACTTTGTTGGTTCCTTTCTTCCGGTGGGCGTAACTTCCTCCCGGTGGCCTTGGAGGTGGAGGAAGGCTCTGGACGCAGGTGGACGGGGCGTTGCTCGCCTCAGGCGGTACCCGGCCTTCAGCTGGACAACGAGGGGTCGGGCTGTTACCCGATAGTCTCCCCCTGGCTATGGTTGACTCGCTGGCCGCTTACGTCAGGTGTTGTCGTTATCGCCGACTGGCCACCGGTGTTCAATAGGCGGCCAGACATTTGGCGCGCCGGTCGGGCCGATATGCCGCCAGCTTGACCAGTTCACTGCTTTCATCATTGTAAGCAACCTTACCCCCACCCGACTAACACATTAAATCCACTAACTACACAAAATGCGACAAAAGTAGAAACATATTTTCTACAAGGAGAAACACTGAAGTGTTGATGGCAGACAGACACACGACTACAAAAGGACTACAGGTAAAAGGTGTGACAGTGACAGTCCCCTTCAGGCTGTTACTAGTCAGGGGAGACAATCACAAGTTGTGACGTACTGCGGGACACGAGGTCAAGTCGTGGAGAGCAAACGCTGTCTCGATAAAACCCCGTAAAACTCATTGAATCAAAATCAGAGTACTCCAGACAGACGACGACTTTTCTCTCCAGACCATAAACAGGTCCATTCGTCACCCACACCAAGTCACTGCGGGCCGTAACCGCGTCCTCGATGTCTTCACCCTCCATCACTCGCGCTGGGATACCCGCTTCTTGCAGTCCTGTGACCACACCCGACTGATCACTGACGTAACGCCAGGAAAGCACCAGCACATCTCTCCACTGTAGACAGGGTGGTGTTGTGCTGCCGAAGGTAGAGGTCGATGTTGTAGATGTTGTTGTGCTGCTCTCTGTCAACATGGATATAAACAATAGCATCATGACGTGATAAAGTAAACTGACAGACTCACGTGACTAACACACTGTCTTATTTACAAGACTCCTTCTCACCTGCTTGATATTTATCACACAAGTAAGTGTTTAACTGTAAACAACACAAGACTACACAATACAAACACCTACCCTTAACACCAACACGGAGACTGTGTAGGAAGCTGGCCACCTCACGACCACACATGACACAGTCACCTGGCCAGTCTCCTGAATGACCCTGACCTCGGTGATACAGTCGTGTGACTGACAGGTCGTCTGTGTGGTCGGGCACACCTCGCTCACTGTACGGGTCGACATCACGGCCTCTAGTGATCCTCAGGTCCTGATCGTCTTCCTTGACGACGACAGGTGGAGAGCGGAGGGGTCTGGTTAAATGTTTAACTTGCAAACCGGCAGGTCTGTGTTCAGGGAAACAACCTGCCGCCCAAAGATGGAGACTAGGAACTCGTGTCAGCAGCTTGTTGCAGAAAGATTCAAAAATCTTGATTCTGTAACACAGAATGTAGTTACACGCGTTACACTGTGTAGTGTCATGAATGATCGAGTGACTCTGTGTATCATGTTTAATATCGTTACCCAGGGCTTCTGCTAAGGCTAAATTCTTTGGGGTCCCAGGGACCCCTTCTTCAGATTTTTAAGGGGTCCTTGTTCTTCGCCCAAATTAGAAGAGGACCCCATTGACGAAAATTGAGGGGGTCCTCCGAACTTTTAATGCGTACTGTACGCAATTTCTTGCTCAAGCAGAAGCCCTGCAGTTACCCATGATGTCATCAAGTAAGTGATGTCACAATAATGACACATGTTGTAACACAATCTGTAACAGCCGATGCTTCAAAACAAATCTATTTTGACCACACAACAGCTCCATCAGGTGTCTCAACCGTTGAGGAAACATCAACAGCACCAACTAATTTTTAAGACAATACTTTAGAACAGCATCAACCAGTGTGTCTATCATTACATCACACGCTGTACAACTCACCTCAACTCACTCTCTACTTCATCAGTGATGACGTACAACTTCCCTCCTCTCGCCGCCCGTGACAAGTCGTTGACGGCCTTTATAACGGCTTCACCGTCATGAAGATCATACTGCAGGAGGTGAAGCTGACCGTGTGATACACCTGATGACTGTTGTGTGTTTACTGTCTGCAGCAACAGGTGATACAACATGATGCTCGCTGCACGACTCCCCCTCCATGTACTGACAATGTAGACGTGGTGACCACATCGCAGCCACTCTATGGCCATCAGCAGCAGCACCACAGTTTTACCTGTACCGGCCGGTCCGGTGACAAAGACTCTTGAAGGCGCGGTGTGTAGCAGGTGAACTTGCTCCGGGAAGAGTGTTACTACAGCAGTGTAGCACTGTCCTGTACACCACACGGCCTGACCCAGGGTCTTGACACTCACACGTGGAGGACATGTGTATGGCACAGTAACTGTTGTCGCCGGACCAGAGAGCCTGAATGAATTTATAAAACAATTAATTAAGATGGCTTGAAAAAATGATAATATTTAATCACATTTGTTCAAACAGCCAGGGATATGTAGTAAAATATGTCAGCAAAATATGCAAAATTAATGTTTTTTACTTCTCGGCATTTCTTTTTACTTTGCTCCAATTCAATATTTGTCGATGGTATTTCAATAATTAAAAAAACATCTTTTTTTGTCCTTTTAATTAACGTAAACAAATGTATACTTGTAATCAAAAGCAAAATCGAATCATTTACGAGAGAGACGTTAAAACTGTTTTCAATCTTCAAATGCATACAAGTGTAACCGAGTGGTGACGTTAGGGTGTGACAAGGATTTTCTCTAACAAACTCGAACAGAGGCAGAGAAACAGACAGGTGGCGACCCCTTAATTCACGAGCTTGAATGCTACTAATGAAAGTTTATTGTGTCAGAGTTCTCCCGGTGGGTTGAGGCAGTTGTTAAGGTTTAGTTCCAGTCTATACCTAAGATATGTTTTAGTTCTTCCCTTTCTGGTTTGTTTTCATTACATCCAGCAGCACATGCGGGTGCTAAGTCTACCCCCACATGAACAAGAAGGAGAATGTTTATATCTAGTTAGCTATTTTCCCTTAAGCCTCATTCTTGCTGTTTTGGTTTGGTCACACGTGTCTGACTTTAAAGAGCATCAAAGTGTGAAATGATGATCAATCAGTCTGCTAGTACTTTTGCATTTATTTTTACATTTATCTTGCCATCCTTATGTAATTACTGGTTTTTTGTCCATTTTAAACTCTCGTGGTGAAAAAGATATGTTTATGGTGGTGACTTAACGGTTTGTGTTTTTGTTTTACTGCCAGTCTAGCTAGTCTATCAGGCTTTTCATTTCTTTTTATTCCGATATGGGACGGAACTCACAGGAACTTGATGTCTAAATTTTATTAATTTTATTTATGAGTGACAGTATCTTGTAGGCCATGTCTAATCTGTTTGAGGGTGTGATGTCTAAATAGCTGTCAGTGTGCTGTAAAGATGGTTCCACAGGATTATTAAGCCTTGCTGGAAGGCCTAGATTGTTTTATACTACTCCAAATAAAATTTGCCAATAAGTGCTGTCTGTGGTTTTAGATTGGTCTTTTAAAGTCGTACAGATGATCGCCATCATACTTTACATCAGTGATGCCCAACCTTTTCGGCCTGCGGGCCATATCCATTTTGGACAGACGTGTCGCGGGACACTTCACCGCAAAAAAAAAAAAAAAAAAAAAAAAAATAGACCAGATACCATTTTTATTAGAAACAAGTTGTACTTACCATTAATTATGTAGTAATTAGTTGGATATTTGAAGTTGTTTTACCGAAACCAACTTCTGAATCTCTGGCTGCATCGTAGAGACACCAAGTTGGAGCACTGAATCGAAATGTTCGTCCATCGAAAAAAAGATTGGGAGACGCCCCTACGTGGGGATAAATACTTTTTCTTCCCTTTTTTTTCGTTTTTTTTTTTTTTTTTGTTTTGATTACTAACATGCCGATTTCCTGCACTGTGGGCAGAAGTTTTGCGGGCCGGATGGCACCTCGTCGCGGGCCGAATATGGCCCGCGGGCAGTAGGTTGGGCATCCCTGCTTTACATGAAACAAGATCAGTTGCCGCCCTCTGTATATTAAAACTTGTGTATAAACATAAATAATGAAAGTGATTCATCGTGATAACGAGAGGCTGCGTGAGGTCACATGACTTATCAGAGCTCTGACGGACTAAGATTATGCTGTTTCTCTATCATGGACTTCGCACAAGGACTTTCAAGTTTTCTCTTTACACTGTCCAATGAGAATGCAATACTTCAAAAAGTGTGTGAAAGTGTTTTTAGGTGTTAGATTAGTATCTATGATTAAGATTATTTTGGGACTTTGGCTAGCCTTATGTTTACTGTTCCCCTGTGGGACCCCGGGGTATGCTTGCCTAGCGAGCATTGTAAGAATAGGGGCTCCGGTGCATAGGCGGTCTTAACTTTTCGTCTTAAGATGCCTTGCTTAACTCGCTTTTCGTCTTGGCTAAGTTCGCGGTCTCAAGCCTGTTGCATGAGCGATCTCAGCCCCTTGCTTAGCTGAGAAACGGGTCAGGTCAGCGCGGCGGTCGAGGTCAGCGATATAAATAAATTCGTCCGGGAGCGGCCTTGCCAACCGTATATTCCACCAATGAAAACTGCGCTACAGCGATGGTGCTGAGCCGCGAAATTCGTCTGCATACCATGGCTGAAACGAAGGAGAGATGTGCGACAGCGAAATATTAGTCTTAATCGAGGAGGTTACCAGGGAGAAGAAGAGGCTTTATCAGAAAAAGAAAAAGATGAAATAAGAAAGAAATGAAACAATTTAAAATCTTCCACAATTTCATCTCGCAGTCGTCAAAAACATCCACCAACGGGCGGGGGCAACCACCAGAAACACCCGTGATAAACAGAGAAAGTGATAAATATTTTAGATGATTGCAGACAACTGATGGACGGCATAAACATCGAAGGTTAGTCATTTTGTTTACCTGTGTAGACTTATTTTTTACACGTCTGTGTCATCCGCAGAAAAAGATCTAGATACCGAGAGAATGCCAATGCAAAGCCGATAGTCAGCACACAACAGCCGGTTTAGAAAATAAATATTTCCATCCGAAATACATTTATTTAAAATGACTAGGTACATTTCTCATTTAGTTTTTGTGACAGGTGGTGAATCATTTACACTGGTTCCTCAAGAAGTCTTTTATGATAGGGGAGAGTAATAAAATAATATTGACATATGTAGGAGGTGCAATATATGTACTTATGTAGAAGGTGTCCGGTCACTTAATCCCCAGACACTTCATCCCCGACACTTCATCCCCGACACTTCATCCCCGAGACATTTAATCCCCAGACACTTCATCCCAGACACTTCATCCCCGACACTTCATCCCCGACACTTCATCCCCGAGACATTTAATCCCCGAGACTTGTGTGACAGGTGACTAACCCGCACTACCCGTCAACATGGCGGACAGGAGTGTGAGCCCCCGACACTTCCTCCCCGACACCTCCTCCCTGACACTGCCTCCCAGCACTTGCCTATGTACGTGAGGAAGACATCGTCGATTCCTTCGAATTGCTTGCAGAGTCAATGCCACAACATGATCGCATGCCGGAACTTCTATCCTACTTCGAGCATACGTACATACGGGGCCGCAGACTGCGCGGTAGAGGGGATAACTACGCTTCAGCTTTATTCCCTCCAGACACTTGGAACAAATACCTGACGTCATCGGCGGTGTTGCACGAACAAACAACTCTGTGGAGGGTTGGCATCACGCCCTTCAATCTCTCTTCTCCTGTCATCACCCAACGATGTGGACATTCCTTGATGGTCTACGTAAGGATTGTCAGCTACACAAGGCGTCTGTTCTACAATCATGCGCCGGCACAGAGAAACGTCCAAAGGAAATGCGCTGAGTTAGCCAGGAGAATTAGCAACATTGTAGAGAGATATGAGTCAATGGATCGTCTTCTGTACCTCCGATCATTAGCTTACCTTTCATATTGATTAACAGCAATTACCTCCCGAACACTCAAGAACAATTTTCATATCATATTGTTGAAGAACATTACATTTACTTGCTTATATAAACTTTAACTAATGTTGTAGATGTTCAAATGACGTTGAAGTTAATAGCATGATTTGAATTTGAATTATTTGAATTTCAATTAATAAATTTCAATAAAATTTTTCGCTGACTTCATAATTTTTATAGTTAAGAATTTAGTTTAGGGATGAAGTGTCTGGGGATGAAGTGCTTAGGGATTAAATGTCTCGGGGATGAAGTGTCGGGGATGAAGTGTCGGGGATGAAGTGTCTGGGGATTAAGTGACTGGGAACCTATGTAGAACACCCCAGTTCCATCTTCTAATTCAATAATGGAAATGCTTTTGTTAGAAGTATATGCATATGTATTATTTTCTTGCATAACAAGCAAGAAGGAATTGAACATTTCAGACAATGTTTTCAAATGGGAAATTTTAAAAATGTACTTTATATCACATAGATATTCCTGATGGTAAGTTTGAACAAAACATAAAATATTAAGGAAAAGCGCCAATGTTTTTGTACTTTACTTCCAAAGCTGGCTTAAAATTATAAATTGTTTAATTCAAGTGCCAAACACAGACTATGACATAATTGGAGATGTACACAGCAGGTTTGTCTTTACATCCACAGTCAATTTGGACATTTAACCAGTTTTAACTACAATTAGTCTAATACATGTTACAGTACCAGTGTTCTACAGTTTAGATTCCAGTAGACACTGATCAGCTTCTGAGTGACATGGATGTGCAGTGTCTACATTCTTTACCAGTTGCATGTTATCAAGTTCTGAAATAGCTATACCTGGGTCTAGTGAAAAGTGCTAAATATTAACTCTAAAGAGAAAAACGTGTCCTTCACAATCCCACCAGCAGCATGTAGTAAATATCAACATTACTGCTTTTTATAGTTACTTGGCATCACAAAGAATAACAAGCAAGATAATAATCTATTTATATAGAAACCTTACACAGAAGAGTAATTCAAGCAATACCTTTACATAACCTAATGGCTAATGCAATGGTAAGTACTCAGTGCTCCCTTGTCAAATTGTCATGAATCAATTTCTAAAAAAATATTTCTTTCATGCAGCATCAACACCACTGAGAGCCAGAGAGCAATATTCAAAGCTGTCAAAGTGGCTTATGCATAGACAGTTGCACATTTCTGAAAAAAATCTTTTTGACTGTCAGATAAAACACACCAAGGTGATGTACCAAGCAGCCAGTATTCCATCTGTCAACTGAGTCATCTGAAGAAAACAAAATACCTGATGATACAAAAGAATCCACAACAAAGATTAAAGAAAGAAAAACTTTGTATCTCCTGGACAGTGAACTTGATCATGTTACAAAAGAATCGCAATTGATGGAAATCAAAATAAATCTGGCACAGGCTCAGGTAACAAATACTACATGGTTAAACAGATGGAAAATGAATTGGTAATGCCGGCTGCTCAAAGTGTTGACCAACTGGTTGAGGCGGATGCTGCTATTCAGCCAAAGTCAAATTGAATAATAAATGTTGTGACCATTCAGTTAGAAATTATGACAGCACTATGGAACACCTGATGAATTTAGCTTCTTTGGCAGGGATATATCTGAAGTCACACAATATATTCTGGAGCATTGGATATTAAAGGGGAGGAGTTTATGTATTTCTAAACCATGATGCAAACAAAAGGGTGCAATATATTATAACATGGAGTAAAGACACATACTAACCAGCCACAAGCAAACTTGTGCATTTTAAACCTGACAAAGCAAAGACAGTATTTATCATAGTTGTTCCTGAAGAAAATGGAACCAATTTTTGAGAACATCATTGGTTGTCTCAATGGTGTCACTTGTTGAGCTGTGGGCACAGTTGAACTTTTCCTTGGCTCTAGTGTCTGCATTTTAAAAAAGGGGATACTAAGCCAATCAGTCAGCGGGTAGCCACTGTCTCCCATATTCATCCCATGTCAATGACAAAAGTGTCAGCCACTACAACTTGCACTATGCCTTGTTGCATAAAATTGTAATGCCACCATCACCTGCAAAAGACGTACATAGGAAACATTATTGACCTCAATGATTTAGATATTTTAGTATTCACATCTCAACGAAACTGTCCATTTTTAGTTAAAAAGGACGATGTGAACATTAACCTATTATGATTATTTACCTCTTGAGCCACATGCTTACAACTTGAGACATACTGCAAGGAACTGCCTGTCAAATTGATGAACATGTATTAAATCAAACTATATCGGAGATTCTGGGTGCTCTGCTACTTTATTCTGTGTTGTTTTACTTAAATACAATGACATCAATTTTTTAATAATGTTAATGTTAATAATACTCTAAAACAATCTTGGAGCACAGTGGATGGGCCAGAATTGTGCCTCTGCTCATATGAGCCAAGTATAGCAAACTGTGAATTTTCTTGGATTATTGCTGTCACCAGAGTGAAAGTAGAAAATTTTCATTACTTTTATTGCAAAGTTCAAGTTTTATCCTTTCCAAAAATGTATTGGTTTTGTGGTCTCATGTTTACCTGAGAGCAGCAATAATAACAACAAACATCACCCACTGTCGTCAACACCGTTTTAAGTTATACGCCATTGTTTTGTTATGTGATTATATTTTGAAGTCATTCTAACATTATTAAATATTTTTAACGTAATGCTGTCAATTACACTTATTAATTATATATTTATATAGTGGTGGTGACTATGGTCTTACCTGCAGCAAAGGCGGAGTAGAGTCTTTTCGTTGAAAATGATGGTCGAAATCATTTTCCACTGTTATGTTCGCTCGACGGAATCGAAAATGATGAAACAAATCGACGTCATACATTTCAAATGGATTTGATGGATCGCTGAAGTAGTCAAAAATCTGTATCTGTCAATGGTATACTCAGGGCAACTCAGTAAACAACACGATCAAGCGCCACTGTTACTACGACAGCCGCCGTACGGTCATGCGTAAGCAGCGTGTTGCGGCTAAGCAAGGAGTTAAGCCTGGGGGGGACCAGTCTTAAATTTTAAGACTAAGACCGCTTGCCTAGCGAGTTGAGACCGCCCATGCACCGCGCTTAGCAGGCGTCTTAGGTTAAGACAGCGTGCTTGGCTTAACTGCGGTCTTAACTCGAGTTAAGACCGCCTATGCACCGGAGCCAGGGTCCCTGCCATCCAGCCAGGCGTGTCGTAAGAGGCGACTAAGGTGGACACCTCACCTAGAGGTAAAATAGGTTGTGGTAGGGCTAACATCCCCACCATGTAAAAAAACCCATGTTACAGAAACTAAAACCAGAGAACTCGTCACAGATGGCGAAGGTAATGAAGCACACCAGGAGACTGGACTAATGAAGGTCGACAGCCAAACCCGAAAGGGAGCTGGCGCCCCGACAGCGGATTTACTCAAGCCGAGGCAAAAGTTGAGGGTGGGGTGCTGGAACGTCCAGACCTTGTACCAGACTGGCAGGATGCATCAACTTGTCAAGGAGTTTGACAACTACAACTTCAACATCCTGGGAGTCAGTTAGGTCAGATGGACCGGCACGGGAAAGAGGAGACTAGCGTCAGGACATACCATCTTGTTCTCAGACGCTCAGCACTCTGAAGGAGTAGCTCTACTCCTCAACAAGAAAACGGAAAAAGAACTGCTGGAATGGAAGCCTTATGGACCCAGGCTTTTGAGAGCAAGATTCCATTCAAAGTACACCAAGCTGACAGTGCTAGCCTGCTATGCACCAACAAATGACTCCGAGGCAAGAGACAAGGATGCTTTTTACGATCAGCTCCAGGCAGCCTCAGAGAGCGTTCCAGCCCACGATATGCTGCTCATCATCGGCGATCTCAATGCCAAGGTGGGAAGCCGCAGTTTCTCTGAAGCTGCGTCGATCACGAGGAAAACAGGCACGTCAGCGGAGAGTGGACTCCGGCAAACTAAAAAATCCAGCCACTGAAAGGGCCTTTGCTATGGAAGTAAAGAACAGGTTCCAGGCACTAGGAGACCAACAAGAGATGACCCTAGACGACTTCAATGGAGTCTTACAGGAAATAGGAGAGAAAATACTGGGCTTCCAACGGAAAAAAGAAAGAACAGTGGATCAGAGAAGAGACATGGAAGAAGATAGAAGAGAGAAAGTCAGCCAAACAAAGAATCAACAGCACTAGATCTGAACGCCTGAAGGAACAACACAGACAAAGGTATACAAAACTAAACAAAGAGGTGAAGAGGATGACAAGAACCGACAAAAGATACTACATAGAAAAACTGGCAGATGAAGCAGAAAAAGCAGCAAAGAAAAACGACTTGAAGACACTGTACAAGATAAACAAACAGCTAAACAACGGGTTTAAGAACAGTGATGTGCCAGTGAAAGACCTGAACGGTAATGTCATCGAGGGAGAGGCAGGAAAACTACAGCGCTGGAGGGAATATTTTGAGTCGGTTCTGAACAGACCAGATCCCCCTCAGCTTGCAGACATCCAGCCAGCAGCTATAGACCTCGACATCTGCACAGACCCGCCAGCGAATTTGCTTTTCCCCAATAATTGTTGTATAGCGACCATATTCGAGCCTTCAGATTGGTCGCTATCTCACGTGATTTACTCTCTAACCCATACAGCTGTGCACACACACATCGCACTGTTTTAAGTTGTCGTCTGCTCGATGTCAAGACTCCGCATACGGCAGTTTGTGGCACGAATAAGCAGCTTTAATAAATATTACAAAGTATCATTTAAAAAATAACCATTAGATTATATATTATAGGCTGTACAACATACTCCGGAAATTTATGGTGATTCGTGACAACGATAAAAAGGCTTTACGAAAATTTATAACACCTCGATGATCGTTCCCGTTTCTAAACATTACTGTAGTAAATGAGTTGCAAAAAATTCATTTGCACAATATGAGCAAATCCCAGTAGCAAGTAAAATCGTTTTACATAACTGTGCAGGTTTCTGTGTGAAAATGTCATTTTGTATTTCTAACTTAAGGTAATTTGCAATTGCGATGTCAAGTTGACAAGGGCTATGATTCCGCGGAAAGTTTAATTGTTCGCGCGCTTATCTGCAGCAGTTTACTGTACAGCTTATCATTTAAGCGAGTATTTGGCACAATATCGACAACACTAGCATTTTAGTTATCATGTCGATTCAGACGACACACACAACTAAACCCTGTGAATCAGGTGCACCAATCAAGGAATATCCTGACTTGCTGGTATGTATATATTTGTCAATTTTCAATTTTACATACATTTCTTACGATAAAAGTACGTGTTAATCCCAGAGAAAGACGTACTTTTGATCGGGAAGTTTAGACAGTAGTTTTGCCTTATACTTTTGTTCTTCACACAAAGCAGCATAACTGCATGTCTTCCTCTATTATTTTCGGCCTGCAAAAATATATACATTTGCCCATTTATTCAGGCCTATATATAAGGTTCCCAAATGAAGATTTAATTTTTTCAAAGAAATCATTTTCCCAATGGTTTCAGAATGAGATACTGATGCTTAATTGTGTTGTATCATTATTGCATAAAAACATTTCTAAACTCATGAACAACAATTATTAAATTAAAAATATGAGGAAATGGTAATTGCTATTAATAATGTTTGAAAAATGAAGAACAAAAACAAGGCTTTTGAATTTGTAACATTTTAGAAAGCAGCAGAATCATTCATAAAATAATGTATTACCATTATGCACTTAGCATTACTGTTCTCTGCTGTTCTAATTCTTATGCAACAACAGCATCTATTTGTTAAAATCAGGGCAATGCTAAATACAGCTGCATGCTATTTTTTGCTTCTCCTTCTCCTAAACATTGCTGTATTATTTAACAAAACATAATTTTCATTGTAATATAAAATTAACTGAATTTTGCTATTTTAAACATACATTTTTTTTATTTTTGACAGGCTGTTTTAGGTTTATACTTAGCATTCAAAATTTCAAAATGTTTATTGGTAGCTTTTACATTGTTGTTGAATTATTGGCAGGCCATCCTTCCTGAAGGACAGGAATATCATCTCTGCTGGTATTCAGCAATGGGTGAAGGCAAGTTTAAGTGTGAAATAAGACTGCCCATCACTACTGCAGAAGATGCAAGAGCTTGGTTTGACCAACACAAGAAAAAGGCCCAGATTACATGGCG
Source organism: Pomacea canaliculata (assembly GCF_003073045.1). NCBI lineage: Eukaryota > Metazoa > Mollusca > Gastropoda > Architaenioglossa > Ampullariidae > Pomacea > Pomacea canaliculata. The sequence continues at coordinate 11,424,031 of NC_037596.1, read as the reverse complement.
CGTAAGAACAACTGCCCGAGTTACTGGGAAAGGAACCCTACTGAAAACCTATTACAGGTGTCAGCACAATACTTTACCAAGAAGTAAAACAGCAGATGAGAAGCCAAACTCCAAAAATACAAATTGTCCCGCTCAGATGACCTTGACAGTCAAAGCAACTACCATGTAAGTTCTGTCTTTCAATATCAGTATTACTTTGTGTGTGTATGGTGAGAGTATATTAAGTCATACATCTGTCATCTCATATCTACAGCAATGTTATTTAACTTTCTGTGTGGTTTTGCAATATATTATGCATAGCTAACTATCTTGTTCCAGGAAAAAAAGCAGTGACCATCATTTGCCAGCTTTGCCTATGATTGTGCATATTGAGCATGTGCATAATCATCCAATCACAGGCAATGCCAAAGTAATGCAGCACCAGGATGTCTCAGAGGACACAATTCAAAAATTCAAAGATTTGTTTGCTAGAGGGCACACTCCAGCATCTGCTCTCAATATGCACAAATTTAATCGTCACATGGGGCACCCAGACAATTACATCTATTTGGCCTCTGACCGTTCAATTTGTCCAGACTTGAGTTTTGTTTACAAGTAAGTAAAGTCTCTTGTGATACTACATTAAGTGCATCATTCATTGAACATTAAATGGGCTACTCTTTAATGTTGCAATGCACAAGGTTACATTTTCAAATAAGGTCATTTTTTTGTGTTTTCTGTTGGAAAGAAGCAATGTATATGGGGTCAAATTAAATGTAGCAACTTATCATGGATCATAAAGTTGTAATACAAGTTAAAACTGGAATAAGATTGAGATTTTTCCTGATAGGCCTCTTGGTACCAAAATTATTCAATTGTCCACAAGAAGTGATGGTTACTTCCATTTTTAGTTTAAACATTAGTTTAATAAAATAAGTCCGCGAGACAATGCAGTGTTCAGAAGTGACAATTTAATTCTCCCAGATGCTATTCTCAATTTAAACATGCACAAATATGCCTTTTTTTCCAGACTGTATGCCAAAGTTTTCCAAAAGAGCTATGGTGCAGATTCAGGACAAGGTCTCCTGACTGCTGTAAATAGTATGATTGAGAACTATAACAATGAACAGAAACTGAAGTGTGCATCAATGGAGCTCATTAAGGACAAGACTGTGATTGCTGTGTATACTCCTTTAATGAGGCGTATTAGTGAGAAGCATAGGGCCAGCTGTGAACTAGTTTTCATTGATGCTACAGGATGAGTAGACCGTTACAACTGCAGGGTCTTCCTCCTTCTTACACACAGTCCTGCTGGAGGTTTGCCACTAGGGTGCATTATAACCACCTCTGAATCAAGAGATGCCCTAGAGCTAGGCTTTGACTTGTACAAGAGGCTGCTCTCAAAAGATTCCTTTAATGGACGAGGGGAGAGAGGGCCAGTTGTAATTCTCACAGATGACTGTGAAATGGAGAGAAAGGCACTGAAAACGGTGTTTCCAGAATCATTTCTTATTCTGTGTGTGTTTCACATCCTTCAGGCAGTATGGCGGTTTCTGTGGGACAGTAAGCACGCAGTTCCAAGAGATGATCGTCCTCACCTCCTGAAACTTGTCCAAAACCTTGTGTACGCGGACAATCAACAGCAGCTGCAGGACTGTTACACTTTGTTAATGAATGATCCTGTTGCTCTGCAGCACCACAGTTTTATAGAATATGTCAAACGATTGTACGAGCGTCAGCATGTGTGGGCCATCTGCCACAGAGAGCAGCTGCCTGTTCGTGGCAATGACACCAACAATTATGTTGAGGCAGCCATGCGGATTTTAAAGGATAGGATTGTAACGATTCGCGATTCGGGCGAATCTAATTAGATTCATTTTTATTTTTAATTCTCCTTGATGTCAGGGGAGGGAAGTCGCGCGGAGGCCGCGTCAGTTCTAATTCTTTTTACGTCATGGATGGAATGACGTAAACGAGCTTAGCACAGCGTAACTAGGGCGACAGTAGGCAATGGAGAGCCATGGAGTACTCTGATTGGTTGACACAGTCTCCAAGAAAGACTGTTAGGAGGTCGTCCTAGTTACCTGGTCGCTAAGGGTGCCTGATTGGTCAGGAGGAGGAAAAGAACGAGTTAACTTAGGAGATCTAACGTTTCTCGAGACAGTCGGGATCAAGCAGTGGGAGAGTACAGAGCTCCGTGGAGAGTGATCAGTGTGTGGTTAACTGCCTGCAACGGATATCCAACGTACTTCAGAGGAAGATTACCATTTGTATTCCAAGTCGTGGTGTAGGAATTAATCACACTGGAATATAGCAGCTTCGCCGAGACAAGTGGTGTGGCTTTAATGTGGTTTTTAGCTTCACGAACTGCGTGAAGTAATACATCGGACATAACCTGCTGGTCCAGTCAGTCATCCCGTCAGCCCGCCTGAGAAACGTTAGGAGGAGGTTGACGCTTGGGGAGTAGCATTCTTTTATTTTGTCCCATCCTCATCTCATCGTTAATTTAATTTCATAAACATTAAATGTGTTAATCGTTGGCCGGACCTTTTTGTTGAAAAAGGTGAAAGAGTGCGGCGAGCGTGGTTTACATGCAGATGTTTACACGCGCTCGCAAACACATTCAACACACTCTTTCGTAAAAACGTTACAAGGATCTTCCAAAGAGTTCGTGCATACAGTCCTGCACAGTTGCTTGATTTTCTGCTCACAAGCTTGCCAGCATATTATGAGCGAAGGCTCATAGATGTGGCCAACGGACGCCTGGATATGACTTTATCCTAGAAGTACATACCCAGCAAGACAAATTTCACTAAGGACATGATAACACCTTTGCCGAACAATATTTTCCAAGTGCACAGTGGGAAGGCGTGTTATCTGGTGGACATGTCTATTGAAATGTGCACATGTAAGTTAGGAAAAAATGGTGCACCATGCAAACACCAGTTTGCAGTAGTTTGCCACTACTCAGTGGAGGCTCAAAATTTTTTGCCTAGAACAGATGAAAAAATGAAGTCTCACATGATGTATCTTGCAACAGGCAAGCAGAATGTGCCATCCACATGGTTTGCACCACTACGTGGAAGTGTGCAGACACAGGATCTGGAAGATTGCCTTGAGGAAATATCTGATGCAGAAAAAGAAAATGATCCTACGCAATCATTTGACTCACTTCCTCTTCATAATGATTCTGCAGACGAATTTGATAACTCTGTAACATTTGAAGAGTTGACAACACTGAAAATGAGGTTCCACAACTTTGTAGCTTCCGTGGAGAAACAGTTAAATGAAAATACAAATGAATATGCACCAGCAGTAGAGGCTTTTGTATCAAAGTGGGAGAGAATTAAAACAGACACAGGTCGTGTTTCAGCCCTGCACACTTTTGGTAAAGACCATCAATGCATGCCATTTTCAGTCATAAAGAGAGGTGGTATTAAAGTCCAACCAACAGCCGTCAGCCGCAGACAAATGCCTCTTGGGGGTCGGCGATGTATACAATCAGGCAGACCACCAAAAAACCGTGGCAAAGGCTTGAAGCGTTCAAACAGTGAAGATGGGAACATGCATATGATGCCCAAGCGGCGGCCTCAGCAAGCTCCCCACAACTTAAGCAAATGTGTCCTACAAAACAAGAACATTGGAAAAAACCACTCATCCAAATGGTAGCTGTAGAGATCCAGGAAACATGACACACACATCGTCAGAAATCAGCATTTTCTATCCTCCATCACACACACACACATACACTTTCTCTCTCACACTCACACTGAAAAATAATGAAGCAGCAGGGCCCGACGTGTTACTATGTGAGTTTTTTTTTTAACATTCTTTAGCATCCATTGCCCCTTTCCTACTAGCTTAGTTTAACAACCTTTTTGAAAATGGTTTGTTTCCTGATGCATGGTGTGAACCTACCATCCAACCTTTACATAATAAGGGTGATACTAAATGCGTATTTATTTTTCCTAAAAACTTCTTATATAGGGACCTTACCTGAGCCTTCAGATTGAGAAAACTGTAGAGGTATTTCTCTGTTTAACATCTGTAGTAAAATTTACATTTCTATACTTAACAAAAGAATCACTGAATAGATTGAGCAACACAGTACTCTGGGTGAAGAACAAGTAGGCTTTAAGAGGGATCAGCACAACAGATCATATACTTTGGTGGCACATATTTAGAAGCAGCTAGTAAATCACAAAAAGCTCTATGTAGCTTTCATTGACTTCCAGAGAGCTTTCGATTCTGTGATTAGAGAAAAACTCTGGACCGTATTACAGAAAAATGGTATACCTGGCACAATGTTTAAAGCTATCAGAAGTATGTTAAGGACAGAGTAAGGGTTGGTGGGGACCTGACTTCATGTTTTAACTGCCCAAAAGGATTAAAACAGGGTAAATCTGCATCCCTGTCCTATTCTCTGCATTTCTCAATGATTTAACACATTAAATTAGACAAAAGCTTACATGACTATATTACGTGATGATTTTTCTGTATAAATATGGGTTTTGTTTCATATGGAATAGTCAAGGGGTCTGTGTTCCAGTTCATGGTATGTTATTCTGTTCTATAGCGTCTATAGAATAGTTTTGATGACACTGAGGAGTCTTGCATGCCAAGAGATTGACCTTCTCTACTCTTCACACTTGCACAAAGAGGAATAGATAGACACTTCAGCCTAGAGTTTTCATAATCTTAATGGGCCCATATTTTTCTCTAATCATTAAGTCATGTATACTATATTAACACTTAGCACTGTTATAGAAATCCAAGCCCTGGACATTTGAATATTAAAACTAAGTTTATCCTCCTCGCTGCTCCCTCATAACTAATTGACTACCCTGAAAATTCAGCTATAGATGTTTAGCCATCATGCTTTCAATCAATCATCTGGGTTGCCTTATGAATAATTTCACCTGTTTTGGTGACCAATGAAAGTGGAAAATAATATCAGGTCAGGACATAGCATGGAACTCTTGTAAATCCTAATATTGTTTCTTCTGTGGTTGTTGCTATTATTATTCAGATGGTTTCCAGTATAACATTTAGATTGCTAAAGGAAAAAACAGTAGTTACTATCAAACGCTATGGCAAAACAACTTGCTCAAAATAATAGGGAACACAAATACCAAAACACAACATGATACTGGGTTGAAAAATATTACAAAATATGGACTCGATTGCTAGAGGCTTTACCATAAGATATGCACCAAATGGAATGATCATGTATTTGTCAGTATATAGTCAAACCTGAATTTGTTTATGATTATGCTTAATGTTAGTAAAATATACAAAGAATTTTAAGAATTGTCTTTTGCCAGTCCTGATATTTTAAGTTTACATGCTAGTTTATGATTTAAGTTGTCCATTTTTATGAACATTTTTACTAGCAAGAAATTATGTTTATATCAAGTCTTAATTTGTTCATTTTTACACAGAATGTTTTTTTTAATATAACATTTTATTTCTATAACATCATAACATTGCATGTCAGAGAAGTTGAAGTTAGTACAATCACATGTCAGATGAACAAGTTGCATAGAGAGCTTCCTTCATTCACCATGCTTCATGGATTATACAAGTGGGCATAAGCATATACAATAAAAATTTCTGGAGTAATTATATATAATGTTAATGATATTAATGTTGTACTGGTAGAATTTAACAGAACTGATTAGTGTTATGTCAAGAAGCCAATTTTGTATGTAGAAGCCATTTATGTGTGCTTTTAGCTAGACTGTTGTCTTTTGCAAATTTGCTATTATGAGCTCAGGTTAATGTGTGCTTTAAAAATTCTCAATTTAAAAATATTTCACTTTTTATTGCTAAGAAATTATTTTTATAACTTACATAGAGGAGTACCACTTGTTCTGTGTAGACAGAACCAGTGGTCACCACAAAACAAAAAAATAAAACTTGGACATCAGTTGTTTATTGAGTTTGTGAGTCTCTGTTTAAGAAGTTTATCATGATGCTGCAAGTTCTGCAAGAATAGTAGGAATGCTTGAACAATATAGACTACAAAAAAGCTGTTTCTTTTGAAAAGATTCAAAAACAAAATAGCTTTTGGCAGCCATTAACTGTTGCATTGTTCCATCAAAACAGGTGATTATTGACCATACTAGAACTTGAGAACCTGCCAGACTTCTTCTGGAGGGGGGGTGGAGGGGGGGTGGAGGGAAACTCTTAACATGCACGTTGAAGTACATATTGATATTTAATATTTCCTATGCGGGATGGAATGTTATTTAATAGCACACACAGTTATCATAAACTCTAAAGTACATGGGTTAACAAATGAAGAACAAGAACTGGTTGCTCATGTTAAGTGTGTTGAAAAAGAATCATCAGTGTATGGTATGGAAATCAACACAGAAAATTCAAAGTTGATGACCAGCAACAGACAGCGGAGTCAAGGGAGAAAGCAGACAGTCTCAAATATTGGGGTTCACTAGTCTCACTTGAGATAAGAGGATTTTTTGCCATTATTTTTCTTTGTTTTGGTAGATGGTTACAGTTATAGTACCCTACAATGTAAATGATTTAATTATTTTATTAATAACTTCCTCCTCCTAAAACACAGGATAAAATTGGATATAGTAAAATTGCCAAGTATCCCTAAAATTCAATATTTTCACTCAGTATATGTTACTTGGACCAGTATAATTAAGGTGAGATACCAATACAAATATACCCACTCCATTCTTCTAGCGACATACAGGGACCTATATGATTTGACATTTAATTAAATATCAGATAATCTTAAAGATTTATATGACAAATAATGCCCAGTCTTCCAGTCACAACATGAAATCAACGATCGTCCTGTTACGATCGAGTTTCCAAAATGTCATATACTGGGATCATGAACGCGTCGATACCCATTGTTTTCCCTTTCTGATATATTGACAACTCGGCTCCAACTTTCTGTTATCGGATATTCATTGACGAAATTTTAAATGTTCAAAAATAAAATTGTGAAGAAACAACTACAATCCAGCAATGGCTTTGTGTATTTGTATGTGAATATAGCGGAAGTAGAGACAGAGCTTGAAACAATCGACTGACATAAAAACATCGATGTTTATCGCTAACTACGACAATCTACACCGCATGAATATTATGGCGTCTTCCGTAAAGTTTATTAGCCTGCGTGTTTCATACACAGCTACACCCCAGTGAATGTTCAATTTCACCTTTATTGAAGCGCAGCAGTCGCTCGTCACCATCAGAGACAGACGACAACCCGAAACAGTGCGATGTGTGTGTGCACAGCTGTATGGGTTAGAGAGTAAGTCACGTGAGATAGCGACCAATCTGAAGGCTCGAATATGGTCGCTATACAACAATTATTGGGGAAAAGCAAATTCGCGACCCGCCAAGCCTGGAAGAAGTGACAGCAGCAATCAAGACAATGAAGAGCGGAAAAACACCAGGGGCAGATGGAATAACAGCAGAGATGTTGAAAGCAGATGTGGATATGACAGCTCCTAAGCTGACTGAAATCTTCAGACAAGTTTGGGAATCACGGCAGCTCCCTGATGCGTGGAAGACAGGGCTCATCTTCAAGTTACCCAAGAAAAGAGATCTTTGAATAATTGGAGGGGCATAACACTTCTTTCCCTCACCAGCAAGGTCTTTAGCAAGATTGTTCTGTCAAGACTGACGGCAACCCTTGAGAAAGACCTCCGACCACAGCAAGCAGGATTTCGCCCTGGGCGATCCTGCTCCGAGCACATCTTCATTCTGAGAAAAATTCTAGAGCAGAGCAATGAATGAAACACACCTATCTACATCAATTTCATCGACATGGAGAAGGCTTTTGACAACATCCACCGAGAGTCCTTATGGAAGGTCCTGAGGCATTATGGAGTCACTGCAAAACTTGTTCAGGTCATTGCAATGCTGTACAGGATTTTAAACCCCAGGTTGTCTGTGACAAGGAGCTCACAGACCCCTTCAACGTCAGTTCCGGGGTGAAGCAGGGCTGCATTCTGTCACTGTTCCTCTTCATCCTGGCCATGGACTGGATCATGAAGACTTCCACCGACAGTGACAGGAGAGGGATCAGATGGACCATGACTATGACAGCAACAACAGCACTGGAAGACTTGGACTTTGCTGATGACATTGCTCTGCTGTCACACCGCCACCAAGATATGCAGAAAAAAACAAAGGCCTTCTCAGAAACAGCTGGAAACCTTGGCTTGAAGGTCAGCACAAAAAAGACTAACAGTATGAAAGTGAACGCCAGAGTCCCAGACAGCATCAAACTAAGTGGAGAAGAGATTGAGGAAGTTGACAGTTTCACCTATCTTGGGTCCAAAATGTCAAACACCAGGGATGCGGAGGTGGAGATTCGAGCCCGACTGGCGAAAGCCAGCCAGGCCTTTGCCTCACTCAGAAGCACATGGAAGGCAACAAACAAACTGAAACCGAGTCCATCACCACGCAGGTTCAACAAAGGCATTGGCGATGGATTGGACATGTGCTCCGCCAGCAGACAGCAGACCTCTCCAGAGTCGCCCTACGATGGACTCCAGATGGCCGAAGAAAACGAGGCCGCCCAAAGGAAACTTGGAGAAGAACTGTGGAAAGGGAGATGAAAGGAAAGGGCTGGACATGGGGTCACCTAGAGCGGGATTCAGCCGATCGACATCGGTGGCGGACTCTGGTTGAGGCCTTATGTGCCACCTCATGCACGAAGAGGAATAGATAGATATGTTTACTGTTAGGTTTCGGTGAGTGTTGGAACAGGTTGGTCACCAAAGCCAATGCTGACAAATTGACGGTTAGCCTGTACCAGTAAATACATCATCTTTTACACAACATTATGAGAAATTCTCAATTCCAAAGGTCAAACAAGACATAGTAGGGTAGGGAGATGAGGATGATATAGCAAAAATACATGAATTAGAATTCTTTTACCTCCTTCACGACACATGAAGTTATCAGAGCACAGTTCGTTCATTTCTCTTTTAAAATTGCGACAACATTATGAATGTAGTTTGTGTTTTTAGAACTCACCTGCCTACCAGTGCCTGGTAAATGTCACATGTCATTTGACCGTTAACAAGCCCAGCCACTCGTCGCCGCCACCAATGTCTGAGTTTCCTCACGTCGCTACTGTCGTCCCGTGGGGTCATGGAGTCAGACAAATCATCGGAGCACAGGCACAGACCACAGATGTTGGAGGGGTCGTCTGATCCCAGACACTGACTCAATGTCTGTAAAAGAATTTCATACTGTACAGAAATAAAGCGAAACCTACAAAACAATTATCGTGCGCAACTTCAAAACTTAACACATCTCATGAATGAAGATTAAAATCACTGATTCAATATGATTTTTGGACTGGTGTTTTATGTTAATGTCACTGTGGAAGAATTTCCCTTGTAAGCTTAAGCAAGCCCTCAGTCCCTTACCCACATATGTTTCGTCTTTCTTCTTTCAGCTTTTTTTTTCTTTCTTGCTTTCTTCTTCCTCCTCCTCCCCTCTCTCTCCGATTCCTCGACTAATATGACTAAGGTAGCCGCAGCAGTTACCATAAATATCTCTTCGTCAATGTTCTCTGTCACATTGATTAGTACCCATAATCCTCTGCACAGATGGCGACACATGGCAAGGTATTTAACACGAACTTGTATTACTGGACAGCTGGCAGACGATTTTTTTTCCAGTTAGCGGCTAAAACGGGGCATAATACGACAAAGCTTCCAGTTTATTCACATTTGAGATTATCTACTAAAATGAGGCATGACACAACAAAGCTTCCGGTTTAGTCCCATTTTTGTTTAGGCTCGCCGAGACTAACAGCAGAGAACTTAGCAAGAGGCTAAGCGTTGGTCTTGGCAGACAGACAGCAGTCCAGCTATGCGTTAACGTAAGGCATTGGTACGTATGAGGAGAAGGGTACTGCAAAGCTATATTACACGTGTAAACCTTGTAAACATTTCGACGTGAGAAAAGCTCTTAGCACGTGCAGACGCGTGACCTGTACTCATGAAGACTATTTTCTATTTTGACGATGTAGCTGAGAGGATCATACCTGGGTTAGCTGGGTGTCACCAGATATAGCCTGCTGCACCTGTCTAGCTGTGATGTTAGGGAACACGATGGTTTTAATGATGGGCAGACCGGGGACGATGTCGCTCACTAGGTCTGACAACATGGCCTCGTCCTCGTCCAGCTGTAGTGCGGCCTCTTGCAGCTTCTTTCTGATTTCAGTGTCCATCTCTCCCTCTGATATTCTCTGCCCTTGTTTGTTGTCACCAATAGCCTTCACCTCACAAACAACTACCCCATAATATCTGGAAATAAGAAGCACGTCAGTGTCCCCCTGCTTGGAGTTCCGAGGCAGAAGGTCAGGAAGTCTGGTGGGTAGGAGCAGCTGTGTAGCTGTGGCAGCTAAAGAAACTTCATTAAGATGCAGTCCAAACTTAAGGCGGCTTATTCCGACCAACACTTCTCCGTTGTGTTTAGACATTTTATCCAGCTTCAAAAACAGTTTCTTTGCGGCTTCATGATGAAGGATCTGAACCTCCTGACCAATCATTTGTCGGTGGCTGACGTAGGCAGGAGGCAGGAAGTAGGCACGAGTTTGGAGATCAGGAAACAAAAACTCATCGCACTGTGGCAATGGTGACTGAACGTTTGAAGAAACGGGTTCCTGTTGCAGTAAAATGTGTCTAATCACATCAATATAATGTTATCTGCCAACATTAAACAAAACACATAAAAGCTAATATGACTGTTTTGCAACTGACTGACGTAACGAAACAGACATTCACAGGAACAACAAACTTTGAAAACTTGTGTCCTTTGTCAAATTGAATGCTTTACTATGAAAAAGACATATGCACAGTCAAGGGATAGTTTCATATATTGAACTGTTTTTTCATGTTCCTTGGTAACAAATGTTTGTCTCCTAGAAGAGAAGATGCACATTTACCTTCAGCTGGGTAGAAGAGGCAGGGCTGCTGCTTGTCTGTGTATCTTGTGTAGTACGTGAGACGGAGCCAGACTCTATTTCAACACACGTCCTTTGTCGTTTTTGTTGAAAATACCATTCATTTCCTAGAGATGTGCAAAATCTGATAAAATATCACGCATCTGTACACTAAATATTTAAATAATTATTTCACCACTGAATTTATGGGTTCCGTTGAGTGGAAGCTGTAAAAAGACCGTTTATTTTCTTGTCAATTAGAGACAGTATTCTATAGTCCAATACTTGTAAAGCGTGTAAAAATCACCGTATTTTTCTCATCTTGAATAACGTCACTACCCAGTAGACATAAGCGCCTCATAAAATAAACATAACATAGAAGTAAAGCCTTAAAAACGATTTACAACAGCAAATAACACCCCTGAAAGTGAAGAAAAGTAAAGAATGTATCAAGTAATATTGTAACAGAAAGAACAGACTGCGTGCGATTTACCTGTAGCCTCGACAGGAAGGGTTTGAGCATCTGTAACAGCGTGATGTGACGAGGGAGACACAATCAAAAGTTGTGACGTACATCGGGACATCAGTTGAAGTCGGTCATAGAAATCAACGTCACCTTCCGTCACCAAGTGGACGATGACTTTTCTCTCCAGACCGAGAACACGCTCTACATTTGTTATCCACACCACGTCACTTCGGGCTTTAGCCACGTCATTAATGTCCTCATCCTCCATCACTCGCACTGGGATACTCGCTTTTGTCAGACCCGTCATCACAGATAAACCCGAGATTTGTCTAGTGTTACCTCCATACAACACCAGCACGTCTCGCCACTGTAGGCAGGCAGGTGTTGTGCCACCGGAGATGACGACAGTATCTGCCGTTACATTAAAACACGCACAGACACGCGCACACACATGCACAAACGTATTAACAAATACCAGTACACACAGGCACACATATACATACATGTGATTAGTTTAAATGAATTAATAAAAATGAATTAGTGAATGCCAGTAGGAGGTAGATTTCAAAACATACCTCAGATACTTTCTATCTGTTTGTCACTTTTGATTGCTTCCTTATTTTCTTCATTAAAACTCGATCAATCTAATTGAATCATATCTTAAGGTGTTGGCTACATCTTGATGTTCCCATACCATATCCTTTGTTCTGCGTAGTCATCCCGTGGTACACCCGTGCAACATTGTTCTCAAAGTGTAGATTAAAGGACGTTTCATAGGCATTTTTCTCCATTTTCTTTTTTTTTTGGTGGGGGAAGCGTTCACGTGGCATAGAAATAGAAGAGGTTTGTTTTTTGGAATTTTATGCCATGCCAGCAACTAAGGCTATATCATGGCAATAGAAGAGGTAGAAAGCGATATAATCTAACATATCAACGTTGTGGCATGGGTCTACATTCCCTATAGGCCAGTGTATTAAGAGTTTTATTCGTCATCTTGAGCTTTCTTTTAATGATAAGCAAGCGAACTATGCTCTAATAAGATTTATGATTTGTACTCCAGGAGCTCCACTTTTATCATCACAAAATTAACGCTACAAAATGTCCTTTTTGTCAGGATGAAAAAACGAAATACATTTTCTATTTATCTGCCATATGTATTCTGTTTGCGGGTAAGCTATATGCTTCTTAAAATAATATGAGAGACTTTCCTATTAAGATTTCACCTACATTGTTAGACACTAGAACTAATATTTCTAACCCTCTAGCTAAGGGGTAGATAAAGTTTTAATGCGGCCTACCCGTCTACCAAAGTGTCAAGTTCATTTATTTGCATTTTTTTTATTCAGGATATGTAAGGCTAGTTATTTTGATTTAAATTTAATTTGTCAAGTACAATAGCGTTAGAAATCGATAGACTGTAACATTCTAGCACAGACACAACACAAAGATAACACGGCTGACATGTCTGATGATAAAGAACATCGGAACTGGTTTGCTTTAAAGGAAAGGGTGATTGTAAAGTTTTATTGAGAGCAAATTCCAACAGTTCCATTTTACACAACACATTTGGTAAGTAAAGGCCTTTATGTACTCATTTGTTGTTTATTCTATTATTATTGGGTTTGTTGTGTAGTCACCTGCCCTGGCTTTTTGGTATTTGCACACCTTAGAATTCTGAAACTGCTCGCAAATAGAAAATGTGCTCACCCATGATTTAGTTGTGTAGATCTTCATAGCATGGGACCGAAGAGATACTTTCTTAAATTTATGTATGTGTGTGTTATCTTTGCACTTGTGTTCTCAGTTTACACGGTATATCTTCTGTAACTGTATAAACGAACTGTGTGACTTTTCTTAAAGCGGATGCTGTCGTGATGATAACAATTTGCTTACTATGCAATCTATAATTATGTACGTACTTTCAATAGTTTTACTGTACTCATACTAAAAACGAGCCGATGGCTTAATCAATAAAGCAATTAAATCAATTATTTTTTTAATTTAACATTTACACTGCGCCTCACGTCACCTGTAAACTTTTTAAAATAATGTGTTAACACCTACCCTTAACACCAACACGGAGACTGTGTAGGACTCTGGCCACCTCACGACCGCACGTGACACAGTTGATTGGCCAGTCACCTGAGTGACCCTGACCTCCGTGATACAGTCGTCTGACTGGCGGGCCGTCTGTGTGGTCGGGTACACGACGCTTACTGTACCGCAGGACATATTTGTCCTCGATTAGTTTGCTCTGCTCGACTTCCCTGACGACGGCCGGTGGAGAGCGGAGGGGTCTGGTTAAATATTCCATTTGCCACCCAGCGGGTGGGTCTCCATGGTAACAACTTGCCGCCCAGACATGTACATCAGGAATTTTCGTTACCAACCGTTTACCAAAATTCTTGAAGTCCCTGTCACAAACATGAGTCACGCCGAGATAAAGGTCCGTGTCGACTGTTATTGATTGTTTTGGTCTTGGTATGTTTGTAAGCTGATATATTGCTCTAGATGTGTATATATATACAACATTCTCTGTAAACATAAAATGAGTGTCTTATTGTGTGGCACTATAAATAACTTACCCATTCACTTCATCGGCGATGACATAGGCCACCCCACGTATTGTTGCCTGTAACAACTCGTTGACGGCCTTCTCTGCCTCTTCTTCATGTCTGACATCATACTGCAGGAAGTGAAGCTGAGACAATATTTTCTGTGAAAAAAAGAGCAGATGATACAACATGGTGTTCGCTGCGCGACTCCCCCACCAGGTACTGACAATGTAGACGTGGTGACCACATCGCAGCCACTCTATGGCCATCAGCAGCAGCATCACAGTTTTACCTGTGCCGGGAGGTCCGGTGACAAAGAGTACGGGAGGCGCTGTGTGTAGCAGATGAACTTGCTCCGGGAATAGTGTTATTACAGCAGTATAGCACTGCCCTGTCCACCACACGGCCTGGCCCAGGGTCTTGACACTCACACGTGGAGGACATGTGCATGGCACAGTCACTGTTGTCGCCGGACCACAGAACCTGATACAAAGTAATGGTTTACAGAAATGCAGTTTAAACGTTTACATATTTCACAGATGAACATAAAGAAGTATAATGATATAAAAACTTTAAATTTTGAGTGGTGAGTGGTTAGCATTTGAAAAGTAAAATGACCAGCGCCATCTCATCATAATACGTGTTTTCACTACAACAGTTATTTAAACAAGGAATAGTAACACTTGTGTTATCATGTCACCCCACACTTCTACTGCTTACCGGGCAACCAAAGTCTTGTACAGGTCAAAAGTCATGTGAGGGTCAGGTCCAGCCCCAGCCACACGTCGCTGCCACCAGAGTGCGAGTTCACTCAGCACGTGACTACTGACGTCACACGATGTCTTGGGGTCAGACAACTGATCAGAGCACAGACACAGACCAGTGATGTCGACGGGGTCTGATGTTCCCAGACACCGACACAGGCTCTGTAAACACCCACGTGAAAACAAAGTGTATTCCTTGATAGATCGTGTGTTTAAGCTAAATCATCCTTTTTAAGCTAAAAATGATTCTGTAGCTGACGCTTGCGCTTTGCGAATATACACTTTGTATAAACTTAATAACAACAAGATAACAATCTCATATGCTCTGCTATAAAGTAAAATGTAGACCACGACTAATACTTTGAAGATGTGATCTAGATTCCTACTTGAGACAATGTGGTGTCGCCGGAGATGGCCTGTTGAAGTTGACCAGCCGTGAGGTTGGGGAAAGCGATGGTCTTGGTGATGCGCAGACCGGGAGCGATGTCAGACACCAGGTGAGACAACATGGCCTCCGACTTGTCCAGCTGTGAGACGGCTTGTTTTAGTTTCTTTCTAATGTTGTTGTCTATATCCTGCTGTGGCATGTTAAGTTCTTGTATATTGTCACCAAAGGCTTTTACTTCAAAGACGACAAACCCGTAATGTAGGTGAATAAGAAGCACATCAAAGTCTCCTCGTTTCCAATTTCTTGGAAATGATGATGGAAGACTGTCGGCTACGGGTAGCTGGGCAGCCACGGCTGAGTAACAAGGTTCACCTAAACATTGTTCGAACTTCAGCTGACTAAGTCCTACCAAAACTTCTTTATTTTGTTGAAAAATTTTCTGTAGACACTTGAGGACCCGCTCCAAGGCGGCATCGTCTCTGACATCACTGTCCTGAACTCGAGGAGGCTGAGGACTGAGAGCCTGAGCAGCAGCAGATGAAGCCATTGCCTGTTTGTTAGACTGACCAGCCTGTCCAGGTGCTGACCCAAGGACAAGAACATCCTGACCAGCTACCGACCGTCTTGTCATGGGCACTCGGTTGACGTAGACAGGAGGCAGGAAGTAGGCGCGAGACTCGAGGTCAGGAAACCTGGCCTCAACCCATTTCCGCCACAACGCCTGGGCTTCTGCTAAGTTCACTACCTGAAACAAAGCATCATCATTTTATTAAAGACTACTGTCATTTGATTGGCTTTATTTTAGCTTTATTGATTTTTTTTTTTAATGTTACGGGTTCCGTCACAACCAGGGGATAAAATGTATAGGAAGTATTTATGTGAACACCTCACCACGACAGAACCTACGGTGTGATGGTTACCTACTTTCTAAGTAAATTTGGTGACAGTGAGTGACCAGTGAGTTTCTCACACCTGCTCTCTATATATTTTTTCTTATTTTATTTAAGTGAGGACGGGAAACATGGGCGCATGGCAAGTGTTGTGCGTGCGAGTGCGTGACAAAAGTGTGGGAGTGAGTGGCTTGGCTGTACCTGCGTCATTGAGGGGCTTCACTCGTATAGATGGGAACAATCATGATGAAGATAAAAGAGCAATTTTTGCTTCCTGCTTCATGTTTCTGGCTTAAACGAGGCGAGAACCTGACAGTTTTCTCCAAGTCTGTGTTTTAAGTCCTGACCAGACTTATAAGTAGTGTACATTATTAATTTTATGTAAAACCTTGTTGAGGTGAATGTCTCAGTTTAGATTTTTCGAATATTCTTGTGTAAGTTTTGGGACTGTATTTTTTTGTTAGATAATTGTAATATAGAGATATAAATGTTAAATTTAAGGAGTACAGGTAGTCGTCGACTTACAACCGCGTTTGAATGACAGGTCGTAGCTCGCTCTGATCGTGTCGGTCATGCTAAATTATCGAAGTAGATAATGCTGGGTGCTCATGTTGTAGTCATCTTTAAAAACTTTGTCTTTATTTATTTTTTTTTAATTTTAGGGGAACTTCGTACGACCACCGCGGAAACTCATACCAGTCATAGCTGTGGTCGTAAAGTTAACGAGTCGTAAGTTACAAAGGTCATAAACCCACGACTACCTGTATACATTTCTGTCCAGTTTTGTTTTATTCTGTTATCTTTATGTGCCCATCGTTGGCTGATGTGCTTGATCTATTAGAATGTTAAGAGGGGCATCGGCTTGAAATCAAATCGAATATTTTATTGTTTAGGCCATCTGTCCTTAACAGGAGGGTGACATCACAATGACTTTGTACATTTCTAAGGTCTTACATCAATATATGTTGCAACATGTGTAATACATAGAGCACACAATTATACTAATTTGGAACCTGGGTGTATAATATATTTGCTCATCAAGGCTCATCCATAATGAAACTGAACTACTATAAACTTAGGAATAAGATAAAGAGCTAGAGCTAGAGAACAAATGAACAAATTAATGCTTTGGACGTCGGCTCGTATTACTGGGAGTGGTAATCACTCTTGTAAATTTTACTAAACATGCAAAACACATAGTGTATTTACAAACTTACATATAGTAATAGAACATTGTTTTGTATTTTTAATGCCTTTAAAATGTAGAGAATAGTTTTACATATTTTTGTCTTACTACTGCTACCGAGTAGCAACTTGAACTTAATTAGATTTCTATAAAAATGTAACAGTATATATTGCTCTCGAAGAACAGTATGCCTAGGACATCTGAACATAGACAGTTGATATCAGAACATAACGTGTCAGCAGAAACTGGGAGAAGAATGTATCAAGGTTCTTTGGTGGAGCTCAGGACCTGTCGGTGGAGGATACAAAAGCATACTTTCTATAACTAAACTTAAATCTATACTGCTGGTTGTGTAACAGTTATTTTATTTACAGATTATGATGTTCAAGACATATTTATCCCTTAGTCTACGTTTGATAGTTTGAGACCAAGTTTTGATTTAGCATCTTACCTCATGTTCCCGTAAAAGCATTTTCACCGAAGATATCTTTTACTATTTAAGGAATAAATGTGAAATCTTTTTAATGAAAGTATCATGCCCTATGTTCATAGAAATTCTGTGAGCATATATTCTTTGGGGTTAATAACAAGTAGCCTTGGCCTTTGTCACGGACGCCGTCTCTCTCTCTCTCGAACAACACAAAAACGACGTCCGTATGCGTTCGTTCACACAAAAAACAAAGATTGCCTGAGGCTGTCCACAAGATGTTAATGAGTTGCTGAATGGCTCAAGATTTCACAAACTTCAAGACACATATGCATAAATAATAATCCGCCACAACACAATATCCTATCGGCGAAACACAGTTATCGGTACATACAATGTTTACAATCGGGCCTTCCCCGATCAATTACACTTCAATAACTCTTAATTTTAATTCTTAATCCTAACCTCCACTCTCAATCTCACTTCTGATCATGTAGTTAATAATCGTACTAGCAGTCATTTAATACTTTACTCACAGTTCTGTTCGTCCACACACAGTTCCAATTTTATTATCTCGTTTACATTTTCTTAGCGGCAAGCAACCCACCGTACACACGGTACACACTGTCTACACACCGCTGGGCGCTTCACCGACGGCGACAACATTAGATGTCGACGAATCCTCGATCACTAGGGCGCTACCTACCACAATCGCCAGTACACAGAGGAAAAAATAAGCCTTGTCTAGGCAAGGAATTACTTTTAAGATCTACGCTCACATTAACACTCACCCAACATCCTTCCACTCTAATGTCCGCCAAAGCCGTCTGCTTCTTTACATTCTTTGCTAGAGTGATCTCCCTTTCTTCGCGGACACTCTTACTCATCAATAGATATTATTTATCATTGTAATTTACAAACAGCGAAGGGATTAAACTAACTTTAAAACGTGGAGGCACGGACTGATCCGTGACAGCCTTAAGCTGTTACTTTTTCTGTGACCCTTTCTCTACTCTTGCAGCAGTCAAAGTCCTAACTGTCCGTTACAGATCACCTTGTCTCACCTGTTGGGTAGCAGATGGCAAATGACTGGACATTGCTGACAGTGGTCTCCCTTTAATAGCATCACATCAGTGGGAGGCAGTGTCGGTAGCCAGTGTTCTCGCTAAAACATGACAGCGATTGTCTGTGCCCTCTGCTGAACACCGGCACCTCCACAACACTTCATCCATCTTCTCATTTAACCCTTTGAATGCAGGAGCTTCACATATTAACACTGCAACATTTGTAACCACCAGCTGCTTAGTATATACTAACGTATAACATTTTTGTACAGTAAATGATCATATGTACAAATGTGTATCAGTGTGATCAGTGCATGTTATTCAAGTCATCACATGTATAAGTCCAGCATGAGCCATTCCACTCAATATCAGTGTTTCTATAGTGACAGAGCATCTCTGACATGACTCAGGCTTCTTCCTCGTGACTGACATAATGATCGTCATAGTCTGTCATGTGGTTGACGATTGTCACATAAATAGAGAGACCGTGACATATATAACATACAGCACAAAGTAAATGACACAGTCCTATGGAATGTCCGCTACACATGAGATGACTTTAGTTTTTCCCTCTGTGTATAGCTCGCCCGACAAATTTACGTTTGTGCTGTTGGGATTGTGTTGAGTTGGGATACCTGGCCCACAAGAGTGACAGCGAGTCAGGAAGACTCTAAATTGGAAAAATATAAGGAATGTTCGTCCCCAAAAAACTAAGCATCACTCAAGAGCATCCCGGAGACTTGTGGGTTTAGTTTGTGGATATATCCCACACTTACCAGTCACAGACTTGACAAAGAAAGGTAAAACAAACTGTTGTAACTGATCGTTGAACTTTATTTCTCTTGTAGGATCATGTTGGTGACAAGAGTTTTACATTATAGCTCTTACGTACCCTGTACCCCGGTGTCCATACTCGTGCTGTTTGAAAAAAGCCCTAAGAGCATTGTAACACATGAACATTGTAAATCTAATATTAAACTTAATAACCACGCCTCTTTTCTTGTAATTATTGTGTACATAATAATTATGTAGCACATCTGTGTAATGAACGAGAATCAACAATCTTGTTGTTGCTTCTCTCGCCATGAAGAAACGATCGATGCCACACTGGTCACCCCAGGGTGTTGCAACTCGTGTCTCAACCTATAACATCATTCAGCTCTCGCAAAACGTTAAGATGAAGTAAATAAACAATAACTACACTGGCAGCTGAATCGATGTTGTGTAGATGATGATGACTAGACAGTCGGTTGACAGTGAACAGCCATATCAAAAGGCAAAATGTAAATAATTGAAGTTATATTATACCAATAAAATATATCATTAGCCATATCGTATAGCAAAGATGTAGATGACCACAGCTCAAAATGCGACTTGTTTAGAGAGATTTTAGCCGATAACTACAAAGCTTTTTTCTTTAAACAAGAGTATAGATTCGTAAATTGTAAATTACAATAGTAAACAAAACAATTTCAGGTACCTGGGAACTGTGTTTGATTGCCAGCTTAAATGGACTCTTAACACTGAACACATTGTCAAACGTGGCCAGCAAAGAATGTACCGGAAGTTAAACAGCTTCTCCGTTAGCAGAGCAATTTTAGGTCGTTTTTACCAATCTTTCATTGAAAGTCTTTTATCCTTCTCATTTGTATGCTGGTTTCATAATTTATCTGTCCATGATAGGAACAGTTTGAATAGTATTGTCAACATCTGCTCTAAAATAAATGGTATTAAACAGAGGGATATTTTTTGAGTGTGCGACTTACCTCTCGTCACTTTGGTCATGAAAAGGATGTCAAGATGGCGGAATGATGCAGATGAAGTCGGTTTAAAACAAATGCTTGCTCTCTAAGTCTATGCTATCGGGTTTTCCCAAAACATGAACATGATATTGGTGATTTGTCAGCAGATTTTATGTGAAGATAATCAGGCTCGTCTGTTCTTGTGTTTAAACAGAAATGATATGTCACCATTGTCAACAGCAGACTATGTCACACACCTGCAGGTATATTTTGGATGTGTAAGGGAGAGGAAACGGAGGATCGAGGCGGAAAAGTGTGAGAGACGAGTGATCTGTGTGTGGCTGTCTTGAGATGGCCGACAGTTTCATTCAGGGCTGTGGACAGGAGGAAATGTCAAAGAAGGGAGGAATGAAAAAGAATGTTTTGTCTTACCTTTGTATTTTTCATTCTTGTGATGGTTTCTCCCTTGACCGGGTCTGGGAACGTGAAAGTCTCCTCTGGATGTAGAAGTCCTGACCAGATATCCGGATGCTGAGCTGAACTAAATGTTGTGACTGGCTGTATGTAAGGAAGGCCTGGTATGGAGAAGTCAATGAACGGTAATAACGGACGAAGACACGTGGCCTGTAAAAGCAGACGATGGATCACGGGTGGGCGATATGGTGAGCAGGGGTGCACAGCCTACAGACACACAGCCTAAGCCCAATCACATCCACCATCACGGCGCAAGTTTCTCTCAGCGGGAAAATCTCTAATGAGTCATGGATGATTAATTGCGGCAGTTCGTTGTACAATGGCGAGGTGTGTCTATAATTAGAAAAATTTTACACTTTTATGACCAAATGGTTAGTGTGCCGATTGTCAATGTTTAGGCAAAGCTATGTAATGGTTCATGTGGACAGACTAGATTTGTTGGCATACAACGACAACAACACAACACAGGCTGTCTAAACCAAATGTTCATAATGTTGTCTTCCCAGTGTGATCAAGAACTGATCTTGCGAGCCATCTTACATTCCAAATATTGTCATTGTCAAGCAAATAAGTTAACAATAGATAACACCTATAAATACAATAGCTAGATAACAACTGGGTTCTGTCTAGCTATGTATTATTTTTATTAAAGTGTGACGTTTTCCTTAATTTTACCGTCTACAAATCCATTTTAACGAATTTAAAAGCAGGGTGCACATGTCCTGTACTAGCTTGGCGTAAGCCCCTGGGCCTAGGCCTCTCCCCACCACCCATCCTTCCCCCAACCCTCTTCATATCTCTTTCTCTCGCGAACTTTACATGCAGACGAGTGTACCTGGTATTGTATGGACAGTGTTACTAGTTACCGAGTCACGTGCACCTGAGGGGCGGAGCTCACCTGAGCACAGGTGTATATAATCCCATGTGACGTGATCGCGACAGACCCCACACTGCACTTGTTCAACACGAGCACAAATATACCTGTGTTTGTAAACCAGCTTTAAACCGAATCATAAAATAGTGGTAGGCAGAAAATTTGCTATTTACCTGCACAACAAGAGGAAACACTGAGCCACAACTACTTCGAGCGAGTTAAAAAAAAAAATCGAAGTTTTGAACAGAATACAAACTGAAGAATATAAATTATGCAAATGTGAGTACAATTCCAATTCTAAATGTGAAGCATATGTAGATTTAGTCATGGTACTGATTAAGTTATTTTATTTCTCAATGTTTAATGTTTTTTATTAAGAGGGAAACGATAATTCTTTTAGTTTTGTTTGCTTCACAATTTAGTTTCTATGCCCCTTGCGTTCGACATTTCTTAAAATAAACATTTAGTAATACAGACTTTATAAAATCATCAAATATCTTTGGTACAAAATGAACAGTTAATTCCTTGTTTGCAGGTGTACACTCTAACAATTGGAGGATATTTAAAGATGGGGCACGTGACCACATTCTACCTTTTGTCTCTTTTGTTCATGTCTGCAGCATGTGTACATGGTATGAACCTTACAATGCATCTCTCCACAATCTGACTGTTTAACGATGATACTGAATTAAAACACCATCGATGTCTGAATATTAAATGATTTCTGTCTAAAATTAAATCAGCTTGAACGCACACATGCGAATAGTCCGAGTTTAAACCGCTTTTTCCCAAGTAAAAATGATGTAGCTATTTGCAAACAGTATTTTCTATATTTCTAAAATTAAAATTAAAATTAAATGAGCTTGAACGCTTACAAGGAAATAAAATGTTTTTCTCTATTTTTTTTGCTCTCTCTCTCTCTCTTCATCTCTCTCATTCCCGCACACACGAGATTGGTACGAGTTTAAACCGCTTTTTTGAATTAAAAATGATGTAGCTATTTGCACACAGTATTTTCTATATTTCTAGGGGAGCAGAGTACATGTGCATTTACTTCATACGAAAATTGCACTCTGAAGATAACATGTAAAATCCAAGGAGCTCTTGCCGCAGAAGGAAGACCCTTTAGACTGATCAACAACATAGTCGGAAAAAAAGGTAATTTAATATTACTTATTATACTCTCAATATTTAAATTTTGCAGGCGACGATGTTTTACATAAAACATTTAAATATAAAAAGGACAAGTGTCTTTGTGCCCTACATTATTTCAGATAAGAAACTGGAAATTGTGTATTATCTGATTATTTTTGCCTGTTACAGAAACTCTAGCTGTGTTAGGCTATGCTGGATTTTACATCTGTGACCCAGCAAAAGGTTATAAATGTGATAAAGAAGACGACGACACCTTCTTTGTCACCACTCCCTGTATATCCTGGGAAAACATTACACTTTCTGCCGACGGAGAAGTACCAGTCCCTTGTACATGTAAGCAAAAGAAGATATTGTCTTGTTCATGTTTCCTTCTCTTTTGAGGTGTGAAAATATAGTATAACAATATGAAAGTTTTCCTCCTCTTTTTACACTAACATATTTAGGGTTAAGGCTTTCTACTCATCTGGAAAAGCCCGTTACTTTATCAAACTGCTATCATCGACGGCAATGACCAAAGAATAGTGTTATTTATAGAAACTAGTCGTCATCACTTGAATATTAATCTATCCTTTCTTTGACAAATTTAACTTCCTGGTAGGCAAAGTTGTCTGTTGTGAGCAGAAGAAGCCAAAGTCTGCTATTCATGCAAACAATACAAAACTAAATTTATATACAGAGACAACATTTCCTAATTCATAGCGAAAAGTTAAGTATCCGTCTCTTCACTTTTATTTCTTTCAGTGACAAGTCAGAACAGACCATCTGAATCGGATCCCGAAATCCTCGAGAAAGATGAATGTGAAAATGGTGAGTACGACAAGAATGTAGCTAAGAAAGGATTTGTTTGTACATAAAATAGCCTCAGTTTTTCTTCTTGCAGTTAACGGACATATCACTTTATATGACAAAAGTGTTCACATGCTGTTTGTCTTTAATCTTTAAGTTAATGTTGAGAGCACTGAACCAGTTTTTGCTTTCACTCCCAGAGAAACCGTAATCACTGGCAATACCAACATGCATATCAACAAAAGAAGTGTTGGTGTGAAGTGTCATCCGAGCTCGTCTTCCAAAGGCAAAAGCATGATGAGCTTTTATACAAATAGCAGTTTTGCGAAAATTATTTTATGGACTTTGAAATAGAAGAATTAGATGAAACAAAGTTGTTAAATCAGATCTGAGTATGAATATATAAATGTAATTTAAAGTCTTGGAAATATAAATAAACATTGAGAATAACAGATTAAGATATCAAATAATGAGTATAGAGTGCTTATTCAAAAGATCAATTTTATCTAAAAGTGAGAAATGACTAGAAGATAGAGGCAATCCTCCTTTCAGTAAAGTGAACAAATAAACAAATAGTTTCTTTTGCATGTTCCAGAAGATTTTAAAAGCCAGGAAGCCATGACCAGCCAAATAATTGGGATATGTCTTGGAATTGGTTTCACTGCTATTGCTACTGCTATTGGTTTGATTGTATTCTTTAGGAGACGGTGAGTTACACTGAGATCTCTCTTATTACAGGAGAAATATTTGCAGTGACCTGGCTTCGGCAGCTTCCAACAATTTCATTAATATACTAAAGTAGATAAATCAACAACAACATGCAAGTATTCCTCTGGGGTTTATATCGCACTAGATGGAATATTATTTATACTCAGGTAACGAGTAAAGTGCATTACTTATATAAGTTAAATATTACAGACCACTTTGTAGATACGTACGAGAATGTTACCTGGACATACCTCCACTTTGCCCAAAATATATTTATTTCACTGGACTATTGCTGATGATATTTTTTTTAAAATCTGTTAGGAGGCTAAGAAATAACGACACGTTCCCTACAAGTCCCTCTGACCCTGAAGCCCCTAGAAAATCAGAAGAGGAAGCAACAAGCTTTCTGCCCAAGAGGACCGTAAGTCTTAGTCTTACTAATATGCTGAACGTTGATATTAGCATCATATCAACAATACAGAGCTACCACTGTAATACAATACACAGTACTCAGACGCATTATGGTATTTAACTGAGTAGAGATCAAAAGTTACTGATAGAGCAAAGATTTCTTCATTTTTTTTAGCAATAATAATGAGTTTTGTACATAAATACTGTTTCGCATTTTTTTATTTTATTCGGAACAGTTCTAAACCTTTAGTTGCTGTAGCCACGTGACTATGACCTATAATCTCAATCTTTAATCACAAGACAAAACATAATGTCTGCATAATTAAGACGCCTTTTAAAAAAATCTGTTGATCGGCCTTGTCTTTTACGGAAATATTTGACTTGTCTGGACATTAGCTTGCATGTGTTTTTGCTCCATACTGGTAAATTCTTATAATATTGATAGAAAAAAGACCGATACATACATCTTTAATGACATGAATGTTTGATAGAACGTGCTTGACCGTTTCACCATATTCTTTTTTCTTCACAGGAAACAGCAGAAAAGGCAGAAGAGTAAGGGGGCTGTTTACATCAGCAACAATGTTGACGTGGTCATTGTATCAGATGGAGACGTCTCGAACATCACCCGTTGACTTGTCAGCTGTGTAAATGGCCCCCCTACCTCCACCCACTGCTGAGGTCCTCATGGCCACCTGCAGGACTCAAGGCCATGAACACCCGCTTTCCAGCGGGTTTTGGAAAAAGCACTATTTTAAAATGTGCTTTTTCTTTTTTTCCAGCAAGCATGTTGGAACAGACATTTTCTCTAGAGAGCGTTAGACCTACTACTAAACCTATCTTAACAAACTTACTATCCATGGAAGTTAAAAATGTTAGAAGCAGAGTTAAACATTTTCCATTTAAATTTGCTGCGCGTGCGTCCGTTTATTAGACTTATAAAAACGATTTCATAAAGGAAAAATATATGTCATTGTGTCATTTATTAGTTACATATATACTGGCGTACATCCCTCAGCCAACCAGAAGAGTACTGTGTCTTTATAATGGACAACGTATATCCCTTTATTTATAATTATAATAAAGAACCTAATTGCTTGAGTCTTGAGACTACATACCTGGCAAGACTGAGTGAATTGATGTGAGTGTTGGGGTGGTAGGGGTGTCTGTATGTGATAGGATGAAACAAAAATGAATTGACTAAGCTCTAGGATCTCTGACATACTGAGATATATATTAGCTGAGACCTTTTTGTGGTGTTTGTGGTGTTTAATTATCGTCTCTGTTCCTTGCCTACACATTTAGAATATTATACAACTTGGTCTGTGACTATTGTTGTAAATTAAATTACAGAGGATCTCCTGAACAGTTTGTGCTGAAACTTCCCTTTACCCTTCTTATAATATCACGCGTTGTTTAAAAAAAAAATTGAATAAAATGCCGCTTAGTTTACTCCTTCCTGTCTTTATCTTTATGTTCACTTGAGTCAACAGAAAAGAAAGATTCATTTCATTTTGCATTATGATCGTCAGTTTGTCACGTGAGTGTGTGTATGTGTTCATCCAACCGTGGTAGTCATTCGGTGACAGCCAGATGTCAGTTAAAAAAAATGTTCGAACTCTCTCAATCTGTCTTTCTCTCTGGCAATGCTAATTACTCCTTCTGTAATTTTGTCAATACCTTTGTGTACTGACTAGCACGTGTTGAAGTAGGAACAAACAAGCCAGAGTGTGAAAAAAATACTTAAGTTAATTCTTGTTGTTAATGTTCAAGGCGATCACGAGCATCATCATGAGAGTGCATGATAACGATAACAGCGATGATGTCATGCTTTGTCTGAGTGATTGCTCAGTGTATGTTATCCTCATGACACAAATTAAATATTTTCCGGATAACTGACCACAAAAAGGGGCAAAATAAACTAAAAAAAAAACCTCTTTATAATGCACTGACCATGAAGTGGCAATGTTTTAAATTTCTTGTCACACATCGTGTTCTTATCATCCTTTAAGACTCCGGCAAGCCAGCAGGGTGCATATATATCCAGCGACGTAGTCATTCAAATCATATAGGCTTAGGCCGACTCAGCCCAAACTTTTATCGGATAGGAACATGGCAGGTTATATTCACCTCTCTGTCAACATATTCCCCAGCCAGAGTCATGCCTTTTAATAGTCATCGATTATGCATTTTATCTCAATTAACTCTGTCATCAACATCGTCGTCGACATTCAATGCCTCTACGTTCTATTAGGGTGTACAGGATTGTAATGGTGAAGCACATTCTGTCAATAGTTAGCCAAGTTATCTGTATATTGTCCCCATAACTTCAATACGATTTCATATTATTTTATAAATCTCTTTGTGCATGTGTATGTGTGGGTGACAGACAGATCACGAGCGTTTGTGTTAAACTGAATGGTAATGATTTAGAGATGTCATTATAAAAGTCATATTCTTCAAATCCATATTTCTCTCTTGCAGTACTATTTAGTCTTTTTGTAACATTTGCTAGTAGATTCATTTGATTGCTGGCTAGCACGTATACAGTGTTGGCAAACAAACAAACCCAAAGGAAGAAAGCTTAGGCCTCTTTGAGGGGAACATATATATATGTCTGTCAGGTCAAGGACCTGTGAAGCCTGATTTTAGGTTTCACCTCGATCTTGCCGTAAACACTTGGGTCGTAAATGTGAACAGAGCAGCACACATCCATCCATGCACACGTCCCCGCTCCCCTCCCCTCATCTCAAGTAGCAGGAAGGAGTGAGGAAAGAAAGATAAGCGATAAAATTACATGGCTTTACCACACTGCACAATATTATACACCTCTCTGCACAGTCAGGCAAAGTTGTATATTATAACACGATGAAACGAATTTAGGGAGTAAACTTTAATGCTACATTCACAAAATAAGAAAAAGTCCCAGCTACAAAAGGAACATCCCATCGTCTCAAAACAATATATTTTCGAGTACAGTGACTAGATATAAAGAGAATGTATGATGCTTTCCTGTTGCTGAAGATGATCACAAGAATTATCATTACAATGATAACAATTACAAATTACTTCATGCTTTGTCTGAGTGATTGCTTAGTATATTCTTATAAAATAAATAAATGGTTTTCAGGTTGGCTGACTGCAAACTTGTCGACCAGATAAAGGGGCAGTTCAATGAAAAGTAAAAAAACAAAAACAAACATTGCAACAATGTTTTTAAATTTCTTCTCACACATAGTTCTTTACTGTGATCTTATCATCCTTTGTGACTTCAGCTAACTAGCAGGTGTATGCATACCCAGCGATCTAGTTATTTACATCATAAAGGCCTAGGTCCATTCGACCAGCTCACTTATTTTATCTGATAGCTACATCAATGATACAATTCTTCTATGGTTCATATTTCACAGCTCGTCATGCTTTACCATCATTCATTCATACTGGTCTGCTGCAGTTCTGTCACCATCACCCTCATAATCATTCAATAATTGGTTTTTTATGGTCTGGCGGATTCAGATGGCGGCAATGGCTCCCTGAATCCAAAGAGGGTTAGGGAAGGTAATTGATGTCATATATGGTGGCTGATTTCAATAAAGCTCTTTTTTTTTTCTTCTTATCTGTCTTCTGTCTCCCTTCCCTCTCAACTATAACTTTTGTACATTTCCACTTGGCAGCTTTATGGACCTCAAGCCTTTGATCTGGCCTGGTAAGAGAAATCAGTAGAATACTCTGGAGACCCTGCCTCATGACATGACATCCTATTCCCATAAAAAGAAACTCTAAAGATGATAGAAAGTAAAAGATGATGATGCTTTAGTGATTTCCTGCAACACAGTTAGTGAACGTTTTTCAACAGCAACAAAACAAAGAGAGGGGAGAAGCTCTCAAAACCAAGAGGGAAAATGAAAAAAACGAGTTGTAAAAACTAAATCCCCATAAATTGTTTTTACCTAGTCATATTTCCCATATGATTTTCTCCAAACTATTATGGCTCATACATAAAGCTAAACTAACCATACATATATCTATATATCCTAAACAACTTCAAATTATTATTTCAATAGTCAACAAACTTATGTGAACAACTGGGAGACAATCACCATTTGAGTCAGTGCATGCATGTACAGTTGACATGTAGTGGCATTGGTACCGGATATGTGTGTATATTTTATGAGTGTACATAGCTAGATGACACTGTGCACACATACTTTTATGTAGGTGAGCATACATCTATGCATGTATCGTAGAGCATTGTACTCTCTGTGTATTTGAATAGACAAGAAGTGAAAACAAAATGAAGTTCTAATATAAATATTTATTCAAATCCCTGTAATCAAGATGTAAAGAAAGTAATTTTAGTAATATTTTTGCAAGCATACTATAATCATACTTACATTATTTCTAAGCTAGTCATAGATGTCTTGCAGTCAACTGTAAGTATTCTTTGAACTGGACAGTATACTGAATGCATAGTAAAGCTTTCAAGTTCTGTAGGTAAAGGGAGACAATTTGAAATTTTGAGCCTTTCGTGTAATTTAAAATTTGTCTAATATAACAGCAACATGCAACTAAACTAAATATTAATTTAATGACAGTATAGTATTACTTTTGCATGTTTTGAATGCACAAGTTCATATGCCGTATATTTATGTGGGAGAATTGCTCAAGAGGGCATTCATAGTTATGCATTTTGAATATGTGTGTGTGTGTGCACACAATGTGCGTCTGTTGTAGAAGTACGCATGTCTGTTACATGCTAATATATGTGGTTGGTTGTTTGTGATTTAGACTGTGTATGATTTATGTAAAACAATGAGCAAAAGTTTTGAAATGGGTGGTATATAAATCCACATTATTATTATTGCTACTACTACCACCACATTTGTATATTATTCATTAAACTCTCATTTCATGGACAGGATCATTACAAAAAGTATAACCCTATCTATTTGATTCAACTATTTTTTAATGAGAGAATAAAATTTACAAAACAGCTTAGTCTTATCAATACCAAGCATTAGCACAACAGGATATAAATGGACTTGATAATAATTATAGTTATACCCAGACTGTATTGCAGTAGGGAGGAGGATCAAACTGGTGTTTTATGCTAAGACAGCTACCAAAGCTATATCATGGCCAAGAAAACTGTATAATCTAAGAGCAAGGTTTAGAGCAGTCAAGGTGTTTTTGGAAATGATATATGACATCAGACCATGACCACATATGTTCTGTAAAATTCTATAATATTAAATAAGCTCTGTATTCTGTTGGTAGTTGGCACTGCAGCAGATTGTCACCAAAATTGCAAACTACAATACATCTTTCAGAATATTTTCCCCAACAGAAAATTCCCATCAGTTATACTCATGAACAAAGGGGAGATAACCAGCCTTGATTATGACTTTAAATATGTTGTGAACATAATATATTTTTAAACAGTAATTTTAAGTAATATTTTTTAAAATCACACTACCATTATATTTAGAGTTAGTTGTAATACTTTATACCATTCATATAGCCACATGCCTGCGCTGCTGGGCACACAGTCTCCCAACACATAAAGCAGTTAAGGTTACATGGTGTGCAGGTAAAGGGAGACAATAGGTCTCAGTGTGTGATCATATTTTAAGGCATGTAATAGAAAAAGTGTAAAATGAATAATTGAATGTAAAATAAACGGATTAATCATTTAAATAGCATAATAGGTGTATCATTTAACTATGTGAGTATTAACATGTGATGTCTTAATAGGCTAACATGTGTAGTGATACAATCAGAGGCGGCGTCAGGAACCGTTAAGAACACGCGGGGCCTGGGGCCGACCATCCGCGCGGGGCCGGGGTAATGGAGTACATGTATCAACATTCCTATTGATGTGATGCCGGAAACACTGATTTAGATACAGTTAGATAGGCTGGATATATTTCGCGAAATAACGAATGAATTTAAGTGTTTTAATTGTTCCTAACCTTTCCACCGTTTGTGACCAGTAGCGTTTTTCTTGAATCGAAATAAATACGTGACGACAACTGAATAAACTGCTTGTTTTTATTGTCGGGTTTAACGTGAAGACATGGTTCAATAATTTATTTATTAGAACTTAGAAGTGTTTTCTGAACGTCAATTTTTTTTTTGGTCACAACTTGTTTAACACAGCTAGCAATAAGTCATAAAGATGACCTCGGGTCTAAAGCGCGGGGCCCCTTCGAGAGCGGGGCCTGGGCCGGCCGCCCCATTTGCCACCCCCTAACGCCGCCACTGGATACAATCGTGTATCAATGAACACACTTTTCAGTTCTCAATTGCCATTGTTCACAAGTCTGAATGCTTACATTTCTTTAAAACTGTTAAAACAGTTGAACAAGCATATTTGTGACTTTGCATGATTATTGTGCAGCAATAATTATAGTGTCATGTATAAATTAGAAAAGAAAAAGAGTAACACATTATGTTGAAATAAAATGTTACATAAAAGCCAACGACGAAGAATAGTATTAATAGTTTTAAATAATATTTTCTGCATGAATCTTATTATGGTACTTATGTTTTTTTTAAGTAAATTGTAAAAAGAACATGGTGCAAGATTCCTGTTTTTGTGGAAGTTGAATTTCTGCAAAATGATATTGTAGGCAAGTCTACACTGTGGTTAAAGGGAGACAATCAGAAAATAACTTGCTTCCCCTTAGTCCATAACAATATTACAAGAAGCAATTTCTTCTAAAAAAAATGTATATTTTGTGATTTACATAAAGGACGTATTGGCAATGAACCGTTATATACTTATAAATATATGTTTCAAAATAATGTGTGCACTGAATTATATGTTTGCCCATGGAGTGCACAGGATTGTTTACACATGGTGTGCATCAGGCATAGTACTTGAGAGTGTGTTATGTGAAGTCATCAGCTGGGCCTGTAATAGAGTAGTTTTGTAGTAGAGGCCCAGAAAGGTGATTAAGTTGTATATATATACTAATGGGAATTGAAGAAATTGACAATTAGATGGCTTACAATTCTGAGCTTATGGTTACTGAGTAAAACTTTACTTAGTAACTAGTTATATTTAGTGGTGTAGGAAGATGTTTAGCTTTAGAGGACAAACTCCATGCTAAAAGTGAATGATGTTCACATTCTTGCCTCCTCAGTATCTTTTCTGAGGGGGTGCTGCACCACCTTGTCCCTCTGGTTTTTATGCCATTGTTATTTGCAACCTGTTACTGTCAGAATTGTT
This sequence comes from Pomacea canaliculata, assembly GCF_003073045.1. Taxonomy (NCBI): domain Eukaryota; kingdom Metazoa; phylum Mollusca; class Gastropoda; order Architaenioglossa; family Ampullariidae; genus Pomacea; species Pomacea canaliculata. The sequence goes on along the minus strand of NC_037596.1, from coordinate 11,391,977 downwards.
AATAAATCACTATTGTCTACTTCTGTTTACACCAAAGATGGATTGTGAATACCATTTTATGGAGGACTACTTTTTGTAGACATTTATGCTACTGTATTAAAAAGTAGTTGGGACAACATTATTAACCATTAAAATAAGAATTATATTATGGACATGGTATAGTGTACGTGTTGTAAGGGAAAGACTGTCATCGTGACAAGATGTTGGCCAACTGTAACAGTTTCATGTGATCGCTGCAATGGTGCTAAACACTGTCATTGATATTTATTTGTTCATTTGATATCTGGTGTTGGTTATTAAATATATTTATATTGTAACTCTGGGCGGGAAATTCCTTGTAAAACGATTGTTGTTTGACTTTGTTGAAACAATGCGCATGTGGTGCCTGAGGGTGACACGACTTCTAAAATATTTTAACCACTTCACAACAGTGTGTATTTGTGTCTTTGTTTTAAACTAACAACAATAATCTTTATTAAAACACTCACTCTGAAACTTTTGGGAGACATTTATAAACGATTTGAAAGAACATTTGTACATCGTGTGAATGTGTTTATGCCAAACAGTTCAACTGGTAAGATGTGTTGTATAAGTGAGCCGCTAGTGTTTGTTGTGTTTATATCAATGAATCTCTTAACTCAGTGAAGCGGGGTTGTATGAACCACTCATGTCTGTATTTAGACTCAGAGTTCTGTCCAGTTTGTTTACCACTGGCAGAAGACAATATCAGATTAAACACTTTAGTGCATGGCACTGATATTACGGTCTGCTGATGCCCTTTGACATCACGTTTACAACCTCTTATAGACACATTGACACAGATATCATACTTGTAGACTGACACATTGACACAAAAATCACACTTGTAGACTGACACACGTACGAATATAATGACACATTAACACAGACACACCCACACACATGATGACACACTATCCCACATACACTTCTGTAACAGACAAACTTGGTGAAAAATATATTTTAAATAATTTATTTATATGTATTATTATGAGAACGACATTGTATGACGTCATGAGGTGATGACGTGGTGATAGACTGAAAGTATAAAAGGAGAAACACTGAAGACGAGTGTTGATGTCAGACAGACACAAGACTACAACAGGTGAAAGGTGTGTTAGTGACAGTCACCTTCAGGCGGTTATTAGTCAGGGGAGACAATCACAAGTTGTGACGTGCAGTGGGACACGAGGTAAATGTAGTGGACGTAATGTGGGTCCTGTGCGCAATGTCTAACTTTTCATTCATGCATTCAGCTAGCATGCGCCCACACACCTAATTACAACACATTCAATAAACATCTTGATAACAATTAAAGGGATATAATTAAACAAAGGAGTACATATGTATACATAAAGAGTAGTTTACATGTCGTTGACCTAATCTTAAAACTTATCTCTCAATAGTAATTCCCTTGTTCGCTGTTCACAAGTGGAGTTCACAAATTCCTGCTCATCAAAGTTCCCACTTTACAGTTTCAGTCTCATGTAGACTTTAACGTCTTCTATAATCTATAAGACGGACTCTCTAGCGGCCGCTACCCGGAGAAGTGAAGTTTCTTTCTCTGTGTATTACTTGGTTCGTTTCCGGTGGGTTTTTCCTTTCTGTAGAGCATGGCGTAAAGCCATTACTAAAGGGGTGCTGGTTGCCTCGTGTCACGTGTAGCGACGAATTAATCCAGCCGCTCTCAGTGCCGAACAAGCGACAAGCAGACGAAATAACGCTACAAATACATATTTAATGAAAATAAAATAAAAAACAACACCCCCCCCCCACAAAAAAAAACAAAACAAATGCCTCACAAATGGGTGTTAACTAACCTTACCCACAACTCAAGACAGTTCTGTTCTTGCAACAGAATTACAGTTAATAATTAAGTCCCCTTTTCTACAACGGAAGCATCAACAACTGACACGTCCACGTTTCTACAACAGAAGCATCCACACAGTCCAACCTTCCTCCATGGTGGTCGTTCCTCTCTCTACTAATCTTTTTTATTCCCCCACCCCCCCCAAAAAAAAGTCACAAAACAAAATTGCGTCAGACTTTATTGACGCAACAGCCCCCACTTCCCTCTAGGACTAAGACTCAGGCTGAGCCACCATGCGACACGCGACACCTCGTGCATTATTATTACTGGAATATCTATCTCTCCTGGCCGTATGTCAAGCACTGCCGTCCAGGTTAGATGTTCCACCGAAGTCGACACCGACACTGGGCACCGAAGTTGAGCAGGGCAGTGAGACGGTTGTCGCGACAGCCAGGGGGGATATGCTAACTTGGCCCGCCCACGATTTTTTGTTCCTACTTTAACAACTCTAATCAAACATTTGCCATAACAAAGCAACTAAACATACTAAACACACTAAACAAATTAAAGAAGACAATAAGTAAAGTCGCGGAGAGCAAACGCCGCGTTGATAAAACCACCTAAATCTCATTGAATCAAAATAAGAGTCCTCCACATAGACGACGACTTTTCTCTCCAGACCATGAACACGACATGTATTCGTCACCGACACCACGTCACTGCGGGCCGTAGCCGCGTCCTCGATGTCATCATCCTCCATCACCCGCGCTGGGATACCCGCTTCTTGCAGTCCTGTGACCACACCCGAGTAATCACGTTGGTAACCCCTGAAAAACACCAGCACATCTCTCCACTGTAGACAGGGTGGTGTTGTGCTGCTGTTGGTAGAGGTCAATGTTGTAGATGTTGTTGTGCTGCTCTCTGTCAACATGGATATAAACAATAGCATCCTGACGTGATAAAGCAAACTGACAGACTCACGTGACTAACACACTGTCTTATTTACAAGACTCTTTCTCACCTGTTTGTTATTTATCACACAGGGAAGTGTTTAACTGTAAATAACAGAGACCAGCACAACAACATCTACAACATCGACCTCTACACCGCGTCAGTCACACGACTGTATCACCGAGACTACACAATACCCACACCTACCCGTAACACCATCAAGGAGACTGTGTAGGAAGCTGGCCACCTCACGACTGCACGTGACACAGTCACCTGAGTGACCCTGACCTCGGTGATACAGTCGTGTGACTGACGGGGTGTCTGTGTGGTCGGGCATACCTCGCTTACTGTACTGGTGGACATCATGGCAACTAGTGATCTTCAGGTCCTGCTCGACTTCCGTGACGACGACAAAAGGTAGGACAGAGGCAGGGTCTGGTTAAAAAACATTTATCTTTCCCAACACGGCGGTCTGTTCAGGGAAACCGACTCCATGCTCCTATGCCCAAAAAATGACGACGAAGAATACTTGATTTCAACAGCTGTCACAGGAAACGTCCAAAGTTTCGATTCGTCTCTTTATCTCTCACGAATTCCACACATAGGACTGTTAGCTAGCGACGCTCGTTACACGCACCTAGCCACCTTCTCGTTTCACTGTGTAGCACTGTTCATGAATGAACGTAATGATTCTGGTTTGTGTATCATCGTTAAAATTTATCGTTACCCATGATGAGTCATCAAGTAAGTGATGTCAGAATAATGACACATTGTTTTGTAACACTATGTAACAGCCCGCATTACTCGCTTCAAAACAATCTCTATTTTGACCCACAACAACAGCTCCTCAATCTGTGTCACAAAGCCCGCCTTGAGAAATACAGATCACCCTCTTAAGCACCCCAATATTTTCGCGTTAGCCAACCTTGTAACCCGCCGGAATCCACCGATTGTGATCCTTATCCTCATCACATTCCACACGCCTGATACAAGTCACCTCAAACGATCGCTCCCCTATCTTTACTCACTGCCGATGACGACCAACTAGTACAACCGACCGCTCTCTCGTCATCCCGTGTACACAAGTCGCTCGTAAGGCCTCTGCCTTCTCATTTACATCAGAGTCATAAGAATACTAACAGCAGTAGATGATTGGCGTGATTTACCCCCCTCGTTCACCTGCAATGACTGTGTCGTGTCTTTGTACTGCCTTGCCGCAGCTGAGGCACACTATGTGATGTACAACATGACGCGTGCAAGAGCCGCGCCTGCACGACTCGACCTCTCCAGAGTATGAACATTGTAAGACATCAGATATCGCGGCCAGTGACTGGTCTGCTCACCATCGCAGCCACTTCCATAGGCCCACGACCTACATCCATGCTCTTCTCCATGCCTCATAGCCAGTCTAGCAACCCGATGTTATCCTATCATTTTCCGCATTCCTTTCTCCGCTTGGGCCCCACTGTCCTGGAATCCTCCCGGGCTCTGTTCTCCTTCGGCAACATGCACCGAACGACTGTCGTCTCCCCGACTACAGCTCCCTCTTCCCTCTCCTCTTCGTCATGATTTAGTCACCGGTGTATGAATATCTTGACGCATCGAGTGCGTCCTTATTTTCTGCTTCGCGACACGATGTTACATAACATTGTACGTCTCCTAGCATCAGCCCCGCAAGACGCCTGCACTGTATGCCGACCTTATCAGCCCTTGCTGTATTCTAGCACCCCGCGGCCGAATCGCTGCGTGAGCACCCAACCTTGCCATGAGTGCCTGTCCATGCTCCCTGCGTACTACCGCCTGCCTTCTCCGAGTACCCCGCTTCCTCGTCCAATCCTACATCTGCCTCATGCAGCTCGACAAAGTAGTCTATACACCCCCTCGAAGCATGCCCTCGTATTTTCACCATGCATCCTGTTTCCTCTTCTGTTATTCCATTGCGCTCGTGTCGTCGACTTGTACATTGCACTAAGTCCCACTGTGTGTTACCGCGTCAGGAATCAGCGACGCGCCTACTGAATGATGTTGTTATAAACTCATATTAATTAAGTATGACTTTGTAATACAAGAATGCTATCCAGACTCATCTTTAATCAGATTGTTCAAACAGCCATTTGCTACTTTAATATGTCTCTGTGCAAAAATTAGTTTGTTTATTACTTCTGTCTCTTCTTTTTACTTGCTCCAATTCAACATTTGTCGTTGAATTGAATAAATTAAAAAACGATGTCCTTTTAGTTCACGTTATACAAATGTATGACTTGTAATCAAAAGCAAAATTGAATCATTTTAGCTGAGAGAGGACGTTAAAAACGTTTTCAATCTTCAGTTACATACAAGTGTAACCGAGTGGTGACGTTAGGGTGAGACAAGGATTTTCTCTAACAAACTCAGAGAAGGCAGAGAAACAGACAGGTGTAGGACCCTATAATTAACGAGCTTGAATGCTACTTATGAAAGTGTATTGTGTCAGAGTTCTCCGGTGGGTTGGGGCAGTTGTTAAAGGTTTAGTTCAGTCTATATTGCCTAAGAAATGTTTAGTCTTCCTTTCTGTTGTTTTCATTACATCAGCAAAGCATGCGATGGTGCCTAGTCTACCCCACATGAACATGAAGGAGAATTTTTATATCTAGTTAGCTATTCTTCGTTAAGCCTCATTCTTGTTGTTTTGGTTTGATCACACGTGTTTGACTTTAAAGAACATCAAAGTGTGAAAAGATTGATGATCAATCAGTCTGCTAGTACTTTTGCATTCATTTTTACATTTTTCTTGCCATCCTCATTTAATTACTGGTTTTATGTCCATTCTTAGCTCTTGTGGTGAAACAGTTATGTTTATGTTGTTGACTTAACGGTTTGTGTTTTTGTTTTCCTGTCGGTCTAGCTAGTCTATCAGGCTTTTCATTTCTTTTTATTCATATATGGGACGGAACTCAAAGGATCTTGATGTCCATATTTTATTGAGTAATTTTATTTATGAGTGACAGTATCTTGTAGGCTATATCTAATCTTCTTGAGGGTGACATGTCTAAAGAGTTGTCAGTGTGCTGTAAAGATGGTTCCACAAGATTAAGCCTTGCTGGAAGGCCTAGATTGTTTTATCATACTCCAAATAAAATTTGTCAATAAGTGCTGTCTGTGGTTTTAGATTGGACTTTTAAAGTCGTACAGAGGGTCGCCATCATACTTCACATGAAACAAGATCAGTTGCCGCCCTCTGTAAATTAAAACTTGTGTATAAACATAAATCATGAAAGTGATTCATCGTGATAACGAGAGGCTGCGTGAGGTCACATGACTTACAGAGCTCTGACGGACTAAGATTATGTTGTTCCTCTATCATGTCCTTCGCACATGGACTTTCAAGTTTTTCACTTTAAACTGTCCAGTAAGAATGTAATACTTCAAACAGTTTAATGTGTGTGTGAGAGTGTGTTTAGTTGTCAGATTAGTATCTATGATTAAGATTATTTGGGGACTTTGGCTAGCCTTATGTTTACTGTTAGGTTTGGTTGAGTGTTGGAACAGGTTAGCCACGAAAGCCAATGCTGAGCAATTGACGGGTAGCCTGTCCCAGTAAATACATCATCTTTTACACAACATTATGAGAAACTCTCCATTCCAAGGGTCAAACAAGACACAGTAGGGTGTGGAGATGAGGATGATATAGCAAAAACACATGCGTTAGAATTCTTCTACCTCCTTCACGACATATGAAGTTATCAGCGCACAGTTCATTCATTTCTCTTTTAAAATTGCGACAACATTATGATTGTAGTTTGTGTTTCTAGAACTCACCTGGCTACCAGTGCCTTGTACACGTCACATGTCATTTGACCGTTAACCCCAAGCCCAGTCACTCGTCGCCGCCACCAATGTGTGAGTTTCCTCACGTCGCTACTGTCGTCCCATGGGGTCATGGGGTCAGACAAATCATCGGAGCACAGGCACAGACCACAGATGTTCGAGGGGTCTTCTGATCCCAGACACTGACTCAATGTCTGTAAAAGAAGTTCATACTGTACAGAAATAAAACGAAACCTACAAAACAATTATTATGGGCAACTTAAAAACTTAACACATCTCATGAATGAAGATTAAAATCACTGATTCAATATGATTTTTGGACTGGTGTTTGATGTTAATGTCACTGTGGAAGAACTACCCATGTAAGCTTAACCAAGCCCTCACTGCCTTACCCACTTATGTTTCTTCTTTCTTCTTTCTGTTTTTTCTTTCTTGCTTTCTTCTTCCTCATCCTCTCTCTCCGCTTCCTCGACTAATATGACTAAGGTAAGCGCAGCGGTTACCAAAAATATCTCTTCGTCAATGTTCTCTGTCACACTGATTTGTACCCATAATCCCCTGCACAGATGGCGACACATGGCAAGGCATTTACCACGAACTTACATTACTGGACTGCTAGAAGACGATTTTTTTTCCAGTTAACGGCTAAAACGAGGCATAAGACGACAAAGCTTCCGGTTTATTCACCTTTCAGATTAACTACTAAAATGAGGCATGAGACGACAAAGCTTCCGGTCTAGTGACATTCTTTGTTTAGGCTCGCCGAGACTAGCAGAGGATCACTTCGAAAGAGGCTGAGCGTTGGTCTTGGCAGACAAACAGCAGTCCAACTATACGTTTACGTATGGCATTGGTACCTATGAGGAGAAGGGTGGTGCAAAGCTATATTACACGTGCAAACCTTGTAAACATTTTAACGTGAGAAAAGCTCTTAGAACGTGCAGACACGTGACCTGTACTCATGCAGACTATTTTCTATTTTGTTTGACGATGAAGCTGAGAGGATCATACCTGGGTTAGCTGGGTGTCACGAGATATAGCCTGCTGCACCTGTCTAGCTGTGATGTTAGGGAACACGATGGTTTTAATGATGGGCAGACCGGGGGCGATGTCTCTCACTAGTCTTGACAACATGGTCTCATCCTCGTCCAGCTGTAGTGCGGCCTCTTGCAGCTTCTTTTTGATTTCACTGTTCATCTCTCTCTCTGATATTAGCTGCCCTTGTTTGTTGTCACCAATAGCCTTCACCTCACAAACAACTACCCCATAATATCTGGAAATAAAAAGCACGTCAGTGTCCCCCTGATTGGAGTTCCGCGGCAGAAGGTCAGGAAGTCTGGAGGTTAGGAGCAGCTGTGTAGCTGTGGCAGCTAAAGAAACTTCATTAAGATGCAGTCCAAACTTAAGGCGGCTTATTCCGACCAACACTTCTCCGTTGTGTTTAGACATTTTATCCAGCTTAAAGAACAACTTTTTTGTGGCTTCATGATGAAGGATCTGAACCTCCTGACCAATCATCTGTCGGCGGCTGACGTAGGCAGGAGGAAGGAAGTAGGCACGAGATTGGAGATCAGGAAACAAGTTTTCATCCCACAATGGCAATGGTGACAGAACTTTTGAAGAAACGGGTTCCTGTTGCAGCAAAATTTTCTAATAACAACAATATAATTATATCTGGCAACATTAAAGAAAACACATAAAAGCTAATGTGACTGTTTTACGACTTGCTGACCTAACTAAACAGACATTCACAAGAACAACAAACTGTTTTGAAAACTTGTGTCCTTTGTGAAATCGACTGCTTTACTAAGAAAAAGACATTTGCACAGTCAAGGGATAGTTTCATTTTTTGAACTGCTTTTTCATGTTTCTTGGTAAGAAACGTTTGTCGCCTAGAAGAGAAAATGCACATTTACCTTCAGCTGGGTAGAAGAGACAGGACTGCTGCTTGTCTTTGTACCTTGGGTAGTACGTGAGACGGAGCCAGACTCTATTTCAACACACGTCCATTGGTAATTTTTTAATTCTTTTATGTTGAAAATAACATTCATTATCTAGAGATATGCAAAATCTGATCAAATATTACGCATTTGTATACTAAATATTTAAATAATTATTTCACCACTGAATTTATGGGTTTTGTTTTGTGGATGCTGTAAACACACCGTTTATGTTCTTGTCAATAAGAGACAGTATTCTATAGCCCAATACGTGTAAAGTGTGTAAAATTCATATTTTTCTCATCTTGAGTAGCATCACTACCCAGTAGACATATGCGGCTCATACTATAAACATAACATAGCAATAAAGGACGGCCTTAAATACGGTTTACAAGAGCACACAACACCACTGAAAGTAAAGAAAACTAAAGAATGTATCAAGTAATACTGTAACAGAAAGAACAGACTGCGTGCGATTTACCTGTAGCCTCGACAGGAAGGGCTTGAGCACCTGTAACAGTGTGACGTAACGAGGGAGACACAATCAAAAGTTGTGACGTACATCGGGACATCAGTTGAAGTCGGTCATAGAAATCAACGTCACCTTCCGTCACCAAGTGGACGATGACTTTCCTCTCCAGACCGAGAACACGCTCTACATTTGTCATCCACACCACGTCACTGCGGGCTGTAGCCACGTCCTCAACGTCCTCATCGTCCATCACCCGCACTGGGATACCCGCTTCTCTCAGACCCGTCATCACAGATAAACCCGAGATTTGTCTAGTGTTACCTCCATACAACACCAGCACGTCTCGCCACTGCAGGCAGGCAGGTGTTGTGCCACCGGAGATGACGACAGTATCTGCCGTTACATGAAAACACGCACAGACACGCGCACACACATGCACAAACGTATTAACAAATATACTTGAGATTAGTTTAATAGCTGTGAATGCCAGTAAGAGGTAGATTGCACAAACACACCTCAGATACTTTTTATCTGTTAGTCACTATTGATTTCTTCCTTATTTTCTTCATTAAAACTTAATCTATCAATCTAATTGAATCTAATGTTGTTGCCTGCGGGTGATGAACAGATAGAAGTTATTATGCGTGCGTTAGATGTTTGTATGAGTATGTATGCCTGCCCTTGTGAGAAAAAAAAAAATGTGTGTCTTGCGTCTCCTCGACAGACAATAAAGTATGATTTGATTGATTTGATTTGATCATATCTAAAGGTGTTGGCTGCATCTTGATGTTCCCATACCGTATCCTTCGTTCAGTGTAGCCATCCCGTGGTACACCCGTGCAACATTGTTATCATAGTGTAATTTTAAAGCACGTTCTATAGGCACTTTTTTCGTTGTTTTTTTTTTTTCTTTTGGAAAGCGTTCACTTGGCATCTGAAGTATGTTGAGATAGTAAGCAATATAATCTAACATATCAATTAACGTGAAGGCATGGGTCTACATTTCCTATAGGCCAGTGAATTAAGAGTTTTATTCGTCATCTTGAGCTTTCTTTTAATAATAAGCAAACGAACTACGGTCTAATAAGATTTAGGCCAGGTGTTTAAGATTTGTACTCCATAAGCTCCGTTTTTATCGTGACAAAAAAGCTACAAAATGTCCTTTTTGTCGGAATGAAAAAATGAAATACACTTTCTATTTATCTGCCACATGTATTCTGATTTGCGATTAAGTTATGTGCTTCTTAAAATGCTATGAGACCTTCCTATTAAGATTTGACCTTATATAGTGTCAGACACTAGAACTAATATTTCTAATCCTCTAGCTGAGGGGTGGATAAAGTTCGAATGCGGCCTACCCATTTGTTCATTTGTTTTCATTTTTTGTATTAAGTCTACGTAAGGCTAGTTATTTTGATTTACATTTAATTTATCAAGTATAACAGCGTTAGAATTCGACAGACTGTAACATTCTAACACAGACACAACACAAAGATAACACGGCTGACATGTCTGATGTTAAAGAACATCGGAACTGCATGGCGTGCTTCAAAGGAAAGGGTGATTGTAAAGTTTTATTGAGAGCAAATTCAAACAGCTCCATTTTACACAACAAATTTGATAAGTGAAGGCCATTAGATACTCATTGTAGGTTTTTGGTATTAGCATAGCTTAGAATTCCTAGATGGCTCGCAACCAAAAAAAATTGCCCACCCATGATTTAGTTTTGTAGATCTTCACGGCATGGGACCGAAGAGATAATTTCTTAAATTTACGTCTGTGTGTATTATCTTTGCACTTGTATTTTCAGTTTATTTACTACATGTTACTTGGTACATCTTCTGTAACTGTATAAACGAGCTGTGTGACTTTTCTTAAAGCAAATGCTGTCGTGATGATAATTATTTGCTTACTATGCAATCTATATGTACATACTTTCAATAGTTTTACTGTACTCATAGAAAAAAACGAGCCGATGTCAATAAAGTAATTAAATCAATATATTTTTTTAATTTAACATTCACGCTGCGCCTCGAGTCACCAGTAAACTTTTTAAAAATAATGTGTTAGCACCTACCCGTAACACCAACACGGAGACTGTGTAGGACTCTGGCCACCTCACGACCGCACGTGACACAGTTGATTGGCCAGTCACCTGAGTGACCTTGACCTCCGTGATACAGTTGTGTGACTGGCGGGCCGTCTGTGTGGTCGGGTACACGACGCTTACTGTACCGCAGGACATATTTGTCCTCCATTATTTTGCTCTGCTCGACTTCCCTGACGACGACCGGTGGAGAGCGGAGGGGTCTGGTTAAATGTTCCATTTGCCACCCGTAGGGTGCGTCTGCATGGTAACAACTTGCCACCCAGATATGTACATCAGGAATTTTCGTTACCAACCTTTCACCAAAATACCTGAAGTCCCTGTCACAAACATCAGTCACGCCGAGATAAAAGGTACGTGTCGACTGTTATTGATTGTTTTGGTCTTGGTATGTTTGTAAGCTGATGCATTGCTCTAGATGTGTATATACAACATTCTCTGTAAACTTCTGATCTAGTAATTATGAGATGATAGCCTCTATTTGGTGTCTTATTGTTTCGCCTATAAATAACTTACCCATTCACCTCATCGGCGATGACGTAGGCCACCCCACGTATTGTTGCCTGTAACAACTCGTTGACGGCCTTCTCTGCCTTCTCTTCATGTTTGACATCATACTGCAGGAAGTGAAGCTTAGTCGGTGTCTTCTGTGACAGAAGTTGCCTTTTCTCAATAAAAAGGAGCAGATGATACAACATGGTGTTCGCTGCGCGACTCCCCCACCAAGTACTGACAATGTAGACGTGGTGACCACATCGCAGCCACTCTATGGCCATCAGCAGCAGCACCACAGTTTTACCTGTGCCGGGCGGTCCGGTGACAAAGAGTATGGGAGGCGCCGTGTGTAGCAGGTGAACTTGCTCCGGGAAGAGTGTTATTACAGCAGTGTAGCACTCTCCTGTATGTGACACTGCCTGACCCAGGGTCTTGACACTCACACGTGGAGAACATGTGCATGGCACAGTCACTATTGTCGCCGGACCACAGAACCTGATACAAAGTGATGGTTTACAGAAATGCAATTTACACGTTTACATTCTGCACAGATGAACATAAAGAAGTATAAAGAAATAAACACCTTTAAATTTAATATTTCTGATATATAATAGTTAAACAATATCTTGACTGAGACGAAGCAGCTGGCAAGATCTTCAATTAGAGGACTGTCCTTTCGTCATTTCACTCATCCGTTCATTTGTGTAAGTTGATGACAACTAGCACGGTCGTTGTAAATGAGACAATGACAAATCTTTATTTACGAGAGGTAAAATAAGCAAGGAGAGGGAAGAGCAGCTGACAAGGCTCACCTTTTAGGCCTGTGGGATATACACAACTATTTCTAGAAAGATAGATATTGTAGCGCCTATCCCAGTCCACCAATGCTGCTTTAACCCTTTTTTTACCAGTTTATTGTGGCTTCAACAGTCTAGCATCGTAAGCTGGTCTTTGGTCACGTGACCCAGCCTGACACGCTGTCCTTCAAGGCACCTTGAAAGGTGGTCGACGCCGCGGTGGTCAGAGGAAGAACTGACTTACGACAGTCAAAGACTACACTGGTCATTCTGTACAGAACCTGCAGACCATCTCCCACAATAGACATGCGCGGCCCTGTCGGCTGCTAGTCTATCCTTGTCATCCCCCCAACCCTAGGTCACGGGACGACTGCTTATCTCTGGCTCTCAGCCATCAGATGATATCTATGTCAAAGGTATGATTGTAAATGATGATGTCAGGAGGCGGGGAGTAATGATCAGGAAGTGCTTATCACAAGATGTTCACCAAGAAAACATTCAACAACTGAGGCAACAGTAACGTGCCAAGGAGCACAAGAGAAAATACCTGATTGATTGAACTTTCCAGCCTGTAAAGGGAAGTAATCAACGGAGAAACAAGTCCTAAAGATTCTAGTGTTGCCTCCCTTATCTATTTACTCATTTAGTACAGGGTTGCAAATTAAGACACTGCTCTGGTTACCGCATGGTATCCGCCCAGGGTGTTTCTACAACCCTCATGTCTGACTGTCAGTCCTGTCACAGTCATTTAATGTTTTTATAACAGATCGTGCTGATGGTGTATGTGCTGTTCTATCAAGTTGTACAGAGAGTGAAGTAGGCGGTGAGTGGTTAGTAGTTGAAAAGTAAAATGACCAGCGTCATCTCATCATAATACGTGTTTTCACTACAACAGTTATTTAAACAAAGACTAGTAACACTTGTGTTATCATATCCCCCTACACTTCTACTACTTACCGGGCAACCAAAGTCTTGTACAGGTCAAAAGTCATGTGAGGGTCAGGTCCAGCCCCAGCCACACGTCGCTGCCACCAGTGTCCGAGTTCCCTCAGCACGTGACTACTGACGTCACACGATGTCTTGGGGTCAGCCAACTGATCAGAGCACAGACACAGACCAGTGATGTCGACGGGGTCTGATGTTCCCAGACACCGACACAGGTCCTGTAAACACCCACGTGAAAACAAAGCGTATTCCTTGATAGATCGCGTGTTTAAGCTAAAAGTTATTCCGTAGCTGACGCTTGCGCTTTGCAAATGATACACTTTGTATAAACTTAAAAACAACAAGATTGCAATATCATATGCTCTGATAGAAAGTAAAATGTAGAAACGTCTAATACTTTGATGATGTGAAATAGATTCCTACTTGAGACATTTGGGTGTCGCCGGAGATGGCCTGTTGCAGTTGACGAGCCGTGAGGTTGGGGAAAGCGATGGTCTTAGTGATGCGCAGACCGGGAGCGATGTCGGAAACCAGGTGAGACAACATGGCCTCCGCCTTGTCCAGCTGTGAGACGGCCTGTTTTAGTTTCTTTCTAATGTTCTTGTCTATATCCTGCTGTGGCATGTTAAGTTCTTGAATATTGTCACCAAAGGCTTTCACTTCACAGACGACAAACCCGTAATGTCGGTGAATAAGAAGCACATCAAAGTCTCCTTGTTTCCAATTTTTTGGAAATGATGACTGAAGACTGTCGGCAACGGGTAGATGTGCAGCCACGGCTGAGTAACAAGGTTCACCTAAACATTGTTCGAACTTCAGCTGACTAAGTCCTACAAAAATTTCTTTATTTTGTTCAGAAATTTTCTGCAGACACCTGAGGACCCGCTCCACGGCGGTATCGTCTCTGACATCACTGTCCTGAACTCGAGGAGGCTGAGGACCGAGAGCCTGAGCAGCAGATGATGAAGCCATCGCCTGTCCAGGCTGCCCAGGTGCTGACCCAAGGACCAGAACATCCTGACCAGCTACCGACTGTCTTGTCATGGGCACTCGGTTGACGTAGACAGGAGGCAGGAAGTAGGCGCGAGACTCGAGGTCAGGAAACTCGGCCTCAACCCATTGCCGCCACAACGCCTGGGCTTCTGCTAAGTTCACTACCTGCAACAAAACATTGTCGTTTTATTAAAGACTACTGTCATTTGATTGGCTTCATTTTTAGCTTCATTATTTTTTAAAGTTTATTCTTTCTTTCACAGCCAGGCGATATAATGTACAGGAAGTGACATTAAGTATTTATGTGAACACCTTACCACAACGACGGAACCTACGGTGTGGTGGTTACCTATTTTGTGAGTAAATTTGGTGTAAGTGAGTGACCAGCGAGTTTCTCACACCTGCTCTATATTTTTTTTCCTTATTTTATCTGAATGAGGACGGGAAACATTGGCACATGGCAAGTACTGTGCGTGCGAGAGCGTGACAAAAGTGTGGGTGTGAGTGGCTCATGACGACCGCCTCTTCTTTGATGTGCCGACGTCATTGAGGGGCTTCACTCGTATAAATGGTGAAAATCATGATTAGGATAAAAGAGCAATTTTTGCTGCCTGCTGTATGTTTCTGACTTAAACGGGGCGAGAATCCGACAGTTTTCTCCAGGTCTGTGTTTAAGTCCTGACCAGACTTAAAGTTTTGAAGTCCTTACCAGACTTATAAGTAGTGTACATTATTAATTTTATGTAAAACCTTGTTGAGGTGAATGCCTCAGTTTAGATTTTTTGAATATTTTTGTGTAAGTTTTGGGAACTGTTTTTTTATTAGATAATTGTAATATAGAGATATAAATAAATGACTGTTAAATTTAAGGAGTACAGGTAGTCGTCGACTTATGACCGCTTTTGAATGACAGGCCGTAACTCGCTCTGATCGTGTCGGTTATGATAAATTATCGAAGTAGATAATGCTGAGTACTCATAGTCATCTTTAAAAAATTTGTCTTTATCTTTTTTTAAACTTTAGTGAAACTTCGTACGACCACCGCGGATACACTTTCACTTGTACTTTGCTCACTTGCCAGTCATGGCCAGACATACCAGTGATAGTTGTGGTCGTAAAGTTGAACAGTCGTAAGTTACAAAGGTCGTAAACCCACGACTACCTGTATACATTTCTGTCCAGTCTTGTTTATTCTGTTATCTATATGTGCCCGTCGTTGGCTGATGTGCTTGATCTACTCGAATGTTAAGAGGGGCATCATCTGTGAAATCAAATCGAATATTTTATTGTTTAGGCCATCGGCCCTTAACAGGAGGGTGACATCACAATGACTTTGTACATGTCTAAGGTATTACATCAATATACGTAACAACATGTGTAATACATAGAGCACACAATTATACTAATTTGGAACCTGGGTGTCTAATATATTTGCTCATCAAGCCTCATCCATAATGAAACTGAACTACTATAAACTTAGAAATAAGATAAAGAGCTAGAGATAGAGAACAAATGAGCAAATTTATGCTTTGGCCGTCGGCCCGTATTACTGGGAGTCGTAATCACTCTTGTAAATTTTACTAAACATGCAAAACACATTGTGTATTTGCAAACTTACATGTAGAAATAGAATAATTTTGTATTTTTAATGCCTTTAAAATGTAGAGAATAGTTTTACACATTTTTGTCTTACTACTGCTACTTAGTAGCAACTTGAACTTAAACATAATTGGATTTCTATAAAAATGTCAAAGTATATATTTCTCTCGAAGAACAGTATGCCTAGGAAATCTAAACATGAAATGAAGTTCTGTTTCATCTATATCTGTGCAACATAGACAGCTGAAATCAGAAGCATAACGTATCCGCAAAAACTGGGAAAAGAGTGTATCAGGGTTCTTTGGCTACAAAAGCAGACTTTCTATAAATAAATTTTAATCTATACTACTGGTTGTTATTATACAGTTATACAGCAGTTATTATATTTACAGATTATGACGTTCAAGACATATTTATCCCTTAGTCTACGTTTGATAGTTTGAGACCAAATTTTGTTTTAGCATCTTGCCGTATGTTCCCGTAAAAGCATTTTCACTGAAGATATCTTTTACTATTTAAGGAATAACTGTTAAATCTTTTTAATGAAAGTATCATGCCCTATGTTCATAGAAATTCTGTGAACATATATTAATTAGCCTTTGTCACGGACGCCGTCTCTCTCTCTCAAACAACACACACACGACGTACGTACGCGTTCTTTCACACACAAAGCAAAGATTGCCTGAGGCTGTCCACAAGATGTTAATGAGTAGCTGAATGGCTCAGGATTTCACAAACTTCAAGACAAATATGCATAAATAAAAATACGCCACAACACACTATCCTATCGGCGAAACACAGTTATCGGTACATGCAATGTTTACAATCCGGGGACTTACACGATCAATCACACTTCAATAACTCTTAATCTTAATTCTTAATCCTAATCCCCACTCTCAATCTCACTTCTTATCATGAAGTTAATAATCGCACCAGCAGTCATTTAGTACTTTACTCACAGTTCTGTTCGTCCACACACAGTTCCAATTTATTATCTCATTTACATTTTCTTGGCGGCAAGAAACCCACGGTACACACAGTCTACACGGTCTACACACTGCTGGGCGCTTCCCGAAGACGAAAAGATTAGATCTAGACGAATCGTCGATCACAAGTGCGCTACCTACTACAATCGTCCGTACACAGAAGAAAAAGGAACCTTGTCTAGGCAAGGAATTACTTTTAAGATCTACGCTCACATTAAAACACACAATATCCTTCCACTCTCATGTCCGCCAAAGCCGTCTGCTTCTCTACATTCTTTGCTAGAGTGATCTCCCTGATACTCTCACTCATCAATGCATTACAAACAGCGAAGGGATTAAACTAACTTTAAAACGTGGAGGCACGGACTGATCCGTGACAGCCTTAAGCTGTTACTTTTCCTGTCACCCTTTCTATACTCTAATTGTCCGTTACAGATCACCTTGTCTCACCTGTTGTGTAGCAGATGGCAGATGACTGGACATTGCTGACAGTGGTCTCCCTTTAATAGCATCACATCAGTGGGAGGCAGTGTCTGTTGCCAGTGTTCTCGCTAAAACATGACAGCGATTGTCTGTGCCCTCTGCTAAACACCAGCACCTCCACAACACTTCATCCATCTTCTCATTTAACCCTTTGATTGCAGGAGCTTCACATATTAACACTGCAACATTTGTAACCACCAGCTGCTTAGTATGTGGTATATACTAACGTATAACATTTGTGTACAGTAAATGATCATATGTACAAATGTGTATCAGTGTGATCAGTGCATGTTATTCAAGTCATCACATGTTAAAGTCCAGCGTGAGTGACCATTCACTCATGACTCAATCATCAGTCTGTCAACGAGTGTTTCTCTAGTGACAGAGCATCTCTGTCCTTACATGTCCCTTACAACTCAGCCTTCTTTCCTGTCGTGACTGACATATGACTTTCGTCATTCGTCTGCATGTGTGTTGACGATCTGATCATTTGTGCGCGATGCAATTTGAGACGGCGACATATATAACACGTACAGCACACGAACAGGGTTCGTAGATAGTCGGGTATGGCTAGCTACAGACTAGAAAGTGACTAACTTATGAGCGTCCACAGCAACTCGGTTTTCGTTTATAATTTTTGGAGAAGAAGCATAGGACGACGATATGAAGCTTGTTTTTGAAAGTTATATCTTTTTCAAAATGGATCTTAAACTTGTTAATCGTTATCGTGAACTATAACAAAATACGGTGAAATCGAGCCTTTGGAGTCATGTTTTCCATTCTATTCTTCGGGATGTTTTCAAATAGTTGTAGGAGATACGATCAACACACATATATAAGTCGACAGTTTCTCGAACGATTCACCGTGTTTCTAAGGCTCTTGCAAATCGTTTAAATAGGTAAAATACCAAGCCAGAGAGATGCAAACAAGCAGAAATAATTTTACGCAGTCGCTGGATTTCCAAACGCGTTTGGGTGAGTAAATGTCCCCCATGTAAAAATACAGGAACCATCTGACCACAAAAATGAATTTGTCAATAAAAAAGGTGACCATTCAATAAATGTACAGCTATTTTGTGATAGTGGCATAAATATAATTAGCTGTGTTGTTATAAGTATACTGGAAGTACTCATGACGCCAGGATTTTTCCTAAAACATGAACATGATTTTATTGGCGATTTGTCAGCAGATTGTATGTGAAGATAATCAGGCTCGTGTGTTCTTGTGTTTAGACAGAAAGGATATGTCACCATTGTCCACAGGAGACCATGTCACACACCTGCTGTTATATTTTAGCTGTGAACGGGAAAGGAAATGGAGAAGGAGACGGAAAAGTGCGAGAGACGAGCGATCTGTGTGTGGTTGTCATGAGATGGCCAACAGTTTCATTCAGGCTGTGGACAGGAGGAAATGTCAGCAAAGGGAGGAATGAAAAAGAATGTTTTGTCTTACCTATGTCTTTTTCCTTCGTGTGGTGGTTTCTCCCTTGACCGGGTCATGGAAGTGAAAGTCTCCTCGGTATGTAGAAGTCTTGACCAGATGTTGAGCTGAACTAAATGTTGTGACTGGCTGTATGTAAGGAAGGCCTGGTGTGGATAAGTCCATGACGTAATAACGGACGAAGATACGTGGCCTGTAAAAGCAGACGATGGAGTACGGGTGGGCGATATGGCGACACTGGGGTGCACAGCCGACAGACTCAAAGTCTAAGCCCAATCACATCCCCAATCTCGAAGCAAGTTTATCTCACCTTGAAAATCTCTTATGAGTCATGGATTGTGGCAGTCAATTGCACATAGCGAGGTATGATTATTATTAGAAAACTGTGACACTTTTATGACCAATGGTTAGTGTGCCGATTGTCAATGTTGAGGCAAAGCTATGTAATATTTCATGTGGACAGACTAGTACGATTTGTTGACATACAATGACAACAACACAACACAGGCTGTCTAAACCAAACATTCATAATGTTGTCGTCCGTTATTGCCTCGTTTGCGACATTTGACTGAACACAAATTATACTGAATACTGGTTGAACTAACCTTCCAGGAAATTATTGACCTTTGCTGATCGAGTTTTATAGAGGTTTTTTTTTTTTTTATAAAGCTTTTAGTGACATATACTGTAGTATGACCAGGCACCCGACAGTGGAGGTACAAACACCTTCAAGCTCAATACTGAAGTTTTTTTTTCCACTACTGTCACCTGCAAAGACACAAAAATTTAACAAGCTCTTTACAGCATAGGAATTTGCTAAATAAGTAAATAAGAGAGAACGAATTTGTACTTTTTTAAAAGTTAGGATTGTAATATTATTTTTTTAGGGCCTAAAACAATCACACGTAACACAAGCTATTTTATAAAGCAGAATGAAAACAAAATCGAAAATAAATGTTTTGAGCCTGAGGAACAGAAATTTTTATAGTTTTCAAGAGCATGAGTTTCAAGAAGCAAAATTTCGGATACAGATGTAAACATCCATTTTTTTAGGTGCCTTCTTGTTTACCTTTCCGTTTTTGTCACTGATGGTGTATCGTCGGTCATCTCTCTTTTTTCTTGCGATAGACAACTCGTCTTCAGTACAAGATTCCGTTCCGACCAACTTATTCCTAGGTCGTAGTTCAACGCTAAGAGCTCGTCTTCGTAGAACTGAGCCATTTCGCATGAAATTTGTAACTATTCAATGTAATGATTTCAGTATAAACAAGAACTGATTAACTCATTACATCCACTTATTAATCGTGATATAAAAATTGTCATGAGACTGATGAGCTTTAAAAGTAATTGTGCACATGAAATGCAGTCCACCTGATCCAAAAGTGCGTTATTAATTAGAGATATCAATCAATCAATCTTTGCTGTTGTGCCAAGCATAATCCAGGACAGAAATTTTTCTTTGCTCAAAAAATAATTTATACATGTGAACATATATATATATAAACACGCACACACCCACATAGCGACATTTGACACGCACGCACACCTATACCCTCTCGCACATACACATGAACTTCATCCAATGCATCATCGTCTGTCATCTCCAGAGAAGATCCTATTGAGGATCAATAAGACACTATCGATCTTTCAAACATGTGGGTGGTGAGGAATGTTTCCTAAAGATAAAGATGTAATTTTTTTCGAAAAAGGTAATGCGGCCCTACGAGTTCTTGTTCCTTTTATTCAAGATGCTGATGAGTGCTGGCACAAGGACCTCTAAGAGACAGCTTTTCGCGCACGTGACACTTTGTAGCGCCTACCCGAGGGCAACAGCTGAAGATTGGGATGGAGAGGGTGTGTTTGGTCTGAGGTGATGTTGTTTGCCATCTTTCTGACTGCATCAAGACACATGGAAGACAGTGGCAGCTGTGGTGTACCAGTAATTTTATTTGCATATAGTGACTCGAGAGCTCTACTACGTTTTTAGCAAATCTTTACATAATGGCCCCAATCACAATTAACCTAACACAATTAAAAGATGCTAATTATGTTCAAAGCCTATAAGCCACTGGCTTATATATGTTTTACATATATGTAAAGGTAAACATCTACATAAACACACACACACAAATATATATTTAAATACATGTATTTTTGGATACACGCAGAAATATACCTAGATTAAACAACTTGGTAGTGGGACGGCAATAAGTTTAGATGTACGTATCTTCAGCACGAGGTCTGTTTGACTCCACCTCATAGATAAATTCCTAGATGACTTTTTGAATTGTATACTTGGCGTCTGCTTTAGCAATACTAAACACTATCTTATCAAGATTTTTTTTAACTGTGTGGACGCGTATGCGTACTTGTGCGTGTTTGTGTGTATGTGTGTGTGTGCGCGCGCGCGCGCGGTTATGGTTTTGTGCATGCGTCTCTCTCTGTACGCGCATATGTGTGTGTTCCTGAAAAAGTTGTCTAAAATCGGTGCTCTAGCCCCCAGAGTGCCATAGAATGATTGGCCTCAGTAAGCAGGTTCTCTGAGGTCTTCAGTGTCAGCGATTGTTGATTTTTAGGGAAAGTGCTTCCACCTTGCTGTGATTTTTGCGCTGTGAGGGTAGGGGTCATTGAGGTGTTAGTGGGTATGGTGGATGTGGGTGTAGGGAATGGGAGTTGCTATCTTGTGATGCAGCAGGTATTGTCTATTTTCTTTATGCTCTCTTTTTCTGTTGGTGGGTAGGTTTTGCCAAGTTTGTTTTGGCGGTGGACTGTGCTGGTGTCCTCTCTCTTTTTTTTTTTTTTATCTGCTATTTGCTACCTATGCCTAGTAAGCCTGTTTGTTTGCCGTGATTGTGTATGGTTTTAACTTTTTTCCCCCGTTTTAGTCTTGGTTTTAGACTGTTTCTTACGCGACGCTCTCGCCCTGACCACCACTGCACTGTCCATCAGACATCCACAGTCCGAGCTGAATCGTTGACGACATGACGACAAAGAGAGAGGCAGGCATAGAAACATGTATGACACGCAAAGGAAGTCAATTATTAAAATTAGGGGTCATCAGCCTAAATTACACAGTAAAAATGCTAGTTGCAGGGCGATAAAAGTAAGATGGTAGAGGTTTTCTCGTTTGGCATATTTTAATAATAATAATATAGTAATAATGATTGATGAGTTTTATACATTCTGAAGCTTATCAGTGAGGTATTGTGAACAGCCAGCAAGAAGAGCATTACGATAGCCTAGCTGAGACAGAACAAATGAGAAGATGAGAACTTGGCTTGTTGAGATGGGCAGAATATGGCGAGTGGAGCATGAGAAATGTGAGAAAGGTGTTTATCTAGACTCTAAAGCAGGCTTGGGCAAGGGGCGGCCCGCGGGCCGCCTCCGGCCCGCCTCCTGTCTCTGACTGGCCCGCCCGCTGGCCCGCCCGCCAGTATATATACTATATATACAGTATTGGGTAAAACTGAGTTGACTATATTAGTCCGGCCCTCTAAAACCATCCCAATTTCTCAAGCGGCCCCTTGGAAAAATTAATTGCCCACCCCTGCTCTAAAGGCTACGGACAATGGGAGGCTGAGATGAAATGTTAATGACAGACATTAATGGACAAGCGTCCTGCGCTTGACTGCTCTCTGTACATGGTGATGTTTTATAGCCTGATAAGAGTAAAGTGTTCCAGGTATATCTTTTTTAACAACCAAAACGCATGTAGGTCTCCTGTCATCATGCACAGACCAGGGGCGTGCACGGTCCGTGGGCCAGACGCTTCTGGCATCTCATTTATATAAAGTATGAAAGGAAAATACTTACGTGAACATTTACCTACATCGCTTTAAACTCAGACACACAACGCGTGCCCCTAATTGCACTACTTTTTTTATATTCAAACAGCTTGAAATAACTTGGCTGAAGATAACATTAAGATATCATTATGATAACACAAGCGAGATTTCTGCCTCACATGTCTTGCAAAGCCTCGTGGTCCATAGATATGATGCAAGGGGAAGGTGCCCAGGGGCAGACTGGAAAAACAAGGGCATGGGTCTTGTTTGCAAAGTTGTGAAGAGGTGTTCAGTTCGCGCAAACATTCTTTTATGTCACTTTACCCTATGGCATTGTTGCCACCGCTTTATAACCCTAGCTTAAACATTATAAACATCAACACATTTCTCAAAAAAAGAGAGGTAATAAACTAGTGCTGAAGGCATTGCTAGAAGAACAATACAAAATCAAGCGAAAGACCTAGGAAAGAAATTTACCAGGAACATAAAAGTGTTCTGCTTGTTACAAGTCAATTATATCTAACAACAATGAGATTACACGGGGAATACCATAATATTCAAAAGAATCATTTGACTTGAAGCTGTGGCTAGCCCTATCCCCTCTCTCTACCCCACACATGATTATACAGTACAGTGAAAAATTGAAGAGACGAACTGGAAAGTGCATCAGACGTAGTCTTAAAAATAAAAAGAAACGAACAAACAAACAAACAAACAAACAAACAAACAAAAAACTGAATAGTTCTCTAAACCCATCTAACAAGCTAAATGGAACAGCAAACTTTCTTTCACTACGAAGATGGCGGAAAGATGTACATTCTAGAGCTGAAAAACAAGCAACATTGTATGAAAAAAGCAACAGTAGCCTGACACCCCTTCCCCCAAAAAAGATTCACAATCTTAATATCTAGCTATTAATAAAATGCAGAGCCTTAGCTACTCAAGCTTGAAGATCATATCTACAACACAAAAAGGTCAATTGTAAAATAATAACCAAAGTACGATCTTTATTAAACAATTATAACTGAAAGTCAACACTTTAACATTAGTGTAACATAAGGAGTCTGGTAACAAGTTTAGTAAACTGTCACTAGATACTTGGCAAGCAATTTCGACCTTCAATGCAGAGAAGAGAACACCAGCAACATTTATCAACATTGGCCCTCCTCTCTATCGTTGCCTCTTCCCTTTTCACTCTTTCCATTCCCCTTCCATTTTGTATCCATTCGAATATTCCCCAGACCTCTATCCTTTTAAAGTAAAATCACCTTTAAGTAGAGCAGCCTTTAAATTTTGAACCAACAAGAAGAAGACAGCAAGAACTGCTTTATAACTACAGTCCCAGGGTAAAGCAACATCTGGGGTATGTCGACGCCGCATCTGCTGCTGCGACAAGACGCTTGTCCCTAAGCTTGCAATGTTGCCCAGGGCAACGCCTTAATATCCATTTATATCTTTGGGATCATTGTGAACCGAAGTTAAGAAATGCGGACAGCGATGCAGTGTACAAAATAATAAAGCATTTTACAACGCATGAAGCGTTTAAATTTTAGAAAAAAAAATGCAAAAACATAGTGGGATTTATTCCAGATACTAAAATTGTTTCATCTTGATGGTTCCAGCAAAGCCAGCCATAGATGTTTAGATCAGTGGTTTGAACTAGTGACCTCTGTGTAACTAACCACTGTTGTGTAGTCCCAATGCATTATTTGGACGCGGTTTACTATTTAGTGGTTCATAGCAGGTTGTAGTCTTACAGGCTAATCTCCACCAGAAAAACTCACTTGCGATGTTACTACTGATCCTGTTTGAATACAAATATACTACTCCCAGAAAGCCAATGGCCATTTTAGGGTATGGAATGTAAGCAGCCTAAATGAAAGGGAACCACCTGACAATGAAATGAATTGGAAACTTTGAATTGTGACTGCACATTCTACGTGGATAAATTGAAATTGTTTGATTTTTATGCAATTATTCAATTCCACAATGATTCAAACAAGTACAGCTATAACTGTAAATAAAACACGAAGCTACACAGGGGAACAACCGCACAATCTGACACTATCTCTTCTTCTTTCAATATTTCCATATTCGCTTGGCACAACATATTAAATGTAGGGCACGCTCCGTATGGTGATGCTTTGAACAGGTGAGTACCGAGAGCGCTTTCTGCAGGCGCTACAAAGAAGCTAAGCATCACTGCTTCGGGTAGAAGGTGGTCCTACAAGCCTTCATTGAAAACGAGCAATTATTTTTTACGGATGGTGACCGAAAGTGGGGTGAGGATCACTTATTCTTCGCACGCTCCAGTAACCTAAAGAACTCGCTCCACCGCTGTCTACAATGCCCTGGCCTGCAGCCACTCATGCATTTAGTGGTTGAATAAATGTACTTCAAAATATCTGGCAATGAAAACACGTCTCTGAAGTCAGAGATTAGTCCTGCGTGACTTAGGAAACGACTGGGGTGTGACACTCGGTATCCACCAAAAAACTGTGAGTGTGGGTAAAGAGGATCCAGAAACGTGGAGAAAAGGAAAGGTCATTTGAAAGTAGGTCTGTGTTAACTGGAAGTAGGTGCTCGTATTTAACATAATTTTTACTTCCAGTCACGAAAGCCAACATTTGTTTTTTGTAAATATCACTAATCTTTGGAATACAAGAGCGTTGATTCCAGGTATTGTGGGAAAATACAAACCCTGCATTTAGTGGATACGACTTTCGTAAGTAAAATACTTATGTTATCTATCTTTTCAAAACTGAGCCTAGCATCACAGAGTTCAGGGAACATCTCATATTACTCTCCACCTGAGAAATCGGCTTTAAATCAGGTTTTTGCTCTCAATTTTCCTGCCTTAAACACAGTAACAGCCACCGCACGCTTTTCTCGCGATTTTGGGCGCACAATGCTCACAGCGGGTTATCTCATCTGATTGCTTGCTATCCATTCTGAACACACACTTCAGCTGTTGATGGAAACAATTTTGTTCACATAGATGGCAGAATTTAATGCTAAAAATATGCTGACTCCGTACTTTTACTCAACTAAAACTGCTACGAAGTACATGCCAGAGAGCGAAAAGTAACGATATTCGATCAAAACTAGTCAGGCGCCTAGTAAGCAGCAACCGAATCTGGCTTTGCAACACTAGAGCTCAAGCTGGAATCTGTTCCACACGTTGATTAATTTTTAATGAAGAAAAACGAATGTTGTTTTTGTCCTACTTACTCCACGAGGAGCTTAGGGCCGAAACAACACCTCGCAAGCGGACCCAGTTTAGGGCAGCCCCTTTCCCTCAGTTGGCCCCATGTGGTTCCGATGTCCTTTACCTCGCTCTCTATTATACTTTTCCAAGTCTGCTTTGGTCTCTCAACTCTCCTCAACTCCTGAGGGTTCCAGCCAAAAGTCTGCTTGGCAGAGGTGTCAGCTGGTTTGCTCAACGTGTGTCCTATCCAGTCCTTTTGCGCTTTTTGATGTCTTGGCTAAGGCTGGTTCTTTTTCACATGCTGCTGTTGGAAATATTTCAGGCCATCGTATTCACAGCATATGGCGTAGAGTTCGGTTGGTAAAGGTTTGGAGCTTGTTGTTAATAATGAAGTTTTTCACTCTCCAGGTTTCAGAACCATACAGTAGGACAGCCTTCACATTGGTGTTGAAGATGCGGGTCTTACTGCGGAAGGATCATGCTCGGGAGTTCCAGATGGGGCATAGGCTATTAAAAGCATACCTGACCTTGTTGATGCGGCTTTTAATGTCATCGTCTGCTCCACCGTCCTTCTTGACAATGCTCGCCAGATACACGAAGCGATCTGTTTCGAGGATTTTCTCACCTTGAAGTTGGATTGGGAGTTCCTGCTTGTTGTTGATTCTCATCACTTCTGTCGACCTTTAAGCCAGTCTTTTCCCCTTTCTCTGGTAGCCTACTCAGTTTGGTTTGGGCATGCTGCTGCCGATGAGATAAGAGACTAATGCCATCTGCAAAGTCAAGGTAGTCTAGCTGTTTGGTGAAGATCCGCTGGATACCGGTGTTGATGTCTTGGGTTGTCTTGCGCATAACCTAGTCTATAACCACCAGGAAGATTGTTGGTGATAATAAAGGACCCTGTCTTACGCCAGTCTTCTTTATGAAAGGTTTAGTAAGTTTGCAGTTGTGGATAGCTTGGCAGGACGAGTCTTCGTACAACCCCTGGATACTGTTTTTGAACTTAGGCAGATGAAGTCCCTGTCTGCTCTGTCAAATGCCTTCTCAATGTCCACATAGTCTGCTACTAAATTTCACCGCACGCACCTTTTCTGTGTTCTGAAACACTGAAGAAAAACAGGATTTAAAAAATAAGTTAGTTTATTTGCTAAAGTATTATGCCTAAAATTGCTTTTGTTGCTTTATTTCTTCAGGTGCTCACAATGGATACATTTGCTTGGATTTGTGCAATCATATTTACATCATGTCTACCTGTGCAAGTGGACTGTGTCAAAGGTATTTTCTTCATGTTATCACGAATTTGTGCCGCAAGCTGTTTCATGTATTATTACTGTTATTTCTAAAATGCTATGTTTGCTTTATCGATAACACTCCCAGATAAACATGTGTTAAAGACGTGCTAAAAATGTTGCCTCCGTTGCCTCAAATAGAGGATTTTCCGAAAATATACAGATCAAATGGCAAGTGGGAGGGATAAAATCTTACTGAATGTGTAATTCAGGCAACTAGACGAATGTTCTTCTCAAATGTTCTTCTCGTTTGAGAAAAGCGTTATTTATATCGCATTGGTACCTGAAAGAATTACCAACATGAATATTGGAAGGAGATTTTATACAGGTGAAAGTTCAGGTTTAATGATAACTGAAATTCTAGCGCTGGAATGGGAAACATCTTAGAAGAATTTCTATTATGATTTATTGTCTTTCGTTGGGTAGCATCATTTAGAAAAGATACTATTCAGCCTGATAAAACTTCCATACATGTATCAAGTATTATTCATGGAAACGAAACGTTACTCTTATTGAATTCTAGTTTTGTTTACTGATCCGGACTCCGTAGAAGTAACGAGTAGAGGTTTAGGCCTCGACAAAAGGTTTGTCGGGAACGCCTGACTCCACACATGTATACTAAATATAAAAAGTATAAAATTTTTATACAACAAGAAGACACTGTTTAGTGCACAAAATATATAGAAGTCGGCGTCATTAAAGTCATTAAGCTGAGAAAAAAACAATGCAATCCGCTTCAGAAGATAACTTACACAGTCAGCTATGGAAAAGTCAGACAGGTTAACAAGATCAAAAGAATGCTTTAATCATGAACTTCTTTTATTATGAAACATTTATGGCCATTAAGATCATTATACCCGAATGTTACTTCATCTTAGTGAGAACAGAAGAATGGCATAAAGAAAAGAAGAGAAATTAACAGGTTTGAAAAAAAGCATAAATGAATCTTAAATACACATACATACGTGCACGCTCACACACAGCCTTATACCCGTATAAATTACACGTGTGGACATAAATCTTACACTGATGTAACCAACAGAAACTTTTGTAGGTTTAACGTTTAGGTTGCAGTTTCTAGTTTTCCATCTCAAAACATACACCAGTGTTCAGTTACATTGCAGTTTTATAATACGATCTTTAACACATTATTTTCGAAATCCATTTCCTTTGTATTTGGCTAAGCCTTGTAAGGTCTTTGTAAACGCCTATTTCGCAGCTCGCTGTAACCAAAGAAAGTTTTCTTAGTCACAATTAATCAGACCATTATATATTAATTTTATTAAAATAAAATTTGAAATATGAACATTTTTAGTTTCAGATGATGACACATCACTTCAGCTGTATGAAATACTAACCCTTTTTGGTGAGGCGAGTGTCCTTTACATATCGCTTGTCACGTCCTTGTTTTCAGTCACAACTACATACATTCAAGAGTGAGCAGTATATATATATAATTCTATCAGGGCTTCTGCTAAGGCTAAATTCTTTGGGGTCCTAGGGACCCCTTCTTCAGATTTCTAAGGGGTCCCTTTACAATGCGAAAAAAAATCAACAAATCAACATACTTTGTTCAACTGCCTTTCAGGCACACAAAGCACTGTAATGTCTAGTCAGAAACGGCGAGATTTCTGTGCCATGATGTCTGTGCAAGCATCTGTGATGTGCTTATGCTCACTGTACTTGGGGTGCTCACTTTCTTTCCATTTCTAAGGCAATGAATTTAACCACGCTGTCAACGACATCTTTGAAATAAGTTGAATAAGCTGCACCTGGTGGTG
The DNA here is from genome assembly GCF_003073045.1 of Pomacea canaliculata. Classification (NCBI taxonomy): domain Eukaryota; kingdom Metazoa; phylum Mollusca; class Gastropoda; order Architaenioglossa; family Ampullariidae; genus Pomacea; species Pomacea canaliculata. The sequence continues at coordinate 11,363,073 of NC_037596.1, read as the reverse complement.
GATGGGAGAGGATGTATGAAAGTATGAATGCCTCAGATGCCATCATTCAAGAGGAAGTTCTCGACCCTAACCTGGCAATTAATAAGTTAGTGAGAACTAGGGTTGTAAGAAACATCAACGAGAGGTGGCACGTTGCTAAAAGTATAAAAGTTGGGAAAAAAAACTGGTGCAAGGTAGAAAAGCGAACCTCGGCATGACGTGACGCCCACAGCTCAGTGACTTTCAGTGGATTCTGAATGTTACGTTAATCATGAGATGAAGGGGGATCGAAGGTGTTTGAAACTGTACAAATAAATTAAACGAGTTTCAGTTGCAAACTATATTTAGCAATAAAACGCCTTTCTCAGCCGACTAGTACTTGATGTAGGGTCAAAGAAAAGTGAGGCGAAACGGCTTCTATCTGAACATACTGTCTTTCCTTACATCTTTCTTTACTCATAAGAGGGGATAATAATATTTAATATTTTCAGTTCATTCCTCCTGATGACTGACCTAAAGTACACCTCGGTTTGAGTCCAGTCTTTGAACTTTGACAAATGGCCAACAATTCACGACTCCAACATAGTGCCCACTGTGTCTTTCTTCGCTTATCTATCCCGACCATTATGCGATCAATTCAGTTGGTTTTATGTTTGTGTCATTTGCGCTGTTCATTCTTCTCTCCTTTATAAATTCTAGTTTTGTTTGTTTGTGGAGAATACAGTCAGTCCTAACCCCGACAGAATGTTCAGATAGAAGTCGTTTCGCATCAACGCTCAGACCCTACCGCAAGTACTGGGTGAGGGAGACGATTTATTGCCATGCAAGTCGGCAGTGCCTGTGATGTCCACCCCGCCTTTTGTGCGGGTAGTAATTGAAGACGACTGGCCGATGGCAGTCCGCACCTCGTGTACTCCTACCTTCCCTCGCACGGACGATACCCTTCATTTCCCCCCGGTGGGAAGATATCGGCCTTTAATGGAACTCTTCTTGGTAAGGGAAAACAAACTCAGTGCAAGGGAAGCTACTCTCACCTTGCAGCAGACGACAATAATAGGTTGGTCTACGATGTCAGACACTACACCTACCCAATTTTGTATCTGTTCTTCGCCCAAATTTGAAGGGGTCCCCTGGGACCCCATTGACGAAAATTGAAGGGGTCCTCCGAACTTTTAATGCGTCTTCTTCTTCGTTCATATTCGCCCCCAGTGGAGCATAGGGCCGCAACCACACGCCGCCATCGGACCCGGTCCTGGGCATCCCTTTCTAGTTGGGACCATGCGTACTGTACGCAATTTTTTGCGTAAGCAGAAGCCCTGAATTCTATCCTCCTTTTCTATACATATATAATTAGTGTCTCACTTCAGGAGTAACCTTATGGGCTTACTGATACATCAAAATTAATGGCAAATAGGCTGGTTGATGTGTGAGCAATACTTCATTTTAGATATCTAGCAGATCAGACATCAAATACTGTCAGATAAAAAGGAATGGTCAGAGACAGAAGATCAGGTATATTTAGAATAGTTTCTCATAGTCACTGTTAGTTTACCATATAAACAGAATACTTTGCCATAGTCAATATTGTTTAAAGATGGCAAAAACAAAAAGAAAGATATGATAAAATAGTAAGACCTAAAGAAGTTCATTCAATACTTATACAGCTAATGATTCATAAGTCCAGTTTTATTGTTTGATTTCATTTTAACACAGTGAGGTCAATACATTTCTCTCATTCCTTTAAAATTAGGTGGAGACGAAAAATCAAAGGGCCGAATCTCTTTCTTTTCCGTAAGTATTATATTGTGTGATATGTCTTTTTATTATTATTGATATTTTAATTACAATATTTCCAGCAGGGAAACAGTGTGCGAATGTAATTAATTCCGCAAACTTTAATTTTTGCCGATGTTTAATCAACCACTTTATTTGTGTTAAGATTAGTTCATTTATCACTTCAAATATATTGGGAAGTGTCTTCTCTTATCTTGTAAAGTATCTTGTAATTAAACTTAACCCACCTGTTTATTAATAGCCATGAGTATTGTTTAATTAAAAAAAAACTTACGACCCGAAAGACTTAACTTTCAATAAAAGCTATATCAGATCGATGATTTCCACAAATCAAACAAACGAAAATAAATTATAATAAATGCAATTTAATTTTTTTATTCAACTTGTTTGTGTTTATATTTCAGAGACTTTTGCAAAGGAAACAGTATTCATGCAAAATACTTTACTGGGAATCACCTGTTACTCTTTATGTCTCTATGTTGGGGTTATGTTATCCTTTTTGGTGTTATTGGCATCCACGGGGTTATCTTACATGATATACGGATTCCTTTTTTCGAAAAAGTGAGTTGTTATCTCTCTCTATATATATATAGGTGTGTGATTGGGGGAAAGGGTATTGTAAGGTGTGATAATATTGGTACTAGCAAAGTTTTTTTACAGATAATGTCCGTCAGGATGTTTTCTCTTTTAAGATGTTATGATACTTCATATACAGTGTTGGGGCTTAGGATAATGGTCTATGAGTTAGATTTTCTGTGTGAGTGTCTGTGTGTGTGAGAGAAGGTATATTCATATATGTTGTTTAAAGTGCATGTATATGTCTAGAGTTCCTTGGTACAAGTGTGTATAGAAGTTGATAATCTTTATTACTGGTTTGTATATGCAGCAAAGTTAAGTGTTGTGTAGTTACTTTGATATATACTCCCACCCCTGCTGGGGCTATGTTCTTGAATCAACAAAAGAAAATCTATCAATTTATCTATTATCTATTTTATTATTCGCCTGCCTAATAGTTTTTCTTTAGCAGTTTGTATTCCTTTCATGTCTTCTGCTGGTCTTAAGTCTGAGAGTCATCTTGCTGATGAGTCTGATTATGTACTACATTAATCACATGTTTGTTGTTATTGTTTTTTTGTTGTTATAATACAAGTTTGTGATTTGGGGCAACAGTATGCATTTTGTCAAATAATCTCGATTACTTTGACTTGTTAACATAATGAAGCCACGATACATTATTTGTAAATTGTATTTAATCAGGTGGAGACATTTCGTACAGCTTGATAGCCCTAAAAGGGAGTTTAGTAAGTATCAGACTTTTTCATCAGGAATTGTCAGTATTTAGCTCTATTCTTGTGGTTTAGGTTTTAGATTGTTTAAAAAATTTCCTGCTTTTGTTAGTCAAACGATGCATTTTACTATTATAGTGGTCTCAAATTTCTACGTCGGAAAACTTTTGTCGAGACCTCAACCTCTACGTCTTACTTCTATGGAGTCAGGTGCTTATTTCACATCTGGGCAAAAAATTAAGTAATCTTCTTCTAAAATGCATCAAACCAAATAATTTTGCATGCTCCAGTTCTAACCACTAGACTGGTTGCTCCCCTTTTTAAGAAAGGTCGGAGGTCGACAGAAAGTCTCTTTGTACGCACAAAAACTAACAAAGGTGAAACATGTTTGATTTGTAAGAACAATAACAGTTACTCTGACTAAACAAAAAAATATGTATGCTGTTACCTAAAATGTATATTTTTATGTTTTAGGTAATTTCGAAATGGAAACAGCATTTTTGGAGTACATAATGTTTGCCAGGACCATTGCGATTTTAGCTGCATTTGTGTTCACATCACTTTTCTCTGTGGTATCCCATGTACGCCTAGTGACATCATTGGTGATAGCGCTCGTTCCATGCATTTTCATCTCATGGAAGCAGTGAGTTAAATTGTGGGTCTAATTTTATGTTTAGCCATATATGTCCACACATACGAACGATTAATAATGATAAAAGCAGAAAAGTAGCCATAGTATATGTACTTGCACACTATATGCTGCATGCCGATTAGAATTTAGTATAAAATTGAAGAATCTGTGTATTACAAAACTTCCACGACAATAACGGCTCTTACAAAGAAAGTAGGAATTCTATTTATTGCATGTATTCCAATGTATAAGATAAGTCTTTTGTCTGCAAAATAAATTTGAAAGACGAATTTTAGAGAATGCTGGTAAATCTCTCTAAATCAGAAAAAACAATTTGTTAAATGTTTTTGCTCTCGTTTTATTCTGTTGTTAGTACTTCTAGTATTAGGTTGTTAAGTTTCCCATTTATTAAGAAACTCTAATTTTTTGTGTTTTACATAAAATGATTCGTATAAGAAAAATGACTTCCGAAGCAAAAAGAGAGTAAAACTAAGAAACGGAATTAAAAGTGGACGTCCGAGAGAGAAATTTATAATACTAGCTAGCACAAAAAGACCATGATATGTCAGTTTATTTACACAATAAAACTTTTAATACATCTATAATTAGCTTTACAATAACATTTTGAATCTTATCAGGTTGAAAATTGTAGAACATCATAGGGAGCAACATAACCCTGGAAATGGTAAGTATAAGAAGTATGCTCCAAAAGTGTAACAGGTGTGTGATGTCTCGTGTCTAGACTTTGGAAAGCTGTCTGATTTCGTACTTACATTTGTGAGAACATCCCCAGTTTGTCATGTACAGTACACACTTGTTCTACAAATACTTCGATAATCTGGTTTCATATCATACTCTATCACTTGTTATTGTACACTTAAAATATTCCCACTGAGCTAAGGTCCTTAACTATTGCCAAATCCATGATAATAATAACTATAAATAAATCATCATTATCATCAATCATCATCAATCATCACCAATCATCTTTATCATCATCTTCATCATCAAAATCATTAACACGAACAATGCACTCATAACACCCACTCACTATACATCTCTAACCAAGAACACAATTATGGACTACTGTAGTCGGTCTCTTTGGTCAGTAACAAAACAGATAGCACCACACTTTTACCCGTTCAAAGTCTTATCTCTTGCCTTCCTGTCGTCTTAGATGGCTTTTGTAATTTCACCTGGTTATGTTCACTACAATTATTTAAAAGCGCTGTGAGCTTGCTCATAAGGCTAAAATATCAAGATACATCAATTAACTCTACTATCATTAATTTAAAAATCTCCATCACTAGTAAATAAAAATACAAGAAAAACTAGCAGAAATAATTTATAAAAAAAATTAATGCTATTGAAATATTAATGTTATGTTCCAGGTATTCACGAAGGGGAACAAACAATGATGAAGTTTGCACTGTTTTGCATGAGCATGGTTAATATAGCCACATGCGTATTCTTAGTCGTATTCCTACTGCAACATCCCGTCGTATCTCCAGCTGTGACCAAAATATTATGCTTGGTGATCCTTCTTCCATGCGTGTTCATCCTTTGGGATCAGTGAGTCGTACTTTGTCTATCTGCCAATCAACCAGAAAACTAAAAACAAGATATTTATATCGGTAGAAACAGGAGAAGTGAATTATAAACGTGTGATCACATAATTTGGCACAAATTCTTAATAGTGTCCATTAGGGTTCAAAATGCTTTTGGATTTTTTTGTAAATGGTATCACTTCAACAGTGTTCATTTGTAATTGTTAGTTGCTAAGCTGACAGTAGTAGTAGTAATAATAATAATAATTCCTCGTAGACATAAGACATTTTTGTCCTATATTTGTCATTTTTAATCATGCATAAAATTTACATATTTCTAAAACTTTTAACAGTCAACAGTTATTTGCCTTAATTTGGTGTTGGTTGTAGATATTGCCATTTGACACACCTCTATTTTTAAAGTCATGCATAAAACATCATTTTAATCATTATTTTGCATAATGATAGACTTTCTTTCAGTTACGTGAAGGTAAGAAACACTTCGAATATAGGGTAGTAGAGATAAAGAAACAGGTAATTTGTGAATCATCTAAATTTATGACACAATGTAATATACAGAAGTGAACTAAGATAATTGGATTTGATTTGTTTACACAATAAGTATAAACTGTGCATATCTCTTACATTCCCAGTTTTGTATTCAATCAGGTGGGAACGTATTGAGCTTCAGCTCCTGAATTACCCACGCAGCTGTAAGTATTAGACCGACATTACTGCTACTAAAACGAACGTGGGGTCTTGTGTTTGCTAAATACTAGTACAAAATATTAGCATTGATTGTGCGATTTCAGTGTCTGTGAAACATCTTTAGATGTTATTTGCTATTCCACCTATCTGCAAAATCAAGCTGAAGGCATTTAGCACAAATGGTAATTCCATGCCTCTCTGTGGGTTCGAGACTCTGAGAAGCGCAATGAAGTTTGGGCTTTAAGATGAAAGTTATCACAAAAGACCTATCCTTACCCAATTTTGCATATCATGTAGCCAAAGCGTCTCCAAATTTTTACAATTAAGTCAGTCAAGAACTACAGCGAAAAATTACCTTAGTTTCTATGCACTTTATACACAATTTCTAAACTTTGGTGGTTCTGATTTTCTCCATTTTGGATCAAGATTATAAAGGTATTCACGTCAATCTATAGTGAAATGATTGTGAGCAGATTAAGGACAACGGCATCAAAACTTCGTTTTTTACTTAAATCACATTTTATCTTAGTTATACTTTCCTAGAAAATTTTACACATGCTCAAAATCTTCCACTATTCCAATAATTACATTCAAAAACCCTGCAGAAGTAATAAGTATTTATATTTATGATGCACCAGAAATGATTTCTGAATGTTTCAGACTATCTCCAAAGGGAAAATGCACTTCTTCATCACCCATCATTAGGCATGACAGCTGCTTTTTATGCCGCATGTGTATATCAAATGCTGTACCCGATGTTATCTCCAGTGGTTTCACCAGTAGTATTCCTACTGAAGTACATGGTCAATCTAAGGAAGCACTGAGTTGAACTGTGTAAAGGTGCTGTACTTGTGAGAGATATTAAATGTACTTTAAACGTGTTATGTAAAATAATTAAAGTTTAATAATTTTATTTCGATATCTTTTACCCTTCCTAATTTATCACCTGCAAGCTACAGATTGTTTTGTCAGTGTAGGACGGTTATTTTCAATCAGAGACCCATGTGACTCTTAAATAGGCGATTTGATCAAAAAGATTCTGTAATGAAGAAACCTAGCAGAACCCTACTAGAATTTTTTTTTTTTTTTTTTTTTTTTTTTTGTTTGTCTCACGGATACATGAAATAGAAATTACAATATCTTGCAATATAATACAATCATATGCACATAAGGTATCAATCATTCGTTCGTTCCAGAGGTTGAAAAGAAATCGCCTGCAGGCAGTCCATTAGTACAAGTACAAGTACATAGTGATGATGATTACGAGGATGATTATGAATGATTACGAGGATGATGATTGAATAATTGATTTACTGGCTGAAGGATTAGCAAAACAAGTATTTAGATTACAATAAACGCTTGGAGACATCACAGTGCAGACTCAATCATGCTGTTGTGATTGCAAAATTTTTTAACAGAGAACCTCCATCTTCATTGGTTGCATACCACAAACTGCAAAACAATTTCCAGAAATGTGCAGTTTGTTCCAGCATAACTCAGAGTTTGACTGACACAAAAACTGCAGCCATACTGTTCTCACAAAAACTTTGTTTCTCCTTTGTTACAAAAATTATCTTTCACACAAGTTCAGCAAATGTATATATATGTATATATCAAAAGTAGGAAAAAGCTTTAGTAAAAGCTGAAAACAATTGTTCGATCTAGTTCATTACATGACAGTAACTACACCCTCACTATGTAGGAATGTTTGCATAATAGAAATTTACAAATTTATTTAATCTCGAGGCAACAGCCAACAAACTGTTATTCAGAGCAATAATAGCAACCCATTTTTGTTCACAGCAGCTAACCATGAAGAACCAAAATATTTTCTATATAAAACAGCAATTTTTAAACAATGAAATATCACACACAAATTGTTCAGTTATACTTTACTTGTGAAACTGTACAGGCAAAGTAATTTTTTTTTTATTATTAAGCAATACATATATCAACATAAACAATGAACATGTGCACATAAATTCAACAAATTCAACAATTTTAAAAATACATCTATCTGCTAGACAAAATCCATAACTGAAGAGAAGAGATAGAGCGGGAAGGAAAAAAAAAAAAAAGAAAGAAAGAAAGAAGGAAAGGTGTCCACTTGGCTAGTGTTAGATTAATATGTTGCACCATGCAATTTACATTAAACAACATAGTCGTGAAATTATATATTTCCAGATAAACTCATAAAATTCTTATAATCAGCCCAGCTTATTATAAATTCATGCAATTTCATATTAACAAGTGCACTAAATTCCTCAATCTTGTATTTTCTATTTAGCTGTAGCATAAAAAACTCTTAAGTCTGGCTGTTTCTTCTCTATTTTACATTTATAGATATAACCACTTTGCTTCTAGTAGTATATTCTCTAACGTCTTATCTATTGGACAGTTTGCTTCATATCCAAATAGTATTACAGATTCATTAAGTGCTAATTTATTATTTTTAGGGCATTTTTCTCTTATTGCTTTTCTAAGCTTGTCCAAAATAGTTTGGTTGCCTTCAGCGCCAAAATAAATGTTCAATTGTCTCCCTTTCCTTGCCACAGAAAGTACATTTATTTATTAACTTCTACCCCCATATATTCTGCCAGGGAGTTTGTACCTAGAATTCTGTGTGTAATTCTGCACTGAAACCATCTCAGTTTAATATCTTCTATTCCTTGAACCTTTGAAAATATTATTTTCCAGGGTAATTGAGCCCCATTTATTTTCCCACTTTTCACAACATTTGGGCCTGATTGTACTTTCTGTCAATATTTCGTAATAATATTGGAACCTTTTCTTTATAGAATTAATTAGTTTAATAGCTTTTGAAGTTTCTTGTGCAGTGTTGTTCCTAATTGTAATGCCACTGACTGTATAAATTTTTTAATTATTTTTGCACATCCCATATATGTTAACTATATCTATTGTTGTTCCATACTTGGCATTAATTCCATCCAGGGACAGAAGTACACCAGATTCATTATAAAAATGTTGAATTCTATATAACCCTTTACTAACCCAGTTTTTAAAGAAAAATAACTTCTTGGCCAAGCTGAAATCTACTGTTTAAATGTATTGGTTCTGCCATCACCTCTCTAATGTTCTGGCTTGACTAATAATAGAATTCCCCATAAGCATTTAATACATCTTCCAGAGTTTATTTTTATGTTGTGTGTCAAAGTACACATTTGGGCCATATTTATCAATATCTACGAGTTTTGGGTATGTCTTTATCACTACATCTTTCCTACTAGAAATATTAATTACTAATAAAATTTAATTAAAAATAAGAAATAAAAATGCAGTAAATGTTTAGCCTGACATGCTTGACTGTTTAGAGACTGATGCTGGTAAACTCCATTCTTTTCCAAGTAACTGCACAGCAGATATTGTCAATTGTCGGATTATCAGATAAACGAAGCTGATAAAAAGGCTTTGGAGCTTTGCTAAAAAAAATGTTGATCTCTCCAATACAAATGTTCTATTTTTCCAGTTCCTGATTCTGTTACTACCTGTAATGAGTTTTTACCTTTTCTTGTATTCATTGCCAGTTATAATGTCATGTTATTTTGCATTAATGACTAACATCTGATACCAGTAATAGCTAGAAACAACTTTCAATGTTTTGGTTTATTAAAAATATTCTGAACGATGACAGTTCCAGTCTAAACTCTTAAACTCTTCACAAGAAAGAATGGAACAAATAAAAGCAGAAAGAGGGAAAAGAAGCAAAGGAAAAAAAATTTGATGACCTTAACTTTGTATTAATAATCTTTCTAGTATTTAAAAGTCTAACATATTTTTTTACAATACTTTGTATTTTATTTACTTTCAGATCGCTGTCGCAGGTGTCTTTGACAAAAGTGCTGGAGAAAATAAGATAAGATAAGATAAGATAAGATAAGATAAGATAAGATAAGATAATACTTTATTAATCCCTAGAGGGCAATTCAGTTGCAGCTCGATTATATATATCAACCCACAGGCAGTCGTGTTGCAGTCAATCATACCAGCTCGATTAAAGTCATACATGATCGCATGCACATCACATTCATAATCCATTCAAAAGTCTGACGGCTGAAGCAACAAAAGACAGCCGCAGTCGGTTTGTCCTGCATGCAGGCATACTATATCGGCGACCTGATGGAGCTGGACAAGTTCACCCGACAGGAGCATGCCTGTCATCACGAAGGATGGCAGACACTTTCAGAAGAGTCCTCCTGTTATACAGATCCTGAAGAGAACTCTGGGTGGATCCAACGACTTTGGAGCAGGTGGATACCACACGATGTAGGCTGCTCTTGTCCTTCACCGATAATAATAGCAGTAGACAGTGCGAACTGCTTCATAAGCACTTAAACACTCATGTTTTCCTCTTCGCAGTGTGAACCGTACGGAGGATGTTGATTCCCCTACAGGATTCAAATCCATATCACAAAATATAAACTTTGTGTCAAGAGTAAGGTGAAATTCTGATAATTGGCGGTAAAACATTTGATGAAGTCTATTTAGGGATATCTACAAAACTTCAAGACATTTTTAAAGCTTGTGACAGAGTGTGTTATCGCTAACAAGACATCAACTATTCAAAATTGAGATGAAAGACAAGAGACATAAGTCCTGTAGTAAGGATGTACAAGGATGACAAGGGATATACCATCTTCTGGTTCATGTGCCTTAATCTACACTGCAAGAAGTACACGAATCTTCACTGATTATTATTAATAATAATAATAAGTAAGCAATATTGCACAGGTGGACCCAGATGTTGCAACAAGTGAGAAAACAAATAAAATATCCAATTTTCTTGGAAAAAATATTCTACAAAATGACCTGTCTCTTGTTGGAAAGCTACGCTCTTACTTATTACTGTACAACATTCTACATATTATCTCCCTTGCTATTCAATTACAAATGAATTTGCATTCGGGAAAATAGAAGACTATTTCCCGTCTTAACTATAAAATTTTACCAGGATTAAAAATTAGCTATCTTGCCCTATACAAACTCATTATAATCTCTATGTATTTATAGATATTGTTTTATCCATTTTTTTACAATAAAATATGCTTTTAAGTATTTTGGAGTGTTGAAAAGTTTTCAACAGTGTAAATTGTTTGTTTCCATCAGAAATTAAAAGATTTGCATGGTGCTTTTATGATGCTTTTAAGCTAATTGTAGAAAAATAATATTTTAATATTTATAGTATGCTCTAGACCAGGGGTGGGAAATTAATTTTCCCAAGGGGCCGCATGAGAAATTGGGATGGTTTAAGAGGGCCGGACTAATATAGTTAAGTCAGTTTTACCCAGTACTGTATATATAGTATATATACTATCCTTTGCCAGCGGGCGGGCAGGTCAGAGACAGGAGGCGGGCCGGATCCGGCCCGCGGGCCGGGCTTTGCCCAGGTCTGCTCTAGACTCTACCAACACATAAAGCAGTAAAGTTTACATGGTGTGCAGGTAAAGGGAGACAATAAGTCTCAACGTGAGATAATATTGTATGGCATGTAATAGGAAAAAATGTAAAATGAATAATTTAACGTAAGATAAACTCATTAATCATTTGATTAATCATTTGATATTTACCTAGCTTCATAGGTACCCTTTAATTATGTGAGTACTAATATGTGATATGTGATGTCTTAATAGGCTAACATTTTTAGTGAGACAATTGTGTATCAATGCACACAGTTTTCAGTTCTCCATAGCCATTGTTCACATGTCTATGCATGCGTTGTTTAAAACAGTTAAAACAGTTAAACAAGCATTTTTGTGAATATGCATGATTATTGAGCAACAATAATTATAGTGTCACACATAAGTTAGAAAAGAAAAAGAGTAACACATTATGTTGAAATAAAATGTTACCTGAAAGCAGATCAAAAAGAATAGTTTTAAATAATATTTTCTGCATGAAGATTATTATGGCACTTACGATTTTTTTTAAGTTAGCTGTATACAAAACATGGTGCAAGCTTCCCGTTTTTGTGGAAGTGGAATGTCTGCAAATGAAATTGTAGGCAAGTCTACAAACCCTGTGGTTGAAGGGAGACAATCAGAAAATAACTTAATTTGCTTCCACTTAGTCCATAAAAATATTTCAAGAAGCAATTTCTTTTCAAATAAAATATATATTTTGTGATTTACATTAAGGAAGTATTGGTAATGATCCTTTATATACTTATAAATCTGTTTCTATACAATGTGCGGACTGAATATATGTTTGCACATGGTGTGCACGGGAATGTTTGCATCTAAGTCATCAGCTGGGTTTCTAATAGAGTAGCTTTGTAGTAGAGGCCCAGAAAGGTGATTAAGGTATATATATACTAATGGGAATTGCAGAAATTGACAATTATGACTTACAATTCTGGGCTAATTAAGGTTACTTAGTAAAACTTTACTTGGCATAACTAATAATATTTAGTAGTGTAGGAACATTCTAGCTTCCTCTCAGGGGGTGCTGCTCCGTCTTGTCCCTCTGGTTTCTATGCCACTGTTATTAGCAACCTGTTACTGTCAGAATTGTCAATAAATCATTATTGTCTATTTCTGTTTTGAACAAAGATGGACTGTGAATACCATTTATGGAGGACTGCTCTTTGTAGACATTTATACTATTACGTTTAAAGTATTAGGGACAGCATTATTAACCATTAAAATAAGAAATACATTATTTTTAAAGGTCTATCAAAGTGCGGTGCACTTTTTTCTTAATGCAATGGATTCATTGAAGGCTATTCTCCCCACTACTGAAATCTTGTCTGTCCAAACCCCTGCCTAAAACCTTTGCTCCTCACCAGACTCCCACATTTTATCCTTCTTTCCCACAAAGACACTCACATACGGACAATAGACCTTCTCCTTTTGTGCCGCTACCTCTTGGACTCTAAAGCTAAATTCAAACACTCTCTGAAACATATATCTGCTTACAAAGTACTACATCTGAATTACCATAGTTAATATATTCTTCAGTCATCTGCAATACTGTCTGTCGTGCTAACCATCATGTAATGACTCCATCTCACAATGTTTACAGTACCTATATCCCATAATACCTTGATCCATTGCTTGCTTTACCTTTATTCTTTTGATTGTGCCTATATGTACCTTGCTGTATCTTGGTCATGATGCTGCACATTATAAGTTTAGATTATTATTAATGATTGGGTGAAGCTGTATGTAAGTCATCACAAAATTATGGTGCTTGTTTCTAGAGATAGGGAGTATTAATTAAATAACATTTTTGCAAACTCTTGCACTTCTCCAGTCAAGTATACTCACTATACTAAGCTTTTCAAAAGTGGGTGTTCTTAATAATTTAGTGATGCTGAAAATTTTAGGAATCTAATCATTTGATTCTATGGGGTGAGTGTGCTTTAAATTTACCTAATTAACCTAATTTAAACTAATTTGAACCAAGTCAGACCTGAATTTGAAAATAAAAGCACGAACTTTACACTCCAGGCTAAGACTGTCGACCTTGACATTTATATTAACAGTCTGTCATTCCTCTCTCAATTGCAGACATTTTCCAAAGTTATGGAAGGTAATTAAACAGTAAAAAATTGTATGAGTGTTCTGAAATTACTTAAATTATGGGATCCTGAATGTTATGTGTGTGTGTGTGTGCGCACACACCCTACTGTTTGTTTAGGATTACATGTACATTTCAAGCCTTCAAACATAATAATTTTGATATTACAGCTGCAGGTTAGAATACACAAGAAAACTTGCTTCTATTTTCTATATTTGTCACTCTAATTATGATTATTGCTCAGTTATCTTTGAAAACTATTATGGCAATATGTATTGCAAAGACATGTTTAGGGTTTGTATACATTGACTTTCATTGCCTATTTTTCTCATACCTAATCTACTACTTACATTTTGCTTATATTTTGTATACATTATGGCACCAAAGATGGGTATTTGCTATATAAAATCTCATCTACTGTACTTACTTGAATATTTACTAAGGCTTAATGATCTGTTCGCAGAATCTCTTTCACAGTGAAGAGTTGAAATTATCCTTAAATGCTGCTGTCTTTATTGTCAAGCCAAACGAATAAGACAAGATCAAGAGGGTTACCACTTAAAGAGCAGTTGACTTATCTTTGAGTGTTATTGTATGACGAAGATGATGTCAAACATCATACAGTGACAGTTGTTGTGTAAGCGTTAACGTGAAATTCTACATCTTTGTCAACTGAAGAGGTGAGGATTTTCACAGATTACTTGACGAATTGAAGAAGACCTGCAGCAATAAAAGCAGAACAAAAAAAAGGCAAACTTTTTCTTGAGCAGCAGAAAATTGCAAGAGAGCGTCCTTTCTCAAATGAGCAGGAAAGTCTGACCCCTCTGTCCTTCGTTTATGAGGTGAGTATCATCCCATGTCTGTCAACGGTGAGAGTTTTGACCGTTGGTTGGTCTGCAAGTATAAACAAACACATCCTAACACGCAAGAACTCATACAGATAGACTTAACTTCGTCTAAGTTATATCAAATGTCATCCAGAAAATATGATATTCATTCTATATTCTTTGTGCCAGGCTTAAAACTTCGATCGAGTCCTTTTTTACCAAAACAGTTTACGTCACATAACTTGTCAATATACTCGTATAAAATGATTCTAAAAACCACAACATTACTCCATTTATGACCAAAAAAAGTGTGGTACCTCGGAACTTGAACACCTTAATTCATGCTCGAACATTTCGACGCAAATATCGCAGACCTTCCAACAACTTGAAAGTTTCTGGAGAATCACAGGCTGTGCGTCCATTGCATGAATATTTATTCATCGTTCTTTGGCTTGGAGAATGTGACACGACCGAGAAACACGAAAAGGAATTTTCGGTGATCGCAACCGCCAAAGTTTAATACTAAAAAGAAGATCCCGTTTGGTATTTAGTGTCGCTTAATGAGCAGCTTTATTTATGCGATTAATTACAATGATGTGGAAAGAAAGCTGCTGGTACCGGAGTTTCGAGGTAGGAAAGGTAATCCTTCTTTACCAAATATAAGGAAAGACGCTGATATTTTTTAACTTTACAACAATGTCAGGCAGAGACCATGTAATGAAGACAAAATTCTTCGTGACTTTATTCTGTAAATTTTCATATAGCACTGAAGATTTCAAACATCACATTTCTTGTATGTTACATATGGTTTCTGTTATGAAGTATACTAAGCAGGTTGTAAAAGAAGCACAGAAGTGCCTGGAAGCGACCCTAAAGATTCAAATGTTACATTTTTGCAGTCAAAGACTCGGCAGTTGCAGTATCTTCACAGTAGAGGTAGCAGGGGTTAACCTGCATCCTCCTTCTGGTGTTGGATCTGGCGGTACCAATGTCTGCTGTTGACAAACTTTGGAGCCAAGTGTAATGTGAGAAACATGATGCAGAGAAAAGGTACTGTTATCACAGGAACAATGAGACATGGAGGCTCACACTACCCGTCTGTTAAAAAAATTGTTAAAGTTGACTTTTAATTTCTTGGTCACGTCGTATAAGTTGATTCAGCTGTATTCTGAAAACTTACGAGGCTAAAAAAATCTTTCATTCACAATAAAAGAGGAGCTTTGTTTTGTTGTAGACGACTAATTATTATGACAAGAAGTTTATCAATACTTACGAGAGGGTGTGCTATAGACCAATGTGTTTGAAAGGCCCATTTCGTTCCCAAGATTTAGCGTCCAGCTTCCTTCCTTCTTATCGTCTTCCTTCTCAAGTTCAACGGTCAACAACAGATCAGGTGGGTCACCAGTCAGGGTGCAGTTTACTTCCCTGACAAAGTTCACGTCTAACGGCGACGAGGTCAAGAAACAACTCTTGATCTCTGTTGTATGAGCCCTGATGTTAAAAACCCATTTTTCATCGTTGATCACTTTCGGATGTTTGTCCACAAACTGAGGACGACCTGCAACAGTCAACTGTTGACATTGACTTGTTTGTTTATCTCAAATTTTCATTTACTTCAATATTGTTTTAATCTCACCTATATAAAAACTATATAAAGCAAATACATATTTAAAATATTTTTTAAGATAAAAGTTCAAAAGCATGTTCATAACCTCGTTCACTAAAGAAATCTGAAAGATCCACAAGTTTTAATTCTTTCTTTCGTATACTACCAACAAAATTTATAAAATTTACACATTTTCTATTATTTTCTATTACATGGTCATAACAAACAAACAAACAAACAAACAATGTCTTGTTTAAAATTATTTACCCAAAACTAAATCATGTACATACATATAATAAAAACTATAAAAATATATTAGATGATATATATGACTTCCATAAAAACGTTTCTGCACGACAGCCACTACCACCACTACTTTCTCCTAAAGGCTGCTTCTGAGTTGTTGCTAATACAAAATTAAACACTCCAGTACTACTTGGATAAAAGTGTTTTACTTCCTTCTTACATTTTACAAGAAAGGACACAGATCTGTTCTCTTTCGAGCCAACACCTTGGCATTGTAATGTCGGCCAGTCGTCTTTACAATGGACTGACAGTGAATAGTTAAGATATTCTTCCAATCTCGAAGAGTTCATTTCCTTCCCGTTTTTATCCACCAGAAGAAAATTGGAGTGTGGGTTCCCTGTGTCAAATGAGCAAGAAATGTTGACCTGACCCTCGTTAATGAGATGACTTCCATTAACTTCATGTCCATTGACTGTCAGACTTGAGACAGACGGAGGGTCTGTAGGCAAAACAAAAGTTATGAAATAGGAATATTAGAAGTATTCTGAAAGCAGTAAACGTGGAATTTAACCAATATGGTCTTAGCAAACGTGTATTAGGGCATATATGTGTACATCAATGATTGAATAAATCAACATATCAAATACACCAACACATAAATGAATGAACTGATGAAGAAACAAATAACGCTTGCTCAAAAATTAAAGTGGAAGACAAACTCACAGTGTGATTTCAACAACTTTATACATACTTCATTTTTTTTTCTGTGAGAGAGATGAAAAGGGATGGTGAGAAAGATAGCAAAATGCAAAAACAGAAATTGAATAGTGTTAGAACACAAAAGACAAGAAAGGTCACAATAACACAAAGACTAAAAGATTACTGCTATGAAGAGACAATACTTACACAAAATGTTCAGTTTCAGCTCTTTTTGCGCTAATAGAAAGTTACCGGAAACCTTGTCTATCCACTTCCATTGCCATTCAATCTGCACGTGAGACCTGTTCACTACTCTGTAAAGTTCTCCTGGTCCTGTTGGAGTAACGCAGCGAACTGAAGTCCCGTGTGTGGCGATGCATGCACCTTTAAAGATAGATGTAATGGATCCATCGTACTCTATGCTACCATCTATCGTTCTTGTTTGTGTTGTTATTGTAAACAACATATTCTGGTCCTTGCAGGCTGAGGCATCTAACTCGAACGTCACATTGGCAAAGGTGTTTTCGAAAATCGACAAAATGCCTTCCTCAAGGTCGTTAAGAGTAAGTTTTGCACCTGAAAAAAACATTCTTGAAAATAAAGTCTCGCTTCCTGGGTTTTAAAACTGGTTACGAGTAACCGATAATAATATAGTGACAGGTAGCTAGGTTTAATGTCTGCTTCACGATGGGAAGAACAATAATTAAACATGTCTTCTCAGACACAATTCATCTACATTTTGAAAATGATTTCTAATAAAACAGTCTAGCTTTTACAGAAACACAAAAAAACATGAACAGATTAAAATGTATTTATGCCAGTTTCAGAGTTTTATATACATAGCGATGCCAATAAAGAGACCTTAGACAAGATTTGAAAGCCGCACCATCTACTCAGAACACCTCAAACGCGTCTGGTTGATAAAACCCACATCACCGACCAAAAAAGTCATAAAATATATCTGAAATGGAGAAGTTGAAGTCTTTTACATGGTATAAATTGTATGAAAAATGCATTACTTTCATAGCATTTTGTTTACTATGGTACTGTAAATAATCTAAGTCATTTTCATCTTTTAGACAGTTTCTCATCTTATCCATTTTTTACAAGCGACTTTCTCCGCTCGTATTGATAGATTGAAATAAAAGCTACCGATTTCTTATGCTGTTATCCTGACAGAAGAAACAAAACTTACATTTTTCGTCGTGTAAGCAAACGATCGCTTGAAATGGGATAAAAAAGAATGTCATATGAAATGGAGACATGTTGGAGTGGTACAGATGGCTGGACAATGACCTATAAGAGATGAAACGTGTTATCTTAACCGGACACAAGCTGCTATCTACTTCCTTATAACCAAATTGAAATACTTGATAGACGGTCCTGCACACCACAAGTCTTACATTGGACATTGACTCTACCAAGTGTATACGGACATAAAAAGGACTAGATGGACATGCAGAGATAATTGTTAAGATAAATTAAGCCTTCTCTCTGGATCACAAGTGTATTAGTATTCGAAACTACTTTGTGTAACGACAGTTACTCACAGGAGAATGAAGTGTCGATGTCATTGCATTAGGGAGCAGGACAGATATGGTAGGGAGTCTTTGATGATCTGGTAAGGGATCCAACTTCATGGCAGAATCCCTTTTCATCTAGTTTGTATCGCTGTGAGTGGCACAGAAACAAGATAGTGCAGCCTTCCATCGTGCCGGCTTTTCAGGCCAGGGTCCAGGTTTCATTCTATGAGTTGACAGCCACACAGGTCGACTTTTGGCGGGAGTAGAGAAGTCAGCATCAGGATTTGCCCACACTATATTTCTTCTTTATTACATAAGATTGTGGTAATATTTGTTATTCACTGAGCATTAAAATATTGATGGTTAATGTCAAAATTTAGCCTGATAAGAAGCTCTCTAAGAAGCCACCCCAGATAAAATTGGATCGAGAAGAATGTGTATACTTTAAACGAAACGCTTTTAGGAAACATACAGATTCTTCCCTGATTTCAAGTAATGCTTAAATGTTTAACTTTCAAATGTAGTCATTTCATGGATATTCCAACAGCCGACCTCTTTGTATACGAATTTAGCACACGTTTTAGTTTTAGTAAAGTTTTTCTTACTGGACGCACATACAAATCTGTTTGTATTTAATGAACGATGGTGATGCTTCATAAGGAAATGCTTGTCATGCTTTCATTATGCGGCAGTGTGTGAGCCTACTTAGTGAGCCATGCAGTTTACTTTTAAGGGTCTACTTTTTACTGTACCTTTAGTCAGTGGGTATTTAAAAGACAAAAAAAAAAAAAAAAAAGAAAAAAAAGAAAAAATCAAAAACCAAACAAAACCTGACTGATAGAAGACTAGAATGCTGGGTGGAAGGGACAAGTAATTAGAGACTCTGGAAAATAGATGACAGATCGCAACGACTGTGTCCAACATACCTACTACACTAGTTGCTCACACATAGGTTACTATTCACACTCATTGGCATGTGTTTACCAACCGACACTGAATGAAGTAGTACAAAGAGTTTTTCTTCTCACAAGAAAACCAACAGAGACTAGATGGCAAAAAGACTGTTCGTGAGCAGTCACTAGAAAACAGTAACATGGTAATAGATCATCGATTATCGTAGTAATTGTCATCATCTTCTTCTTCGGCACCAGCAGCAACTGCAACATTGTCTTTTCTGTTGAGAATTTTAAAGTGACTTTATTTACTTGCTTTTTGCATTCTCGTGTGTATATGGGCAGAAGGGGCATAAAGGGAGATGACGCTTACTGAAAATATTTTATATATGAACAATATATTGATATTTAAAAAAAAGCATAGTTCTCACGAAGTTTAATAACATATTTGCTGCCTTCTATTCATCATATGCACATGCACGCCTGTGATAATTAAACTGAGTGAAAGTATATTTGGACAAAACAACCGATACATACAAAGATGGTTTGCTTGCTTGATTTTCTATTCTCTGACAAACATAAGTATAGACAAAACATCAAAGTATATTAATCACATTTATGTTTTTTGTTTATGCCGTCCATTCAAACTTAGAAAGACATTTTGCATTCCATCTTTCTTTTATTGTCATTCTTTCATCGAATTTCTATTCTGCAATGTTTGGAAACTGAGTGTTTATTAAATAATTATAGAAGTTGATCACTGAACTGTAAATTATTTTTGTAAATTTCTAAACAAAATAATGAAAAATAATTATAACAACAAAAATAATAATAAAACCAACGTGGATCGTTAGTATTAACCTTGGTGCTGTGTTGCAAAATCTCTGATAGTTTTCTCTCGAGATGTCAAGTTGTTGAAAATCTTTCTATTGAAATAGCACTAGACCTTAAGAAATCGTGTACAAGCGCTGTTGTAACTTTCAGTGTTAATTTTAAACTATACATTCAGCTTTCAGGAAAAGATATTATAAAAAACTTTTATAATTTATCTGATAAAATAAGCTGAACCTGCAACAAGCCAACAGAATACAAGTAGAGCAATGAAGAGAAAATCACTGATATAAAAAAAAAAAAACGATTTGTGGCACCTTTGTCAAAGGTAAGTTCATAAAGTTTGTTTGGTGGCGTTTGATTACGAGAAATATGCTGTAGCTCAGAAATAGTTTTCATTTGAAGTTACACGCACATCTCTGCCAAATAGCAACAGAATGTGGTAAATGACACCAATCACATCAATCAAAATGCTCAAATTCAGAGGTTACTTGGTATATTTTTGCCCTGCAGGATTTAGAATTCAATCGCAGGCTTCGTGCAAAACCGCGCTTCCAGTTCAGATTTCGGCATGTTCCTGGGAAAAACAAAAATTATATATATAATGCAATTTTAATAACACATAATTTGGACAAAATGTTTATGTCGAAAATATTTGTAAATGATTACTGATATGCATGAATGCTTTGGGGAAGTATATTACATATAGTTTGCGCATGATAATACCCTCAGAAAAATACCAAAACAAAATATCTGTACTTATCCTTTTCAGGAAATTGTTTTGTCTGCCAAGGATTAATGAGAACATCTCTTTACAGAGAACATTACTAGAGGCTTTAAATAAAGTACATAAACTGAATACATCCAATTCATTTAGGCTTACACTTATATCTATATCGCAAGTCTTAAAATCTGTACATATCCACTCAAAATAGCAAAACAGAATAGCGTTACTGAAACATATACATATATTCGGAAGTGGACTGTGACTAGAAAGCATAAACAATTAAACACTATTCAATGAAATAATACTTTCATTTTATTATTATAAATTAATCATCTTACAATAAAATAGACAATGTTTATTCATTAAAAGCATAGTATTAGACAAAGTAATATTGAAGGCAAAATGTCATGTTTGGTAAATGAAAATTATTATTTCTTAAAAGTAATTTCAATGTATTATTAAAGTTAACCTGTAACTAGAACAATACTTCTTTGTGAAAAGTGAATACTTACGGCCGTAGCAGCTTTGTATTTTGATGATATTGAGATATTATGTTCTTTTCTTTTTGTCTTTTTAATCAAGGGAATATAGTCTCCAAAGTGATTCTTGACAAATTCCTTTGATTCATGACTGAAATAGAAGAATCCTTGCCTTATAAGCTGGTCGACATTTTTTCCAAATTTTAAAATACAAGATTGTAATGGTATTTCATGAGGAAAATCGATTAACACTTTTAATTATTTTAATTTATGCGACTATTAAATGAGAGAGGTTAGAAGGAAATGACACAGGATTATGTCATCGAAGTTTTTGGTAACTTGCATTGTTATTGATGATACTTTAAAAATGTTACTCCATTCTACGATTTGTGTAATCGGAAATAGAGAACTGTAATGATAGTGTAGTATCACAACAGAGCCACATGTGTGAAAGGCATTCTATTAGAGCAATTCCATTTCTTATCAATCTTTGCGCAAATTTTGCTAGACAAAAAAGAAAGCTGTCTGATAATGTAACATTCTGTTTCATTACTTTAATGAACTCAAGTGTATTTAAGTAAACTAAATCGTTCAAATAAACTTACCGATGAATTATTATTATAAAAGAAGCAGCTAGTGCAGCACATCCACTTATAACAGCCATGACACTAACAGTCACAATATTGGACGTTTTGTCTGAAAAAAAAATTATGTTACACGTACGTTCGTCTAATCACTCTAATGGAAAAGATTATGGTGTCTCTCTCCCTCCCTCTCATACACACAGTACAACAGACTCACAAATTCATACATCTAAACACCATTTAAATCTGATTAGTCATCCAAAACAATTTTCATTCTTTAAAACATCAACAAAACATAAAAAAACTTTCACTGTGTTGAAAGAAAATAAGTG
Organism: Pomacea canaliculata; assembly: GCF_003073045.1. Lineage (NCBI taxonomy): Eukaryota > Metazoa > Mollusca > Gastropoda > Architaenioglossa > Ampullariidae > Pomacea > Pomacea canaliculata. The sequence goes on along the minus strand of NC_037596.1, from coordinate 11,340,845 downwards.
AAAAGTTTATAATAAATAGTGCTAAATATTGGCTAAGGTACCCTTGTGCTGGATGGTAACCTAGCATTAGAATTTTCTGTAATGGAATCATAAAGTGTTACACACACACACACACGCAGGCAGAAACGACAGAAGACACTCTAACTCAGCGGTTCTCAACCTTTTACTTTGTGACGCCCCCGCCCCCCCCCCCCCTGAAAGTTTCTGCAGTTTTTTACAGCAAATTCTCTATTATTTAGGTCCGTCCCATCGGCGGCAATCTTTACCTTTTTAAAAAGAATAGGACTATATAATCAAATTTAAGTTTTTACATTCTGATATTTCTCACTTAATTCCTGGTGAGTTGGTGGCCTTTTTGAGCTTCATCACCCTTCTTACACTTCATTTTTCTTTTACACCTTGTTCACTCACTATGTTGATTTGTTTTTAAAGATAATTGATTTGAGACGATTTACCCCAAAACCTTTAAACTTAAAAAATATTTTTACTGCCTTGATATAGCCCTAGTTGCTGGCACGGCATTAAACACCAACCACCACCACCAACAACAAAGCCCCCCTGACGTACAAAGGTACGTCCGCGCGCCCCCCTTAGCCAGCAATGTAAACTAATTTCACTAATACCGGTATAAGAAACTTTAAAAAATGACCACCTTCGCGCCCCCCTTGTAAGCACGCCGCCCCCCCCCCCCGCACAGGGGGCGCGCCCCACCGTTTGAGAACCGCGGCTCTAACTGTTTATAGATACAAAATACCCAAACCAATTATGCATGTTATGATAAAATTTATGAAATTCTGTGTATACATCTAAATAAATATTTTTTAAATTGCGAAGCAAATATTGGTGCAGAATATTTCTGTAAAATTATTCAGACTGATCATATAGTGTCCCTATAAAAGAAAAATACACAATCAGCAGTAAAGTATGAGGTTACAAAATAAAGTACCTAGATATACTGTATGGGTAATTCTGTCTTTATTTAAGTTTATCAACAAATAGATATGGGCAATTATTGCCCAGCACTTAACACTGATATAAGTAAGTTTATGCTATAATTTTATACAACTTTTTACAAGTGGTAAAGAAAACAGATCAGAAACATAATGTTTACTGTAAATAGACCGTAAAAATACTTGCCTAGTGAAAAACGTGAGTATAACCATTCTGGACCTTTCTTACTAGCATCCTCTTTTCTTTCACGTTGGTTTGTAGTGTGATCTGGTACAGCTTTTATTTTCGCAAAAAAACAAAAAAAAAAAAAAAAACGGTAGCACTTTTATTTACGAGCAATATTGGCATCTGCCTTTAAGCACGAGTTTATTAATTATGAAAAGAATATATGCTGCCTTGTATTTTTCAGTTAACTAAAGTACACTATCAACATTGAATTGTGTTCTAGAATATAAGTTTGAAACAAAATGTGTTACAACTCCAAATCGCAACCAGTTTATGTTCTTTCAACAAAGTTTCCTTTTTAAATTTTATGATTACGTTCCTCTCATTTAGTGTCAACGGTAGTTTGTTCCGACTTAACTGCAAAAAAGAAAAAGAAAACCAAACCAAGATGTGATTGTGAAAATCTAGGTTTCGGTTTCTCATTATTACTTGCAGGGGTGGGGCATCGATTCAGATATTCTTCAGTCTTCTATTCTCGATATAAGTTTGAAGTTTAGATAATTGGTTTTGTTTCTTTACCATGTCCTAAACCTTACTGACAAAAATATGGCGTTGCTGTATATCATATTAATTGCTTAAACATTATCTGATCTTCACTCCCCATTTGGCGATGAAAAAAAAAAACTAAAAAAAGTAAATGAAGTTGTGAAGGGTATCGTCACAAATAGCAGCATCGGTTTAAGATAGATGGGAGATATTTGTGCAGGTGTTTTTGTGAGTTAATCTTCTAAAATCTTCTAACACTTCTTTATTTAGCTTCTCTTGCTAGCCACAAGAAGGATCGTAATATTTACCAGTCGAACACTGATATAAAAAATTACCAATTGATCAGTCTATTTGGGGAAAAAAATTAAGACATGAACAGACTGTGCACGACACATAAATGAACATTTTAATACAGTAAAATTTGAAACATGGGCAATTGGGAAATAGAGATTAGGAAAACATGATTATAAAGCTGTTTAAAAGTATGGTCATATCTACACAAGAATAAAAATGTCTACGTAGACATACTTTTCTGACAAACGACGGGTTGCCCTCCTTCGATGAAAAAAGTAAAGTTTCCTTCTTTACAGCTTACACCAGGTTTTATGCTGACCGAAAACGTGTTGTTAATAATCTCGTGATCACATACATATTCTCTTGTTGCTTGACAGTGATAAGATAACACAAAGCTGAACAATGCAGCAACTTCTGCAACAAGTTCAGAAGCAGCCATCTCGTAGAGACATTCCCACAAAAAAGCGGTGCGTATACACACCAGACATTACAGATTGTATAAAATAAACTTTCCTAGGTGGAAATGTCCTTGTAAGATAGATGAGAGGGAGAGCTATGACCCCAAAGCATGCCTGGGGAAATGGTCTGAACTGAAGAGAAAACGAGGACTTCGGCTTTCATCCGTGCTGTTTAATCAGATTGATATTACCATTCAAACGCTAAAATTACGTGAATATCATCTTTAGATATATCTTGCCGCTATGCTTTCCTCATTTTAAAGCAAGTTAAATTAATGAAAACTGTTTTTTATGGAAAAACAGCCAGCTGCACCTAAGATATTTGAAACTGGATTGCTTTAAAAATTGATCATCCGCTACAAACTTCTGTTTACTCTTTCCCTGTCTTATGTAAAATTAATGACAATAAAGAAATTGTCTATCAAAGTATTCGTTAAGCTCTCTGTCGGTTTAAAAAGTCATTTTACCTTGATCTGCGTTTGGGGGCTTGTAGTAAACTGTAAAGGGTCTCTTCTCCTTGAAGAATTCCCCCTTAATCTCACCCGTCATTCTTTGAACGCAGGTTCCATTACCTGTCACTTCACAGCTGGATTCTTCACCTTGAATTATATATATATTCTCAATTTTAAATTAAATCCACTAGTTCATCAAATGTTAAAAGTGCATGCTTTTGCAAAACGTTGAAGATGCTAAAATGAATAAGTAGTAAAAAGTTTACGAAAAGTCTGGAAAATACATTTCACATCAGAGTTGCAACATTGTTTTTAAATTAGAAGTAATACACCATTGAATAACTTCAGTTTTTAATTGTAAAAAATCCAATCATGCCGTAATGTTAACCTTATTCCATAAAGATATTTAATTATTTCGTCAAAAAATATTTTTACTTATATTATTATCCTGCATGACTGATTTTTTTTTGAGGATATTATTCTCATTTATTGCCAAACCTTTTGCATGTCCTCCACGTGGCAAAAACAGAGACAAAATAAAAATATGGGTCATGCATTTTCGTTTCAGATACTTATGTGCTGATGAACGCTCCATTTTTTTCAGATTGTAATGCGCTTGAAATCTTCAGACGGATATCTGAAATAATAAACATTTTGCACAGTAGCTCTATATCAGGATTTAATTGTTATCTTGAATATTACAGAGAAACAGAAACTTCATGGCCAGTTGCATATTCCTGGATATGCAATCATTGTAAAATCATTCTCAGTTTCGATATAATTACGATATAAACAATATAAATACGACATAAATTAATAAAGTAAATAAAAGTGTTACACCCATACTGAAGATTTGTCATCTTTGTCTGTCCAATACACTGTATAAAGTGAATTCTGAAACTTTGCTAATTTTCCCGCCTCTGGTTTAGTCTGGAAATAGATATATATTTTTTTAAGTATTTTATTGTTTTAAGGACTTTTGTAGTGCTAAGAAAGAAAGTGATCTAATATAGTTTAGCCATTCAGTCCAGTGTATATATAATCCACCGCTATAATACTTTCAACACAAGTTCAACTTGTCATATCTGTTATGTGTTTCAGATCTATGCCATTTTGGTCGGTGCTTGGGGAACTGTCGAAAAGCTGCTATAATGTTCTGCCAAATATGATATCACGAAACATATATATATATTGCAAGAGTACTAAATCAATGGAACTGAAAATAATAGACCATACAAGCAAATCCAGTACTGTAGCATATGTTCACAGATTAAGATGTTTACTAGTTACAGTTCTCGGGTAAATAAATAAATATCATAAAGCGTAACTGACTCTAGTAGCACAGTTTTGGCTGACCCCTACAAGGAGCGTTCCGGAGGGACTGAGGTTGTTACTACTCTACACCTCGACCGGTGAGGCATACTATTATTTCTGCGTTACCTAACCATGGTCCTTTCTTTGGGTTTCTACACTTGATGTTTCCCAACTTCTCTGCATCACCAGATACCCATTAGACCAGACCTGGGCAAAGGCCGGCCCGCGGGCCGCATCCGGCCCTCCTGTCTCTGACCGACCCGCCCGCCCGCCCGTATATATACTTTATACAGGTAGTCCTCGGGTTACGACGGTCTCGAGTTACGTCGTTTCGTGGTTACGACGCTGTACACGACGCTCATTCCGACTTGCGACGTTTAGCGTCGTAAGTCGAACTGTACGTGATCCTCATTCCACGTGCGGCGGAGGTCATAAGGTAATCTGAGAAGGGGGAAACAGCAACAGAAACTGGCAGGTCATTAGGACTTAGTCGCTCGACTGTCGCTACGATTATCAAGGATGAAGATCGCATCCTTAAACATGTGAAAGGATCTGCTCCTATGAAAGCGACAGTGATAACAAAGCTTACAGTACCGCACAATATTTTACTGTACTGATGTTTATTGATAATTATGTAGGGTACTGTGTTAGGATAGGTGTTTGGATAGGCTAAGTGTTTGCAGTACTGTACTGTTATTATGGTACAGTACTGTATGAACGTATGATCCGACTTACGTCGAAATTCGGTTTACAACGCCGCGTTAAGAACGGATCAACGTCGTAAGTCGAGGACTACCTGTATACAGTATTGGGTAAAACAGATTTAACTATATTAGTCTGGCCCTCTAAAACCATCCCAATTTCTCATGCGGCCCCTTGGGAAAATTAATTGCCCACCCCTGCATTAGACGATGCATGATTCTCTTGGTCACGAACATCTAAACACTGGGTCTAGGTCGGTGCGTTCATCGTTGACGAGATTTTATATAAAGGTTACACTCTTAGCCTTGGTCTTTCGTAAAATTACCCAAGAGACAGCGGGACCATTCGCCATCCATTGGAGAGGGACAAGAGAATAGAGGGCTTAGGCTCTTCCTTTCACCGCCCTCCATAGAGAACATGAAGAGCAAGTGTTTCTCTGTCCTCGCGGCTCACCTTAGCGAGATACATGTACATACCTATCTACCATGTTTCTCGCACATATAGAGCGAACACGGGCTATGTTGTCTTTGTTTTTTCGGAATGGAAACTAGCTTTCGAAATGATTAGTTTCAGTGTCCGTTCACTCAAACTCACCTGATCTGTTGGAGACCAGTGATAGTCTTCCCTGCCATAAAATATTTTTTTATATTTATATTATTATTCTTAGACCTATAAATTAGTATTATTAAAAGCAAGTTGTGAAATGAATATTTGAACAGACACCTGATATAATACTCACGTTTTTAAATACAGACTTGTTTGGTCATTGAAAGATATCGCACGAACTGAGCACAACATCCATGTTCTCTACTGCTAAATCGACTATATCGAGTGTAGAAAGGGTTGTCTGAAATAAAGTCTAGTCACAGCGTAAATAATATTTTTTCCAGTGTACATGCACACGATCAAAAAGGCTGAGGCGGATGTGCTTTGGCAACAGCTTGATGATCATGCATGCGTATGCGTGTGCGTGTGCGTGTGCTATTTTGTGTGTGATGACTTGAGTCAGTGCGTATGGATAAAGGGTGCAAGGGAGAGAGAGAGAGGAATAAAACATATTCATAAATATCGTAAACATCTCATTTGTTGGTTGTTCATTACACAGTTGTATCTAATGGTAGCTGCAATGAGTCTAGTCATTCCAGGCTGTGCATAGGAACACAAAATTTCATGTGTGTGTGTGGAGAGAGAGAGAAAGAGAAAGTGTGTGCTAAAATACACTTATTATACATATTTAGGCTTTTGACAAACCCTTTTTAAAAAAAAACTGAGTATAGTAAGGAAAAGATGTGGTTCGTTTTCATTATTAGTGTTTACAATGCTTTCCCCTGTCGCTTCATACAAATTTCAAGGCTGGTCTTAATACCCACAGCCGTAAACTGCCTTGTGGCAGCTAGATTCCAAGTGGTCTTATGCCTTGGGCCCCGTAGGGGCTCGGAATGCGCCTAGTAATACTAAACCATAGCAGCCAAGGATGAAATTTTGGAAGTATTGTAGTATGTCAGGGTTAGATGCCATACCATTTATAACAAATTAATAAATAGATTAAAAAAAAAGTAATTTCTTTATCTCAGTACACTTGATACAGTTTTTAAATTGTTTTTATTAACATTTCACAACATTCATACTCATGGACAAGGGAAGTTAACCAGCCTTTAATTTGAATATAATTATGTGTATGCAACAGTAATAGTTTTGCCATATGCCCACTTATATATGCCTACATGCATTCTCCAATGAAAACATTTAAGCTAGTAAAAATAAATAAAGTTTAAGGTATAAATACACTTTACAAAGAAGAAATGAAAATACAACACAAGATTTTCCAAAATTATTTTAAGTAATATTTCAGAAAAGATGGAATTATAATGTTTAGATGTCTCTGGCTTATTGTAAGGCTTTATAAGTTTTTACAACCACATATCTATAAAGTTGAAAGTAGAATCTCCTAAAGATAAACCAGACAAACTTGCAAGGTCTGCAAATAAGGGAGATAAAAGTTTGAAAACCAATTTGTTCAAATGGTATATAGTTTATAAATGAGTTAGAGATTGTTGGTAACTCATTCCTTACGTTGCGGCCACAGCCGGCAGGAAGCTCTGCCTCGCTGGCATACATTGATGTAATATTTTTAGACTCATAAAGCGCATTATTTTGCTTTAAAAAAGCGTAATTAAGATAGTTTAGACTTTATGCATCTCTGCAAACAGAATGACTGATTCCTGGGCCAGACGCCCATATGTACAGACTACTAAAGCTTCTAGGAAGCGTGACAGATTTTTTGTATCTGTACTTGCAGTTTTTCATCTAAGTGACAATGCACTAGCAGTGCCAAAGGGACAACTGGGTTTTGACCTGCTTCACAAGTTAAGACCTTCAGTCAACCATTTGAGCCATGTAAGTATTTGCACGAAATTAAACTTTTTTTTTTGCTACATTTTTACAACAGTAATGTGTTTTCATGATTATGTGTCATGTTTTTTCAAATTTTTATAAAAATAAGTACGGTATTGTTGATAACTCCACGCCCCCTCATAACTGCCATTGGAACTATTTTATTAATATTAATGTTTGTCATATAGCAATTATGATAATTCTTTCAGAAAAAATTACACAATGCATTATGACCTTTCAAAAGTACTACTATTTCAGTAAAAACTGTTTTTATTATATTCTGAATGTATTATACAAGATTGCCAAACCCCCTTTTTGCAGTAACTAACCAGATAACACTTGATGATCATGTTCCAGACCTTCCAAAATACATATATCACGGAACAACATATCAGCATTAACGAGGCCATATGTCCTTGGAGGGGCTGGTTGGGCTTCAAGGTATACATGATTGGCATGCATGTAAAGTGGGGGATCAAGTTGTATGCGCTCTGTGAAAGCTAGTCTGGGTATCTCTGGTGATTTGAAACCTTCTGCAGAATGCCTGGACTGAGCAACAGGTGGTATGATGTGGTTCTATGCCTCATGGAGCCTCTGAAGTCTCTCGGCGTCTGCCTGTACACAGACAAATGCTACACCAGTTTACCCCTCATTGAGGAGCCGTCATCACACAACACCAGTGTCACTGATACAGTTCAGAGCAGCACACTAGGGCTGCAGAAAGAATTTATGAAGATGAAGATTGCTAAGGGTTAGGCAGACTTCAGGCGCCTAAAAAGCACCATGGTGTTGCTGTCAGTTGACAAGAAGGAGGTGGCTGTCCTTTCAACCATCCTCAGGTATCTAATGATCACTGTAAAAATTTACTCTGCCGAGAAGAATAAACCCACAGCAATTGCAGACTACAACAAGCACATGGTTGGAGTGGATCACAGTGATCAAATGGTGTAATACAATCCATTTCACAGGAAGACCATGTAGCGGTGGAAAAAGCTAGCTTTCCATCTGCTGACACTCACCGTGGTGTAAGCACACTGCTTGTACTGAAAGGTCAGGAAGACGTAGGTAAGCTAGGTACGAGTCTAGCCTTTTTGGATGTATCTGACGGCACATACTCATTTAAATGGCTTAAAAAAAGGCTAAATATAGATATTTAAATGTGTAGAATACTTAGCACAACAACACTTGTCATAAGTAATGCATTCATCAGAAGAGAAAAGGGAATACAATTTTATTAGACAAAAAATACTTTCTAAAGCTATCTTAAAATGAATGCAGAGACAAAAAGGAAGAATGTTAGTAAATAATAGACAAATCCTTGATTTCATGGGAGTGCAGGGTGTCTAAAAGAAAAAATTCAGTCTGCGACTAAAGGGAGACAATCAGAAAGTCAATAAGTTGCTTGCACTTGGTCCATATCAAAAGGATCAAAACTACTAAATGAAATGGATTGTCATTTCAATGAAAGTATCGGATGTGATGATTTGATTTAATGTGTACATATATAATTTTACATACAGAGATTCATATTTATGTTTGTAAGTGGTGTGTGATGTCACATCTATGTGTGTGTGTGTCTATAATTATGTGATTTCTATGAACTCAGCAGGTGTTCCTGTATTTGGCTACTACAAAAGAAGCATGTCAGCATGTAAAATGAATTAATCACAAAATACACAAATAATGTTAGAGATTTCAATCTAGATTTAATTAAATGATTAGCCAGTTCTTTCTCATTGTCATTGTAAGTGCAGAGATAATCCAGTAAAGGCAGCACGTTTGTCATGCTGGCTGCAAAATTTTAAAACTAGATTAATATTTTAGTACAGATTTATCCATCGCCTTTTCTTAGCAGAATAGCCTGATTATTTCACAACACAATGGTTTGACCATGTGACAGAGGATACAAAAAAAAAACACAAAATCAGTGATGGATACATTATGTGACATACTTTATCATCCTTTTGTGTATTCTGCATTTTATGAATAAACATCAATCTCTTATTGTCATAAAACTGTTTCAAATTTCTTATATATTTAAAAATACATATCTAGAAGATTCATTGTTCAGTTTTATTCTAATAATTTCCTTGTTAAGGACGTTTTTAATCTGAACTACACACTGAGGTACACACTGTTACGACTACGACGTAATTCGTTTATTTGTTATGAGACAAGTCTCTCCGTATCAACAGCTGACATCAAGTGGTCTACCATCAGCTCTGGGTGAAAGTCACATGTAGGCATAATTCTCCAAAATTGTCCAAAGAAGCTGCGGGAAGCTGAAATGAAGCTTACTTGTCTGTCCTGTCTATCCTGTTACGGACTTGCTTTTCCTGAGCCAGATCAAATGATTTCAAGGGCCGTACATGGCCCGTGGGCCAAATTCTTTTCGAATTGAGTTATGTGAAATGTAAAATGGAAATGCTTACGTGAACATCGAACAGTCTTTCACTACGAAGATGGTGAAAAGCCATGTAAATTCTAGAGCTGTAAAACATAAACAACATTGTATGAAAAAAGCAACACACTAGCCTGACACCCCTTCCCCGGAAAAACAATTTACAATCTTAAAGTCTAACTATTTATAAAATGCAAAGCCTCTAAGACAATATCTACAACATAAAAGGGTCCATTATAAAATAATAACCAAAATGCGGTCTTTACTAAATAATTATAACTTAAAGTTCACATTTTAACATTAGTGTAACATAAGGAGTCTTGTAACAAGCTTAGTAAACTATCACTGGATACTTGGCAAGCAATTTCGAACTTTAAGGCAGAGAAGAGAACACCAGCAACATTTATCAACATTGGCCCTCCTCTCACACCTACGGTTGCCTTCTTGCTCTTTCCATTCCCCTCCCGTTTTGTATCCACTCCCCATTATTCTCCAGACCTTCATCCTTTTAAAGCAAAATCACCTTTAAGTAAAACAATCTTTAAATTTTGAATGCAACAAGAAGACAGCAATAACTGCTTTATTACCACAGCGCCAGGGTAAAGCAACATGTGGGGTATGTCGACACTGCATTTGCTACTGAGACAGGACGCTTGTCCCTAAGCTTGCAATGTTGCCCAGGGCAACGACTTAATATTCCTGGTTATCTTTGGGACAAATGTGGACAGTGATGTTGTGTACCAAATATTAAAGCATGCAGCAGTGATAATTTACAAAAAATGCAAAAATATAGCGGGATGTATTCCAGATACAGTAATAAAATTGTTTCATCTTACTGGTTCCAGCAAAGCCAGCCATAGATTTTTAGATCAGTGGTTTGAACTGATGACCTTTCCATAACCACTGTTGTGTAGTCTGAATGCATTATTTGGACGCGGTTTACTATTTACTGGTCCTTAGCAGATTGTAGTCTCGGAGGTTATTATCCACAAGAAAAACTCACTTATGCTATTGCTACTGAACCTTTTAGATTACAAATATACTACTCCCAGAAAGTCAATGGCCATTTTAAGGTATGGAATATAAACAGCCTAAAGAAAAGGAAACCACCGTGAAATGATTTGGAAACTCTGAATTGTGACTGTACACTCTACTCTGATAAATTGAATTTATTGAGTTTATAACAAGCTAATATTAAAGCGATAAACGTCTTTTTTGTTGTCGATATATATGTCTTATATATTAAAATCCTCATTTGCGTCCAAGAAGTGTTTCTCTTGTCTCTGTAACATCGGTATAGCTGGCTGGTATAGCAACACTGCAAATTAAAAATTACAAAAATCAAGCTTTAAGTTCTTGAATGGTCCACAGCTTTGAGTAAAGATGAATAGAAAAATAAGGTCCTTTTAATGTAATAACTAAATAAAATCGTTAGAAACAAAACAGCACATGCTATATTTGTAGCATTAGTATCATAGCTGCAGCTGTGTGCAAAGTAGCAGTTAATTTTTAGAGCACAGCACATCAACCGTAACTAAAGATTTCTAGTGTTTGAGTCAAGACCTTATAAAGACATAAAGTGGATACATAATATTTATTAATCTCCGATTAAAACATACAAACCTCTAAAGATTACGTGATATTCACCCGTCAAAGAACTTCAAACTTTAAAATGTATGAAATGAACGATTTTCACTCAGAATTAAAATAAACTTTCATAATAATGAAATCTTTCCCCAGGTAAGCCAAATAAGCCGAAAATTACAAAATTTTGAATCAGCCTAAATTTAGTTTTGAGAAATATAGAAATTTGTCATTAAACATGCACACCCCAACCCCCAACTCCTTCTCCACGCGCTCATAGAGAAACGAAAAAAGATAGGTGCAGCTAAATAAAGCCTGAGCCACTGGGCCTAGGCTGTTCTAGTCATACCTTACTCATCGTTATCGAAGTGAGAGAGCTGTGGTATGAGGTATGTAAGTCTTACCTGTACCTTAAATATGTTTTTGATTTAGCTTCATTTATATGTTTGCTTTGTATTTGAAAAAAATTACACATTTTAAAACACACGCGATGGTAGAGGTTTTAATTTTGTTGATTATAAGAAAAAGTAGACTTTCATTGCAAAGTAACACTGGGGAGTAAACAACATATCTTTTTCGAGTTGAGGATATCTATCACCTAGAAATAGCACACTGAAATACTTTAATTTTAATGCGTATTTACAGACTCGTATATCATTATTTAATTTCTCCACTCACACGTGAGACTTGCATGAACGAATATATGCCATCCTGACTGAGTGAAAGTTTTACAGACCGAGCTCAGAATAGATAATAGATAAAGTCGTGCTCTTTCTGATGATTTTGCTTAAGAATAAGTAGCAATAATACAGCAATGATTGTTTATTAATTTTAAAAAAAATCAGTAGAAGTAGTAGTAGTAGGATATAAATATACCAATCTCATATTTTATAATGCAATTTCAGTTCACTTCATTGGTCTATTTGTTTTGCTTCTATTGAACTAGGAATTGTTATTTTTTAGAGCATAATGATCCAATGACAATATTAGCTGCACAGTAAGGTTGACGAAACTGCCAAATTCAGCGAGTCACCTCGAAAAACCTTAAAAGGTCAAGTTTTTTGCTTTTGTTTTGTTTTTTGTTTTTGTTTTGTTTTTGTTTTGTTTTGTTTTCTTTATCAAAGACCGTTGTTTGCAAAAGTTTGGAAGTTTTATTGAAGGGATTTCTAGTTTACTGAGCACTTCAGGTTTGATTCAGTTCAAACACAAATGAAAAAAATAGTCAAGAAATAAAAAGAATAAGGAAACCCCATATATACAGATGTATGCATTTAGGAATTTAGGATTGAGGAAGCTCGATCAGACATTTGTTTCTACATTTTCCTAAACATTATGTTCTTCTGCTTGTATCTGCAGGTGTTTGCGATGGATACGTTTTCACTGTCATTTGCAGTGGTATTCACAGCATGTTTCTCACTCGGAGTGGTCTGTGGTCAAGGTATTGTTTTTTATTTTTTTATCTGCAACACCTTAAAATGTATATTGATTACAATATTATAACTATCTTCTTATTACCATTGTTATTATATTGAAAACCAAGAGAGCACAATACATCCCCCCACTTAAATTTTGATTACTATTGCTGCAAGGCGAACAATAACAAAAACATGTTTATTTTGTCTCAGGCGCAGAACTGGAAATCGTAAAGTTTGAAGAAGACAGAACCGTCAATCTCACAATTCATTTTGACCAGTTAGCCACTGAACTGCAAAATGATGATTATTATGTCATCGAGGTACGAACTAGACTGAGTGATGGCAAAGTTGAGTACGATGGGAGAGTTGTTCGATGGAATAACACCTGTACAGTCACATACCAGAAGTCAGTACGTTGTGTCACTGCAATAGGACCACTCGAGCTCTACAAGAAAATAAACAATTCACACTTAGAAATTGAGTGGTCCTGGACTTGGAAAGACAACAATTCAGGAAGATTAAAAACTAATAAATGGAAAAGGAAACTTCAGGATATGCGTAAGTAAATGAACATCAGTCTGTCCATCAATTATCTGTCTTTTCCTCTCTTCACTTTATCTATTTGTGATTATGTGATTATGTGTGTATTTTTATGCATTAATAGAAGTGATTGCTTTTTATGTGTGTAAATTGTCAAACTTTCTGGATGGGCATAGGGATAAAATAATAGGCACAAACGTGTCATGAACTTGCGCATATTTTCTTGAAGAACATTCCGAAAGAACTTATGACGATTGTGCAAAATACTTTCACTATCCATCATTACATTTTGTTCGCTTTTAAGATATGTTATCCAACTTGCGCACTATAATTTATTAGTTTACTCTTGATAGAGATGAAATTTGAAGTCATCTGACTAAAGAACTCAACTGAGAAATAACAGCGCTGTCATTCTTTAAATATGATAAAACATAAACTTTGACAGTATTAACATATTAAAAATTACTATGTAGGCGCCAGTAGGCTACTAGAATACTTAATATGTCACTCAAGTTACCAGTGTTCATAAAAGCATGCAGTCACTATAGGTCTCTTCATGAACACACTACAAACACTTGATTTTAAAAAATCACTTTATCACATAAGATATTGTAACACGAGATAAAGCCAAAAACTTATCTAATAAAAGAACATACAGTGTATGATAAAATGAGCAAGTAATGATAATGCCATCATTATGTTATCTTTAGAGTTGTTGTGTTTCAGATTATTTCAACAACGACACAACTTTGATGGAATTCGTAACAGATGAAATGCTGTTTGCTGCTTCAACTGTAAATATGGCATCCTTACTGGGATGCGTAGTGGCAGCAATCGTAACAATATCCTTACTTTCAGAGGCATTTAAAAAATGGTAACTGTATTTTTATTTATCTCTATATATATAATAAAATATAATAAAACTTTGACATATGTAGTGCAGGGATGGAGATTTTTTCCTCCGAGGTTTCCTAAGATACATACAAAATTTCAGCTGAAAACTTAGCCTGCTATATTTGGTCAAAACGCAGTTTCGCTGACTTGCCATGGTAAGACCAAATGTTTTTTTTTTTTTTTTTGTGCAAGACTTATATGGTATAAGGGCTGCACGATTCCCGCACCTGGTCTAGTGAATGTAGAAGTTGTGACAAGTTAGCTGGTTTTCGGTCCTAATTAAAAGAAAACCAAAAATCATTTTGATTCTGACCCATCAAATGGTATCAAATTTAAATTCCAGCCGGTTGCATTACTGCTACAGAGTTTTGACTTTTTTAAAAATTTATTACTGATGGACGAATGTACGTATAACTTCATTGGCCCTAAATTGTTGAGCAGGGGTGGGCAATTAATTTTCCCAAGGGCCCGCATGAGAAATTGGGATGGTTTTAGAGGGCCGGACTAATATAGTTAACTTAGTTTTACCAAATACTGTATAAAGAGTATATATACTGGCGGGCGGGCGGGCCAGCGGGCGGGCGGGCCGGTCAGAGACAGGAGGCGGGCCGGCCCTTGCCCAGGTAGTTTTTTGTAGTTTTTTTTTGTTGATGAATTATGTTTTAAGACAGAACTGCCTAACTCTGTAATATGTCAACAGCAAACATGACCACGAGAGAAACAAATAAATTCAAACAAAGCAACATTCCAACCTTTCTTACTCAAGCCAGTGTCTTTTATCTTTCAAAAATGTGCTAAATTCGTCTATAGGTTGCTGGATAGACAGTTGTAAAATGGTACAAAACTCTTCTTAACATTTGTGCTAATGACCACAACTAAATAATAAAATGCATCTCTTCTAACAATACGTTTTTTTAATCAGGAGGAAATTGGTATCTATACCTTCTGAAGGCGAGTCACAAGAAACACATAAAGAGGCTTTACCTGAGACTGAACCTAAAGAGAGTAAGTATTGTTTCTTTAACCTCAACACGAGGTTTTTAGATCAATATCAAACAAGTCATTCAATGTTACCGTGAAATACCGTGAAATATGTATGCACAACTAGCTGTATTTCACGGGGAGAAACTTTCTTAGGAGAAAGGAGACCAAAGTGCTTCGATACATTTGAAATAATGTCAAAACTCAATCCTGGAGAACTGCCTTGGGTAAAACGCAAAAAATTCACTTAATATTCTTTAGTGTGTTCTCATCAAAATGCGAAACATTGCACGTGGAACAAAGCACGTGGGTGATAGTAATGACATAACTTTAACCACACACGTGGTTTCTGAGCAGGTGAATGTTGTTCACACTTCCAAGGCCCCGTAAAGGGATAAATTATATAAAGTGACTCGTAGTGCAAAATCTGTAGTAAGACTGTTCAGAATATCTTTTTCTAATACCTACTGTAGGGTAGAGTCAGAAGCGATACGCACAGGGTACCCACATGTAGTGTAGTTCAAAGAGAATGACGGCACCTGACGCTGCAAGAAACCAACTGGAAAATGCGAAACATAATACGAACTTAGAAAAGGATGATAAGTGTTAGATCAGTTGTTAGTTTATGTTATACTATTTATTTTATTTCAGTTGATTTTGAAGAAAGCCAACAAATGCTCAGGAAAAACTGCGATGAAGAGCTGAAGGAAACAAGGTAAGTGATGTGATAAAAATAGTATTTTCAGATTGAACCAGCTGAGCTCAGGAGGAGGAGGAGGAGGAGGAGGAGGAGAGGAGGATCGTAGTTTTTGCTCACGTACCTTCTCCTCACAAGGGAGCTAATAAAATTTGCAACATAGTTTTTATCTTTATACTGTAAAAAAGTTTAATTTCTACTACTACAAATTGTCTTTCGAACTAATTGCAGCAAAGATGCAGTAACTGAAGAAGAACCTAAGCTAGAGTCCGTATCGGAAGACAGTAAGTATTACAAATAAACAAGAATTAACAAAACACTGTCTTAGATTCTCTTTAATTTAAATTTTTAATCTAGACCAATAGACCGTAAAAATTGTAGCGACTCAAAGAATTGATGTCATGATATTATTTCAGTGATATATTTGACTATAATTAATATGTTATACATTTTAAGCCATTAAATACGCTATATTTTGTAGACAGATAAGTAAAAAATATTAAATGTGTACAATAATCGTAAGGATAAAACTCGTGCTTTTCTTGCTGTGAGTGATTGTGAAGGTGATTGTCTCGATGATGTCTCATGTGTTTGTCTGTCTGCGCCTGCGTGAGCACTTGCTCTGACACAGGTGATGGCAACATGCATAAAATTTAAGTGATTACGAGAAGATGTCGTTTTAATTTCAGTAACAGAGCCACCCGAGGTGCCAGATGCATCTACGGACTGCTTATCTGAAAAATCCGAACGTAAGTACAGCTTGTTTTAGTAAACACATTTCTGGTTAGGATGGAGTTTTTTTTTAAAACTTGGCAATGGAGCTTATTATGAAATGGGTGGAAAGAATAACATGGTGTAATGAATGTAGAAAAGTTAACAAAAAATTATCCAAAAGAGATAGAATCTAATAAATAACAAGTTTCAGCTTAGTTTTCTTTAATGTGCTGTTAAGAAGATTGAAGCATGTGTGTATCTGAAGGTATATATCATGATAATTACGATGGTATGGCTATTATTTATGTATCTTTCGGTGACGGCTTAGTTTGTCGGTGGTGCTGATATAATCTTGTTACAAACACGTAGCACAGATTCATACATTGTGAAGAAATGTGTTGTTTTGAACAAAAAAAAAAAGAGAAACAAAGATCGGCCTGTTGGCTTCCATATATTAATACTGAACCAAAACATTTACTTTCTTATTTTTTTAATTAAACTTCGTACGCAGGCAGTCTGGGTATCTCCATTTGAACTGTGCAATTGTATTTCTACTCTTATACACACCTCCTCACCGGTGTGCATACAAAGGGAGAGACTTTTTCCAAGCAGTGGCTTCAGCAGAAAAGCTCTCCAGAGTCAAACTACATTTAAACAATTATACTGCAACCTACCAGCTAGATAAATATTCCACTAAGAAGGTTAAGACGTATACAGGATTTTTTACAACCTGATTTTTTTATTACTATGTTGAGCTGAACATCCACGTATTTGGACGAAACTAGTTCCATCCACTCTTCTTTGTAATAAGGGAAAACCACACGTCTTATGACATCTGATAGTGCTTTCCCCTCTTTAAAAAAAACTCTGTTGCTCAGCCTCATATATTCCACTGAAGGTATGACGGGAGTTTCTTATTCTGAAATGCAAAAACATCTAATCCGATGAGAAAAAGGATAAGCGATATAAACAGAAACTTTTTCTCATTGGTGATATTGAAACTGGTAGAGCACTCGGGTCTTTTGTTCTGCTTGAAGCGTTGATTCATCACTTGATTCATTTTTTTCGACATTTTTTAAAATTAAAATCGATAATTTAGAAGGAGAATAGAATTTACACTTTCACCAACCAGAAAATAAAACCAGTACCTTCTCTATAGAATGAGTATTAAATTATTTTGAAGAAGCAAAGAATACAATAAAAGCTCATTCCAAGTTCGCATACAAAGAATGCACACGGTGAATTTCCAACTGTATATTTGGAAATGTTCTATTGCTAATAATGCTCACGTGATAAAGTCAGCTCTCTTTCGCTCGCTTGGACTTCACACTCTGGGTGTCAGCTTGCACTCATCCACAACTGTAATCTTAACATCGGATAGTGCACATTAGGTTATGTTTGCAGATTTGTTGGAAAGATAATGCATTCACAGGCACACTTTTATATATTTCCTTTTCCAGAGCAACTCCGATTTCTGCTGGTGGGTAAGACCGGTTCTGGGAAAAGCTCAACTGGGAATACAATTCTGGGCAGCAAACGGTTTGACACTTCTATTGGATTTAGTTCTGTAACAACAGAGTGTCAAACGTATGGTGGGGATGTTGGAAAGTGGAACGTTGAGGTACATACACTACATGCACATGCACACACATATATGTGTCAACACGCAGATTATTTAACTCAATATAAAATAAATTTGACCAATCACTGGAACTTGAAATAATTTTTTTTGCTTTGATATGTATCTATAGTCAAGACTAGTCCGGAAAAATGTTTACATCAATTGTTTTTAGAATTAGAAATCATATTTTAACGATTCACCTAGATTTGATAAAACTGAACATCGTAATACATTAATGACTTAGTATATCAGCAATATAGAAAAATCTTATCAAACCTGGTCACCTGATGTAGTAAGAAGACAGAAAAGACAGGAAGAAAGTAAAAAGTTACCCAAGACTGAGTGGCATATACAAAAAAATAGAAAGGGCATATTATTTTTATAATATTTATATATATATTTAGTTGGCTTTCTAGATTTAACATTAGAACTATTTACTGCACTATTTATTTGAACAATGGTTTTAAAACATTGTATCATTGAATAATTACAGATCACAGATTCACCAGGTCTGTTCGACACAAGACTTACAGAAGACAACATTGCAATAAAGATTGTGCAGGCCGTTGCATGCTTACACCCGGGTCCCAGTGCTTTCCTCTTCGTAATAAAAATTGGCCGTTTTACCCCGGAAGAAGAAGCTACCTACAGACGACTGAAGGCGATATTTGATGAAGATGTCACTAAACACACGGTCGTTGTGTTCACTGGAGGAGACTATCTGTTGGAGGAGAAAACAACTATTGGCAAAATGATCGAAGCAGCGCCCCCTGGATTTAGAGACATTTTAAAAGCCTGTGGAGACAGATATGTCGTCTTCGACAACAATGCAGCAGACAAAAATCCTCAGGTTAATCTTCTTCTTGAGATTGTAGAGAAAATGGTAGAAGAAAACAGCAGTCCACGGTACGTCTGTCCCAAATACATGCAAATATCAAAGCAAATAGAAAATGAAATTCAGAAAAGACTTTTGGCTGTACAACAGAGAGAAGACGAGCACAAACTGTACATTAGAGAGCTGAAGAATGTAAATAAATCATTAATAGAAAAAGCCAGAAAGACTGAAACTGAATTTAAAAAACGTGAGCAGCATTTAAAAGAAAGCACGGAGAACAAAATAAAGGAGTTAGAAGAAAAACTATATCAAAATATCCTAAGTGGTGGGGACATGGAAAAAGACATGAAAAAGATAGTTAAAGAAAACGAACAGCTGGCGAAGGAACTCAAGGAAATGCAAGAAAAAGAGCAACAACAATTAGAAAAAATTGTAAGGAAGGCGAACGAAGATATTGTTAAAAGTTTTGGAGAGATGATAGATAAGAGGTTGAAGATGGATTATTTGATAAGGACAGACTTCAGAAACAGAAGTGCTCGACACGAAGAAGGATTTCTTTATGGATTAATAACTGCTGAATTTTCAAATATGATTTCCGGTATCTGGAAAAAGATTCGCAGTATTAGTGATCCTGGTTGTGATAGTGATCGTGATCATGTTAAGGAATTAAACTAGCAGATGTTAATAAAGAGGTGTCTTTGGTGTGGTTTGGTGTGAGTTGGGGTCTGTTTAAATAAACTGAACCTCAACCTCTGAACATTACTTACTTTTTTACCAAAGACTTACCAAAGTCTCTAATTTATCATGTTCCTTCCACCGTGCGTTTTTATAATGGTAATATAATGAAAAAAGTGGATCTACAGTTGATGTGCATGATGTCTTTGTATTTTTCTTTAGAGTTGACTATTTTCAGTATCAAACAGGTACATTCTACCCTGATCAAAACCCCTTTGTAAATGTTTATAAAATGGTTAAATGCTATCTAGGTATGTGTGTACTTTTTTTATCATCATCATCATCATCATCATCATCATCATCATCTTGTTTCTTTTGTAAATATATTTTTGCATGACAGAGGTAATGGTAGTACAAGCGATTACTTGTAACAATTTGCTAAGCTGACTGATTTTTTAAAGGGCACTTAAATTGTTAAGCTGAAATATTATTTTAATGGCTGTTTAAATCCTCTACCTCGATATTTACTTTATAACGTCAATACGTCGTTTATTAAATATAAACAATACATTTACTTTGTGTATTTGTTTACTTGCAATATTTGTCATGCAACTTGTTATTTCCACTATTTCTGGTATAGATGTAACATAGATATCTATAACTTCTTTCGTCTGGGCATGAGTCTTCAACTTTAGTTTCTAAAACCTATGATATTTTTATCTGATTGAATTGTGGTAAAAAAAATTTCTCTTCTGATTTACGTTAGTTATAGTAACTAATCTCGTTGTTACGTGTACAGAAAAATGTGTAAAGTTTCTTTTAAAGTCGATACTGAAATAAGTGGTATATTCCACGCTAAAATATACACATAATGCTCAAACTGTTGTACATGTTGAGAAAAACTACAACGTTTTGCGTTATTGCGGTTTGTGATAAACTACAGCTGTGATTTTGTGAATGTGTATTTTGTGAGAAAATAAGAATTCAGAAACTTGATTCAATGGTCTTCAGAGAGTTGTGAAAGTGATCTAAATTCTACTTTGAAACTCTGTGTGCATGCATGCGTGCGTGTAATGGTGCGTTTTGGAAAGTGCATTAGTTTGCCAATAGGGCTGGACACTACTTTCCAAGAAAGAAAATGTGGACACGACCAAATCTATTACAAAACACCCAAATAGTCACCTAAAGTATTTCGTCCCCTAGACGGCCAGAAGACAGCCCCCATGAAACTTCTAGCAACACCAGGCTGACATTAACCCAAGCAAATACGCAGTCAAACATATTGACTCCGGATAAAAAGTACCACAACACCAGCAGGATGTCTTTTGAACCTTAAGTGTTGTTGCATTTTATGCAAAAATTCCTATAGAAGAGGGTTTTCTTTTTTTTCAAATTGTTTTAGTCGGCACAGTTCGGCAACTAAATAGGAGACATTTCTTACAAGATTGGTAACCATTCTGTCATTAGGTTAAGGTATGCAAAAGCATAATAAACATTGTCATGTTCACTAGTTCTCTTTTCATAGGTGGGAGGATCTTATATACTATATCAGACTGATCTGGTGACCGGCAACAACAAAGCTGTTTCCTCTTCTTTTCATAGTTTTTCGAACAAAGGCATGCAACTACATTTCACTCTCTATAGGTTGAAGGCAAAGATGCATTTTTCGCATAGTATATACATTGGACGAGCAGCAAACACCAGCAGTGAGCTACAGTACCTAAGGGAAGAACATATGGAGCAGAGACCAGCACTAACAAAAGGAAAGTCCTGTATATCCAAATTATCATTGCCAAAGAGACAACAAGCATTTAATATCAAGTGCCTGAGGAAATTTACTAATCTTCTTGAAATACAAGACTTACGAGCATGAAGAAAAGTCACCGTAAATGTCGACAGCCAAAAATGCTTCTGTATTTCTGTATTAAAAGCAACGTCGTCAATATCTATACTCTACGCCATTGGAGGGAAACATTTGGTGTAGCTCTGCCAACGGAGCGAAACTACGGGTTGATAAAATATACAATGCTTTAATAGGTTAAATTTAAGTTTATAATTTTGTATTACCCGCGAGGGATCTTATCAGGGCTTCTGCTAAGGCTAAAGTCTTTGGGGTCCCAGGGACCCCTTCTTCAGATTTTTAAGGGGTCCCTTTCTTCGCCCAAATTTGAATGGGACCCCATTGACGAAAATTGAAGGGGTCCTCCGAATTTTTAATGCGTACTGTACGCAATTTTTTGCATAAGCAGAAGCCTTTCTTATACTATCTAAATGGCCCTAAGGGGTAGAAAGGTTCCTACTCCTTCACTATGATTGTTTTGGTTAAAATTTTACATATTTTTTGGTTATGGCAAGAAAAGTTGACAATACAAACCGACCTCCGTGGCTAATGTACGACGCACAGTTAAAGTATAAAATGTGGATTTCTAAAGCAAGAGTCTACATAACCGTCAATCGCTTCCAGATTCTTGCTAGACACGTGAAGACACGTTAGCATTGATGAAGCAGTAGCTCCTGGTGTGTTGTTAGACTGCTAAGTGTGAAGGATAAATAATTTGTGTATTGTTTTTGTTTTCAATTCCATAAGCAATAGTTATCCGGGGTAAGGAACCGTAAGTAACTGTGCTCAACTCGGGTGCCAGAATTTTCGGTACTTTACTACCGAAAGTCTTTGTGCAAGATTTGGAGCGTCCTGTGTCATGCACACGATTTGGTTGGCTTGAGATTGATAGCTGACATGATCCAGCCATTACTTGTATCTCCGCAGAACAGAGATGTGGTCACTAAATCCTGATAACTATTTTCTTTGTCTTTTGGGTCTTCTATTTCATTTAGTCATTCAGGGAATTTCCGTTCCAACGAATTTTCATATTTAGGATCAGTTTACAACGGAACCTATTCTACTTGGTGAAGAAGACGGGTATAAAGCTACGATATGTGTTCACAGTTATGGTAAGCATTCTGTCGTGTTTAATGTTATGGTTGTTGGTTAATAATCAGAAAAACCAAGTTATCATTATTTGGTTACTTAGGTTCATAAACAGCCTCTTGAACTGACTAAACACAGTCAGCTTGAATAATTACATTAGCGCTTCGTGTTTGTTGTTTTCTAGTTATGTTAGTCATGCGGGAAATTCCAGTGGATAACGACGTATACAACAGGGTTAATGCTTATGTTTGGATCCTGGCGAAATCAAACTCTGAAATGAACGAGCGCCAAGAGGCGATGAAATAATTTGGCATGATTTTAAATAAAAGATTTAAAATAGTGAGGTCAATGGACCATTTTTGTGATAATGAAAACAAAATGTTGATGATGGGTATTTATAAAGCACACCACCACCAAAAGACATATCCAACCTTTTACCGTGTTCATTTAATGAATCTATTTGAAACGCATACATGAAATATAAAACAAAGAACCCACATCTGCTTGTGTCTTACACGCATACTACTAGCTTATAATAGTCATACTAGTTTACAAGACTTATTTTAGGCCATTTGAACTCCACCATCTTAGCCTACTTTGTTTTATAAAAATGCATAGGACATTAGTGCGATCTAGTCATAATGTATCTTTCACTAAAGGCTTAGGCTACAATGACTGGACATGTTACTCTATGAATGCCGACTAGGCATATTTATGAGCTTGCGTGTGAATAGACATATATATGTAATATGTGTGTGTGAGAGAGAGACAGAGGAACACTCAAGAAGACTAATAAATATTAGTGCTACCTTTCTACAGTTAAACATAGACAGTATATTAATACAAATAACCCAATGGTCGTCTAACAAACTTCACATGTTGTTGGGGAGAGAGGTATTAGAGGCATTAAATTATGGGAAGGCCGTGTCCCTCTCTCTCGCTGCCTCACCTTCCCCAGTGATTTATGGAGTTGGGTACCCATTTCTATAACTGTCTTGAATGGTGGGAGTTTGATGCACTCTAAACGGGTATCAAATCAGCGAACCTCGGGTTTTTTTACACCAGAACACAAACCAATCGGCTATCTGCTTTACCATCATACAAATAACAGGGATTTAGTCCAGTACTGATTATTCTGTAAAAACCAGGGACTAGTTACCACGACAGTGAATATCAAGTGTCATGGGCTCGTATCTCAGCTCCAGCAGTTTGCTCACATCATACCTGCGAAAATATAATTATTTAAACATGTTGTAGATTGTTAAAATATGCCCCAGTAAGGATATGCAGTGGTTATAATTTCATAGCACTAACATGCATGCACATGTATTGCAATCTGGACCTCTACGTTTTCCAAAGAGAGATATATTGGATTAATACCATAGTCACATAAGTATATGCATCTTGGATAATACAGAGAGCTCTGAGATGCCCCGAAGCTAAATATAAAAAGACTATGAGTGGATTTACTTAGAAAGACTTTACGGAATAACGATGGAATATTAAATGTGTGTGTGTGCGTGTTATCATTATGTTGCTTTATCCTACTTTTTCAGTGCCAAAAATGGAAACATTAAAATGGACACTATTACTATTTATGACATACATAGCTGTGCTCGCAGATCATGATGAAGGTATAAAAAGTTCATGTTTACTATTTATAATGTTAAATTTTTGCTCCGCCCCTCCCACACGAGAAAAACCCATATAAATTTTAAAGGTACCTTTGTTAACGAAAAAACTCATTTGCAGACAAACCCTCAAAAGAAAGGGTGTATGATTTATCAAACTACATAAAACATGTTTTCATTTCCCAATTTTAGATTTTTTCCAAATAGTACTGAGTGTGAATTACCGTTTAAATGTCTCTATTACCTTCTGTAAAATATTTTCAAGTAAAATTCTCAGTAACAAACAGCAATGTTAAAACACACACACGTAAATTACTGAAATGCCCAAGTTTTTTGCGTTTTATTATGATTACTGTGCATGTTCCATGATTCATCACAGGAGCTGAACTGGAATTGCACTCACTAAAGAAGACACAATTTTGATATCTGAAGACGACTACGTGAATGTTACGTTCTGGTTGAGTCCTGCCAAGTCTGAGCGTTGTCATGACGACTTCTATATTATTGAAGTACAAACAAGGTGTAGTGATGGCAGAGTAGAATATGAAGGAAGAGTACTCAGGTGGAATGAAACGTGTAAAGTCTCATATCAGCAGTCAGTTCGCTGCATCAGTGAAACTGGTCCAGCAGAACTTTACAGAAAAGTAAAGTGTTCAAAGATGGATATTGAATGGGTGTGGACTTGGAAAGACTGTGAGTCCGGAAAGTTAAAATCCAAGGAAAAAAATATGAAACTTTTTAAAGAATCTTGTAAGTATGCTTTGTCAGAATGGCTTTTTCTGCTTTATAAATCCCTCTCTCTCTGCTTCTATCCAACATCTGTCTAACCTGCCTCCAGGTATTAGGTAAACTTCTTTCTTCATGCACACCTTAAAAACACATCTACAAGTACTGTAATAGTTTTTGAGCAAATTTGTTTTCAAATGAGATTTAAAAGCTTACGAGGACTTTAAAGATTGAAGATCAGACCATTCCAAAGTGAACAAAAGTTTTGCAAAGAAATTAATACTTTCCTATCATCCAGTCAATCAACAGGAACAACACCAAAAAGATTAAAAATCTTTCTAATCAATAACATTACCTATTCTGTTTGTCAGAAAACATTGTATAAAACATAACAGTCAGCAAATTCATGCAAAATATACAAGTTAATTGGGACAGGTTACTTTTAACCTTTTACTCTTGTTTTCAGTTACAAAGATCTATTAGTTCAACCTAAATAAATTTTTACAAATGTGTTATTACCTGGATGTTAACTTAAATTCTAAAGAATCCTTGACACTTCTTTAAAGAAAGAGGATTAAAATATTGTCATTTATTGATCTTTGAAGTCTGATGGCGCAATTAATTATGATGCACTGCTACACAATTCGTATGTTCAGCCCTGTAAAAAGTTATTTACCTACTGACCAATTAAGACATGGACTTTGTTCATTGAAAGTATTGTCATAGAACAACAGAAAAATTTAACATTGACGCTAATGATGCAAAGTGATGAGACTGATACTGATAATGTTAGGACAAAATCGATACCTAATGTTCAAGCAAAAGCTATATTGTTAGAATCTTCACATCCTACTATACAGAATTTACATAGAATGCCTAAATAACACATTAAGGGAAAATTTTTACAACAAAAAAAAAAAAACACGGCGCCAAACGAACTATTTTTTTATGCAAAATACCTTTGTTCGACCTAGACGCAAGGTAAAGTAAATAAGTAAGTGTATTTAATCTTATATTCTATTGTTTTCAGATTCTTTGTAGAAAGTCGAAAACGTTACACCTATAATTATTGGTACCTGCATAGCCGCTGCTGTATTAATTACAACGGCTATTACTAGTGTATGTCTGCTTCTGAGGCTGTAAGTCTTATTGAAAGTTTACAGAAAGATTTCTAAAACTGATTATACATATATCTTTATGCAAAAAAAATATATATATATATAGTAAAATAGACAACACACAATTTTTCTTTAATAAATCTATTCTGTTCTTACTAAGTACGCAATCTTTTAGGTGTTCAGCAAAAAATTAGTCAATTGAAAAAAAGAATTTTAATGTTTTCGTAAAAAAAGCAAATAACTAAAGCACATACACATTTATAATACATGCAAACATATAAGAGAAGACGGTCCATAGCACTAGTATAAACACACTCTTCGTGTTAGTTAATTTCTTATATATTAACATATAACATCTTTTTTTCGGTATGATTGATCAGTCAAAAGACAGTTGATTCAAAAAGAGAAGTCGACCCTGAGACCTCTGATTCTACAGGAGGGAATCGTAAAGAAAACAATAAGTTTTTGGAACAGGAAGCGATAACCATGAAGCCAAATCGTAAGGGAATTTGAAATTTTTTTTAAGATTTACGTTTTACACGTACTGGTCTGTTTTTATTTTTTAAAGGGTTTTCTTTCCTACTACCGGAAAGAGATCAGGCTCCATGTAAACGGGTAAGATAAACGAGCAGAGAGCGAGAGAGAAAGAAAAAAGAAAGAAAACGCATAATACGCAGTGAGCCTTCCCTTGTATGTAGTAAAGTGTTATGTTCAATCGACGACGATGATGATGATGATGATGATGATGATGATGATGATTTCCGTTTCTTTTTCAGAAGGCCACCTAAGCAAGAATGGAGGAAAATCATGTTTTATTCTCTTTAGTATTATTTCTGCATTTAAAACATTCCCAGGTGTTGTTGTACATCTCTGCAAGCTGCGGTAAGTTAAAAAAATTATCTTGTGATCAAATAGAATATTAGATGCTTACTTTTTTTTTAAAAAAAAACAAACTTAAAGTTATCTTTTTGTAATAGGATTTTCTAAATTTGACGAATATTATTACCATTAAATTAACATAAAAATAAAAAAGCGCATGTATACATATGCCATTAATTAGTCTTGATGATAGTAATAGAATCAAAGATCTACATAGTTTAAGGTGCAGCACATAAAAATAAAGGAATGTCAAGTTTTATGCCCTTTTGCACTTTACATATGAAAATTTATTTTGTTTTTTAAAGACGGGCTTTTCTTACCGATAATGCTTTAAGAATTTTTTATTTAAAAAAAATAGTTATAATTTAGTAAGCAGTTTAGAATGGTAAAGATATAATTCTGTCAAAAAGGAAAGTAAACCGCATTATTTTATCAATTCGGTGGATAAAACTTTAAAGCAAACTAATTCAAGAAAGGTTTTACAAAAATATAGATCAAATCATGTGGATTATTTATTCTTCCTCGAGAGCACAAAGTCCGTTTCATTTCCTTTATTATGAACACACCTTTCTTAAACTAAAAAAGCAAAGAGTATGGGGCAAAGATGGCAAGAATTTTTCACAGACTGCATTAGCATATGAGTCTAAATAACACTTTTTTCACATTGAAGTGATGACAGCTGTAAACACCCCAGTTAAGTACAAAACTTTATATTAAACATATTTTTCGTCAAAATTCACCTCACAAGAGTCTACAAGTAAATTTTAAGTTTCTCAATTTAGAACAATTTGTAGTTTGTTTTTTTAATGCCACTAAATTTCATTTCAGTGTCATGAACTACCAGTTTAACAGTTCTTTACCAGTGAATCAGAGAGTTCTCTGATGCTTCAGTTTCATGGAACCGTCACGAGGGATTTCATCAAATTTCAAGAACTCTTAAAGGATCAATTTATTAAAAATGGAGACAAAATATATAAATAAGATGTGAACAACATGTTGAAATACTATTTTTTAGCTTAGAGAATGAATTAACGTGTCCCCTGCTCTTAAATCAAATTTAATAAAATTTTGGTTAAACTGCCACAAAAGCCCTAATCAGTAATTAAGATATAGCGATCAGTCTAAATATATCAGATATATGATGTGTAATTTAGATGATATATGTGATGAATGTCATATGTTTCTCAGTGCTCACCCTTTGTTAACATTTTCTCGGAAAGCGCTTGCTTCCTGTATATTTTATGAGTCATCCAAATGTATTTACATTTCACCTATAATAAATGTTAAAGTATATTTATTAATTTAAGAAAATGCATTTGAATTTCATTATCCCTGTTTTCATTATCTATATATATATATATCTTTTGTGATATTGTCACCATTTTGTACACAAAAGATTTGTGTGTGATGTATATTTTGTCGGATGCTATGGCTTAAATACTCCTTGGGATTAAATTAAATAAAATAAAACAGAAAAGAAGGAATAAAAATTCATCATTGTCAAATAAAAAGTGACTCTGTTGTAAACATTAATGAAAAAAGTCTTAATTTTAATGACAATTGAATACATTATATTGTATAATATAGATGTAGTCAGGAAAAGTATTTTAGTAGTGCAAGATAGAAATTCCGCGAGTATGTAGACGTAAGAAAAGAACTGAGCAAAAAGATTGTTTCATCACAGAACTGATCGAAATGACATTTTTGCATACAATATGCTTTTATTTATAAATGCATTTCTGGGCTTTGATGAATAAAATAATACATCAGAAGTCATTATTGTGTATGTGTCAACCTACACTCATTCATTCTCAAGGGTAGTAACCTTATACAAAGCAAATGAACCTTATCAAAAGGGCTTAAGTGGTTTTGCCCTAGATATTCATTTTATACTCTCCTATGATCTATTCATCGACTATGTTATTTTGAATAGAACAGCTTAAGCCTTCTAGAACTTCAAAGAACTGGCTCTTCACTCTAGAACCTATTTATTGCATCAAACCAGCGTGTGTGTTTTGTTTTGCACATACATAAACTTGTTACGAAAAATTTTGTAATAGTTTACTTGTATTACTTTTTTTCTAGATAGACCCATCAACAGATGTTAAAAAGTTCATTCAATTTGAATGAGCAATTATCATGAGTGCTTTATTTTTATAAACGGATTTTCCCGAGACATCATTTACTAGTTGCTGCAGGTACAACAATGGCGGCGACTATCACACACTGACTTCCTATGAGGAACGCTTAATTAAATCTCTTGTACAAAAGTGTAGATAAAGTCTTTTGTTTTAGCAATGCATGATATCCAGCATTGAAATCTTTCCTTATAATTTTCATTGACCTTATTTAAAATTTTGTGTATTACTTAATCTTTTGGAGTGATGGGAATTCCCGTTTTATATATCGGGTGATAGTTCTAGCCATTATGACTAGATGTGATAGAGTAGACAAAGCAACATCTTCTGCCTTAACCTTGCTGAGAATTAACCACCTTTTACGAGCAAACTGAATAGTTCCAACAACATGAAATTATTCATAAGCTAATATGTGTGGTGAGTAAATAAGTTTTTATATTTTATTATGAGAATTATTCGTTGATAATTATTCTTGGTGCAGTATCATTGTGCATGAAGGCAAACATTAGAATGCAATTATTAACCGTATAATATTGACGTTAAAATGTCTACTGCAAATTTCCATGAGCAAACTTTTATATGTTTGGAGATTTTGACTTTTTGGGTGTATCCTTCAAGAAACACGGTATATAAGATAGAAAGTGGAAAGAGGTCAAAATACAAATCATGATTCGACATGTAGACGTCTACTCGCTGACGCCTTGATAGAAGGTAATCTAGGAGTGTATGTTGTTTAGGTTTACACAAACAGGACACACTGACACAATCTATCAAGGGCATACCACACAATCGCTTTAAATGCACACAGTTATAGAGAGATATAAAAACAGAAACAATGAACACGGTATCAAACCAGCTGTAATGTAGCAATCGAGTTTATTTATTTATCAGTACTACTGACTGGACACAGCTTAATAAATAATACGTATATCACCACATGAAAAAAATGTAAAACTGTTTTAGAGATAAAAATGCCTATTTACAAAGGTTGGCTAGTAATCCGCTATCTGTCGCCGTTTTACCTGAAGACAAACACGTTAATAATTTATAGAATGTAAATAAAGATAACTGTTTTATATGTTAAAGCCTCGAATAAAGCAATACACGAATTACCAAAGAATGTACACGTATCACTGTCTTTCCATTTTGTAATTTCTCCTGCTTGTAATCCTTCATTGATACCGGTGTACTCCAGCATGTTGAAGTGTGAAAAGTATTTTAATATAGAAGAGGGCCTAATTGGTGCAGGCCTTTTTGTACATTAGACATTATACCTTCTTGTGATCCAGATTTATGTTTCTTAAACTATTTCTAAACTAAACTATGTTTTTTATTCGTCATTTTTTTTTTATTAGATTGCACCTAAAATATATTGACACTAGTGAGTGCCAGTTATATACTTACCTCCGAAAGCGTCTTTGTTGAGATAGATATTGAGACATTTTCAAAATTTAGACGTTGACTTGCACGCTATATGAAAAAAAATTCATCTACACCGGGTTTCACTCGGCTGTGATCGGACGGAAATCCCTTTTAACTGAATATTGTAACTCATAATTGTCACGAGCGTTTATCTGCGTAATCTTGAACGACAATTTAGTAAAATCTTCCGTTCCGCAGACAGACTGGCCGAAAGGTCGATCTTCTAGGGGGTAGAATTTTTTTGCCACACTGAATGCACAAAACTATGTTCTAAAAAGTCAGTGCAGCCCAGCCTTTTAACTTGACATACTTCATGGCGCAGTTTTTATCCGATTTTAATCATCTGACAGTTTTCAGAGCAGAGTCAGTAAGCTGTACCGACCTTTTAGGGAATATTTTTCGTGCACTATGACTGAAATTTCGCAGCCCCGATTCATTGTAGGGTGGAAAAATTCCGCGTCCGAATAATTATACTTACCTCCCTCAATTAGTACATTTTAATTTTAAAAGATATTTTAAAAATAAATGCACATTATGTTTAAAATAATACAAATCAAAAGCCTTTAATCGTTTAGCAGACCTCCCTTACTATCAGGTGTACATTTATGAACCGTCGCCTAATGTACAAAGTGAATAACTATCTTTCGAAACGTATGACAACATAGATCGTACTGTATAAAATAATGACAGCTCTGATTCGATATCTTTCTCCCTGTCTCTGTCTTTACAGTCAGGTGGTCATTACTATGTTCTGTGCTCACACTTGCACACACACGTTCGCGAAGGATGCTCACAATTCTTATATATTTTCAAGACCAAAAACAAGAAAGTTAAGCAAACCCACCTGCATCATTGAAAATTAACGTTGCATTTGCAATTCCTTTGTCATTTCGCACAGTTAATGCCCATTGTCCTAGGATGGTCTTGTCTTCTTTGTCAATGTAAAGAATCAGCTCCAAGTGTGGGGGATTCCCTGCTAGAGTGCAGTTTACTTCTTTGCTTGAATTTTCTTGTAATGATAGTGGAGTCAGCATGCATCCTTCGAAAGCTGGTGTATAGCTTGTAATGGCAAGTGTTATATTCGTCGTTTTTTAGACCGAATTATTACTGTAGGTCTCTCTACAAACCTGGGAGGGCCTAAAAAATTCAAAAGATATCTGAGCTGTTTCGTTAACAGTACAATTTTAATATTTCAAAATTTCTTACTAATATTGTATGTTTTATACCTTCATGTTCTAGAAGCTCACAAAGAACTATGTATGCACTACATCAATTATTCTTCTTATTAATATGTTGTTTTAACGGATTTGCTTATACTTACATCTTACAAGAAACAAAACAGATCTGTTTTGTTTAGATTCCCTTCCTTCACAGTGGAGTGACTGAGTTCTCTTCCAGTATTCTTCACAGCCATGAGCTACAAGCTGATAATGAAGATGTCCTTCCTGTCTTATAGGTTTCAGTTCCTTTCCACTTTCGTCTAATAGACGAAAAGAAACAGGAGGACTTCCTTTGTCAAATGAACATGTTATGTTCACCTTCTGACCTCCGTCAATGGGGATATTAGCACTAATTTCATGTCCATCCACAGTTAGGTTTGTGACTTGTGCTTGGTCTGTAGACACAATTCAGTTTAGAAAATAAACTCATCACATCCACCAAACTTCACCGTACGAAACGAGGACACACACGTGTACATTTATATATATATACTTCCTCCAAATATTCTGCAAACACTGTATACATATTAGCTATGTCCTATATTAAAAATTATTTTTAATTACAAAGTAGAAAGATCTTCTCTCAAAAGTAGCCTTAATATAAACTTGTGTGAGTAGACATCTTTACCGCACTAAAATTATTTAAATAACAGCCTTACTTACACGACACGTTAAGTTTCAGTTCCTTTCTGGCAGACCTAAGTCTTTGAGACTGGGAGTCTTTCCCTGTCCAGGACCACTCAATCTGGGTGTGTGTACGATTCACTTTTCGGTACAGCTGTACAGGCCCGCCTTCAGTGGTACAGTGAACTGATTTCTGTCTTGTCACTGAACAATTGCTGTTCAATTGAACAATCCTCCCATCATACTCGAGCTTACCATCGCTCCTTCTTGTTTGCAACTCGACAACATAATAATGATCATTAGGTTGGTGGCATGATAAAGTGCTTACCCAGAAGCTAATATTGACAAAGTCATTTTCAGAAATAGAAATCCTGTCTTCAAGAAAGGGGTAAAGTTCTAGTTCTCCACCTGTAAAAAATGCATAAACAAATATCATTATAAAACCATAAACCCGTATGATTATTATCAAATGTTCAAGAGGAGACATAGACTGAACCTGTCATGACATTAATTATAATAATAACTGAGCAATAGGCTAGTAGTGGTACTATATTGACACAGAAAAATTCCCCTTTCAAGAAAACAATTTCAAAGGAGTTCACGAACACAAAAAGTTGAAAACAGATCACAAGAAGGAAATGCTCTTTGAGCAGGATGGGCGTTGTTTTGTAGGACTAGTTGCACTTCCATTGAATTAGTTGACCTTTGAACGTTACGAAAGAAGTTGGACTTTAATTGTATACGATTAGATTCCCACACTAGATATGTAGATAACAACTTTAACCACCTCAGTCTAGTGTTTATGCAAAATTAAAGTAAAAAAAAACCTACAGAGAGGTGATGCCTTGGTACCTTATACATTATACACACAGTCTTACACCAGAAGCAAAATGACAAGCAACATGGCAAACAGTGCATTTATTATCCATAAGCTATATTCACTTGCACTCATGGGGTGCCTTCGTAGTTTCGTTTTTAAAGACTGTTTTTCAACGTATTTAATAATCTTCTAAAGGCTAAACAATTACAACTAAAATCAATTCTAACAATGCCAAACATAGCTGAACTGATAAACTTTTTCTGAACAATATAAAATGCCTTGTCACGTCCTTAATTTTCATAGTCTATTACCTTTGCCTAGTCTGCTACCAGGAAGTCTTTTTACAAACATATTGTAAACAAAAAAATGGAATAATTTATTTTATGCAACTTACATTTCTTTCTTTCTGCACACACTGCTCCTTGAGGCAAGACAATGAAAAAAGTAATTACAAGAACTAATGTTCTTACTGACATTCTTGTAGACATGGGGACAGTACTCTTTCTCTATAAATGAGAACTAGTTATCTTATAAGCAGAAACAAGGAAGTAATCGACAAATGAAATTTAAAGACTTTGTGGGTGTACTTTGGACTTATTTTCAATAGATATTGGATTATTTGCTCTATATGGTGTATCCACCTCTCAACACTAGTTAAACTATTTTTTTTTTTTTCCTTTGGAGCAACTGGAAAAAAATAAAGATCACGCATACAATATCATTTTAACAAATTGTGTTAGTATTAAACATATAAACATATTCCTAGAAATTCAAACCATCGGGTAAACCTTTAAGTAGCGAAGAGGAAGTTGTTATTTTGACTTTCTTTTAAACGCCCATATTTTTTACTTAATTATTTTAAAAAACAATGTTTTGAAATGAGAACCCCTTGTCAAATTTTGTTTGACAACATTAACCCACAGACAACATGGTAAGAAAAGTATTAAAAGAGTTGTATCCCATTTTAACCATACTTAGGTAAACATTTGTCAGCTATTTCTGACACTTACCCTGCTCCAAGAGGTTAATGACAATTATGTCCCTGCCCCAAAAACCTGTATATGTATTGTAGTGGCTCTTGCCTCTAGCGTTGATAAGTGGAGTTATATGCAGTCTGTTAACCATCTTTGACCCTTTACAAGATGCATATAAAGTCAAAAGCGGAAAAAACAGCAATTTCACAAATGACTAACCTCAGTCTTTTAGTGATTACTTTTTATAGATTTTCAGTTACTTGTATCCTTCAGCTAAACATCACCAACACCAAGCATGCTTCACTAAGCAGCTCGCATTCACCCATGTTTGTTTATATGTTATAAAGGCTAGAAAGAAAGCTGATCCTAAATAGCACATTCAAATACCCATGGCTGTACTCTCATGTAACCAAATGCACATGAAGATTGAAATCCTTCCTACTGAAACTTGACACATCGTTACGCTTCCAAAACAAATGCCAAATCCATTTAACCTTGCTATAAACTTCTTGACCTAAAAAAATCTGTATGATGCTGTTCACTAATTAAAAATGTTTATGGCATTAACCTGATCAAATCTGCTATGATCAAGGATTATCTTCCCATCGTCACGTATCCTATATTTATACCATGTTTGACAAAAATGATACCTGTAGCAGAAATAAGTCACCCACGATGATGATGATTGGGAAAGAAAATATTTTTTTAAAAAAAAAATGTTTCCAGTTTAAATTTAAATACCCTGCTGAATAATCTGAGATTTTTTTCATATTATCTTTGTTGACACTCTCCTTTTCGTCAGCTAGTACGAATTTGAGTCATCATGACTTTATTTTTCTTCACTAGTTCTGATGATCGATCAATATGTAGTAAGTTTTACCAGATGGATGAGGAAGCATTTTATTTACATATGTGAAAGTTGGCCTATGTAGCTGTAACTGAGCTAAGCCGCAGCTTGAGTGTACCATGATCTTCCTTTAAGCTGGGGAGAAAACTGAGACATTCAAGGGACTTACTTTCTAGAGACCTTAGTGCGTATCAAGTGTGTTGTGCAGTTTCAAGTCAATCTGATAATGATTCTTTTATTCATATTGTAACCTTTTTTCGTCCTTGTTTAGCAAGTACATAAGCAGAAGGGGTGGAAACATTTTCAATTTCGTGAATATGAATTGATTGAGTGAGTAATGCATAAAAGCAGAAGCAAAGATAGTACTAAAGAAAATTATTTATTGTTATACACACGTCTGTCCCTTATGCACTCATGTTTGCCAAGAAAGGATTGAATGGAAAAGAAGGGAAAAGAATAGAGAATGGACGAGGCTGGTTAGCCTAATGGCCGTCTATGTATATAGAAGAGAGAATGCATTACATAAGAGAGAATGCATATATGTTGGTGACATATATCAATGTGACTTTTGGCGTTGTTGTAAGTATTTAAGAAGAAAATGAAGTCACTCTGGTCATTTACAATGTGGGATAATTGTATCTTTCTTTTACTTCAGGTGCTGAGGACACCTGGGCGTCTCTCTTCTTGTTCGAATGGCCTCATTACAAGTGTTTATACTATTAACCTTGTTTATACAGTCTATAGAAGGTAAAAAAAAACATAAGAAACTTTTAAGTAAGATACAACCCTTAAATGTTTACTCATGTAAAGTGGTGAAGAAAAGTTTCATTTTAGATTCTCAGATTTTGAACATTTTTTTTCAAGTTGGTGTCAGTTCAGCCTGAAATTGAAAGGGCTTACATTTACAAAAAGCAAAAAGTGTGAAAAAGTTATAACTGTTTTTTTTTAATCTGCTTTCATTGCTAAGGTGAGGAAACCATTACCAGCTGCCAGTAGAGTACGAAGGTGATCTCATTAGCAAAGTTACTTTATTCTCGTCTGAAGCGGTGGGAAAGATTCCTTTGGATCTTGAGTATATAGAATCAGGGCAGAACGGTAAGCACCATTAGACTTCCATCTGCTAAAACACTTTTCTATAAATTAGTTCCCTTTGGTAAATCAATCATAGTTAATTTTTAGATTACTTTAAGCTGGTTTACAAAATGGCGACTAATAATTGTTATTTAAAAGAGTTTAAATAATAATCGCTTTGTCACAGAATGCTTATCAATATATACATAGAGTGATACTTATTAGGCATCTCAAAGTCTGTTTCTAGGAAAGTAAGAGAAATAAATATCACTGGGTGATTGATATTTTGAGGATTACGGTCTGACAAAAACATTTAAACCCAATTACTAAGCCAACACTAAATTTATTACTTTCTAAATTTGATATCTATTAACATTGATTATAAAGAGCATTTTAATTAAAAAACTAAGCGAGAGAAAAAGAAAAACACACTTCCTCCCGAAAGATTATTGAATTGGTTAAGAAGGGCGGAAGCTTTTTTTCGATGATGATCATGATTGTTATTATTATTATTATCGTTAATAATAAAGACAGTTTGCTGGTCAGTTTGTCATGCAATAACTAGTATACTGTAACACTATTTACTGTTTACAATTTAATATAAACAAAGAATGGGAAAAATTGAATGCTACAGTGAACCATATAGCCTCTATTAACCATAGATTCTGTTTGAGCTTTTGCTTGTAATGAATGCTACTTTTCTCTTTTTAAACAGATATCTAGATAGTTTTTTTCATAATTTGGCCATTTTTCTATTTGCTGAAATTTTATTTCATTTTTGTCTCTGTACAGATGGGTATAAGGTTGTAATGTGCGACTGGGGGGTAAGGGACTGCGTGACAGACAGCGATTTCACCATCGACAGCCTGACTGTCGACAGCTTATCAATAAAAATAAGCTCAAGTACTTACTGCCGAACTTGTGGAGAATTTCAGTTTCGGATCACACCAGACAAAATAACCAAGTGCAAAGGTGACTTTTTATAGTTAATGTTACTAATTTGTTGCTCTAATTTGTGCAGATGTTTGAAAGAGATTTTATAGAGATATGTCTCTTGTGCTACTAGAGAATCCCAATTTAAAATAAAAGTCCCATCCAAGAACTCCTCTCAATAAATCATTTGTCAGTTTTACAGAAAGGTTGCGGTCAATGGTTAAATGTTTGTTAAAAGTCTTGAAAAGCAAAGAAATATGGGCTCAATGCTCAAGACGAAGAAAAGAAGGTTACAAAACAGTAAAAGAGAATCCACAAGCGTAATTTCCTTAGAAAGCGTAAGATGTTCAACAGGAATAAGCCATATTGATTTGATGCTTGTCTGCTGCCAAACTCGTCAGTCAAAATATCTGATGTAAATATCGTTTTTATCTTTGACAGATTTGTATCAGACGACGATACTGCAGCCTTCGAGTGGTAAGCCATTGGTTGGGAATAACATTTTTAATGAACTGCATTACAAATCATTTTGGTATAACACATTGTTTGCATTACGTTTAGTGTATTTAAACGTCTGTTATTAAGTCTTGTATCTTGATATAACAGATATTATATTGTTTTTATGGAATTGCAAACTTTTGCAAGTTTTAGACAAAAAGTGTTGGGCATATTATTCGGAAATTTATCCATTTAGAGCCCTTACTTATTACAGTAAGTAATATTATATCACTATCACTATGCAAGAGAGAGCTTAAAAAAAGAGAATATGGCATGCTGAGAAAAAGCCAAGTATGATATCGTGAACAGCGAGATAATGTAGGTGGTCATGAGGTGCATATACAAACTTTGAAGACGATGTGAAATAGCAAACACAAGCTGTAAGATGTTACCAAGAGACAGTTGAAAAGTACAGTACGGTGATTTACATGAACAGAAACTAGGTCACAGTTAAGAAATAAAAGATTAAAATGAGTAATAACTGAATTTATTTGAAGTAGGCTACAGCCTCAGAAAATGTATTTCTATATTTATTTGTAAACAAAAACATAGCTAGTTGTTGATATTTAAGACCTTATAGAGAGAGAATAAATACTACCAAAAATTAAATAAAACATTTATTGAATTTATTGAATTATTTTGTGTGTGACTGGTCCTTTCGTTTGTTTTCTAATATTTTTAAACTTTGTTCCTGATATTTAAGGCAGTGCACGGAGTTGCAAAGTTGTCGGTACCAGGCCTGTTGTCGGCGTTAGCCTTCTAACTCTACTGACCACGAGGTACTTCTAAAAAGTGTAAGTTATGTTATTTTCTCTAGCTTTATCGAAAAAAGACTAAAGCACAAAGAATAACTTGATTTCATCGAAATGCTTCTTCTGTCAGGAAAAGCAAAGGTATTACTCAAAGCTTATAAGGATAACTTATATGAAGCGTTCTTACAAAACTTTACAAGTGTTGAATAATGAATATATTGAAGATATTAAAACGTTTGTACAGGAGCATCTTGATATTTTCAGACATTGGCTGGACGTCTCTGATTCTTTTTCATGCAGTTTACACGTGGTAGGACTCCAATCGCATGACTAACGAGCCATGAGGCTGTCATATAGAAAATGATGTCGCTGGTTCAGGCCAGGGAAGACAGAGTATCACTGGTAACGGTGAAGGTAAGCAAAATGTAATTTGAACATCATCAGGCCCTGGCTACTTTAGTAGTGTAAAGTTGTTGGCAATACAAAGGCTAAAATTATTCTCGTAGTTTTAGAGGAAATCGACATTATTCTGTTGTGGCAATATTGAATATGTTTAGTTTAATTAGGACAAAGAAGCAAAGAGTAACAGATCTGGGTTTTTTTTTATATATACAGGAGTTGTGGACACGTTCCAATCCTGTGAATAGACTGGAAAACTCCCTGCCTGTGTGTTTGGAGGCTGGCTCAGCAGATGACTCAGCCTGGATATGTCATGAAGTCAGTGTGACTACTTGTCGTTGTGAACACTGAGTGTCGACTGGACTTGTGCTTGGCCCTTGGTAACATAAGCTTATTTTTAAAGGCATTTCTTTTTATGCAAAAGGTTGATGGCTTTGTGCTTAAGACAAGAGGATAACAATTAACATGTGAGACAGCCATTAGACTGTATTTCAATTTGCACAAAGAAATCTTCGGCTGCTTTGTCCTGTACTGGCCAAAGGAGGAAATTGTCATTTTGTTCCCGCTTTTTAGTAGTCTCAAGAATTCGGTGACAAAACAATCTAAAAACTTAATGTTTATAAAAAAAACTAGGATCAATATTTTAAAATCTCACTTTATTTTACTAAGTCTTGTATGAGACGGAAAAGTTGATTTTTTTGTTATTTTTCACACTTTTGTGGTTTGAGGTCTGGTCAGTAACTTCGAGGACTTGAATTGGCAGTCATGCTTGAACAATACTTTACATGTATGGGAACTTCCATGTTATGTGTGTATATATGAGCGTGTGTTCCAATCTTTTCATTTACATGCTTGCTACCTGTTTATTTACTTAGGTTTATGCCATGCTTTTGATATAAATAATTATAATTAGATAATAATAAATGTGAGAGTGTGCGTGAGAGAGCTATTTCTGAATATGACAAGTTTTACTAATAGACCATTTGTACATTAAATTATGATGGCCATTTTTTCAAAGAAGATTCAATCATTTCTTCTCAAAGCGAGAAACCCTTTTGGCTTATTAAGCTCCTAAAGCATGCATTTCACTGTGATTGACACAGCAAGAAGCATTTAACAGCAATTAAAATTGTGTATGTCAGTTGTGAACAATTTTCAATTAATTGTGATACAGCACATTGATGATATCTCTTGCTAGATTTGTGTGTAATTAATGGAAATAAGTGACAAAGTTAATAAGTTAATGAAAAGCAAACTTTGTCTTATTTTGTTTAAATAATTGTGGTAAGTTATTTAATTAAAGAAGAGGATGAATGAGGGCATGTTCTAGTTCACTGTAGAAAGTAAAACGATTCATGTTATGGCTGCTTATTACTGCCCAGGGTTTTAAAGTACATGTGTGATATTGTAAGATCATGTTCTCGGTTTCTGCTTTGCAGGATTTGTTGTATGCCCTAAACATGTTAAGATCTTTTGTAGCAGTGATTTAATAACAGATTGAAGCAAAAGTGAAGACAAGCATTGTGATGTTAAGAGAAATCTTAAAGTTATATAAGGGAGTTATAATGTATGAAATAGTGTTTACATATCAAGATTTTCTTCACTCATTTGTTAATACTCTACAAAATCAAGGATTATAGTTTCTGCTGCATTGTCTACTAGCAACAAGCCTAGGTGAACGCTGTAATCTGTCAAGACATTGTTTATTAGTATTTCATGATATTCAATAATAAATGGATTAGGACTATTTAATACAGTGGACATTAACTAATTGACTATGTATTAATGATTGGGACCAGAATTCAATATTTTAAACAAACGCATAAACATTCAAATGAATTGGGGCTTGAATATGTTCAGTAACGGAAGTATCATTAACACATGATTTTCTATTATCCCAATCACATTGTTGAAATGTTCTTGCATACAAGTGTACTTGCATAGGTGTTTTGTTGGTTCAGCTGGCAAAAATCACTTATCTATAAATTATCAATAAAAATATAATAATATTTTATTTTGAATGGTAAAATCAAGACTTATTTTTACAAATTAATTAAGCTGATCAATACGTTTCCAACGAACTGATATCTGCTATAATGCTTCAGGGAAACAGTAAACCGCACATTCAGAGACTTAAAGATAAAGTGGTAATACTTAGAATTTCACATTCTAAGGGAGATAATTACAGAAGATAATTCATCATGTTATTTTCCATTTGTGTATACAAGCTATAAAAGCAATGAACGTATCAGAATTTGTGATATAGATAAAAGTTGCACAGGACAATGTATGTGATGCATAAATGCAATGATTGCTGTTTATGTATCTATTCATGTGTGTGAGTTGTGCATATCTTCGTTAACCTTATTTTATTTCTGAATGACTAAGGTTAACTCTTCCTCAATATTTTGTGTTAGATTTTTTTCCATTCAATTTTATTTTTTTCTTGAAAGTTGTTCAAAATGGTTGTAAGAAGTGTGCAGAGAGCTTGAAGCTTCTCATGTGATAGTTCTGCTTTATGATTATATAACCACTATTACGAATAACTTTGGCAACAAGAAGAAGGATGAGAATAATAACATTAATAATGATTTTTTCCATGATTATGTTGTTTTTTTTTCATTGATAGAGGGTGAAACGTGTAGGGGAGGTGATAAACTTAACAGACTTCCAAATTTGGGTTTTGATTTTTACTAAACTGACAGCTCATGCATTATGTCAAAATCAAACTGTTTCTTATCTGTCGTTAATTTTTCGCCAATAAATCATCTTCCTGATTCCCCCGTGCAGGTAATTCATTACTAAATAATTCTGCTTTTCTTTTGACTTTTGTATACTGTACATGAGCATTAAAGTTATAAAAATGCGACAGCAATTCAAGTTAAACTCAAGATTAATATCATCAATCCATTACCTGACCATGACCATGTTACGCTGCCTATCAAGCCTATTCGTTTTTACATGTAATATTTTTATAATTATTCTGAAAGTTACTATACACCAATCGGCTTTGAAGTGTCTTAAGCAGTACTGAGATTTCCTGGAAAAAACTGTAAAAGTCTACAATACTGTGAAAGAATCCTTTATGATAACTAGCAAATATGTGGGAATGAAGATTTAGTTTCAAAGTTCACAATATGAAGTCGCTGGACAAATGCAGATAACGAGGAAACAATGTAGAGAAGCCGAAGATCTGAAACTTAAGAACAATTTCCTGAGTAAATCTTGGGAAATCCATGCTCATATTTATTTTTACATTTTTCTTTCTTTATTTCATTTCATTCCTTCGTTTATCACTTCCTCGTTCATTCATTCGTTGTATTTCTACCTCAGGTTAAATATTTTTTCTGATGTTTCTTTCCTCGCAAATATTCTAAACTAACAAACATTAATATGAGTGATTTCAATAATGATTATGATTTGTCTTTAGCATTCATTCCAACAAACCTCCAAAGGTAGAGCAACGGTAAACAGGAGAGGCAGAAAGATACGGAGGAAGTAAGAGGAAAATCGTTACCATGAATAACATTTGAAGCCTTGTGCATCCATAGAATTCCATAGGTTCGAACCTTCATGTAGCTTATATCACGAGGTATCCGACTCCAGGGAGAATCTTCTTAATTTTACGCGTTCGTTGAGTTCAGTTCTTACTGCAGGTTTTAAATTTTTATTTCCTGATAAGTCATCCTCACTCAGGATGTTGCAAAGGAAGCGATATCGGCGGATATTTTAATAGGGGGTAAAAATCCAGCAACTACAAAAATTGTGCGGACTTCTATCAGTAATGTGGAGTGCTAAAACACATATCCTTTCATCCTCACGTACATACCCCATCCATACACACTCTTTGTCCCACTGACATATTCTTGAAACATGCCAGAGGCAGAAAGTATTAGTCGCGTCCCGATGATGTTGACTGTGCAAGACACGTTCGCATGAACTACCTTCACCACAAAACATTGTTGTTAAAAAGAAAAAAAAAGATATACAGCCGTTAAATGGAACTACAAACTACATCACCGATACGATAAAAGAAATATCATATGTAATGTTTAAGTCGCAATGGCTTAACTGCACCGAGTCAACGAAGAATGTAAAGTTAACCTACAATTTGTAAAAATAAATTACATACTTTTTAAGCTTATATCTTAGGAATTCTTTCGTAACAACTTTTAAAGAATATTTAAGGAC
Organism: Pomacea canaliculata; assembly: GCF_003073045.1. Classification (NCBI taxonomy): domain Eukaryota; kingdom Metazoa; phylum Mollusca; class Gastropoda; order Architaenioglossa; family Ampullariidae; genus Pomacea; species Pomacea canaliculata. The sequence continues at coordinate 11,298,040 of NC_037596.1, read as the reverse complement.
ACAAACCTAAGTTCCTGACGAATACCAGCGTTGTCGTCGCGGATCCTATTTCGTTGCTGACGTTCAATGTCCAGTTTCCTTGACTGGGGTAGTCTTCCTCGTGAAGGCGAAGAGTTAAGAGCAGGTTAGGAGGATTACCATGAAGACTACAGTTTGCATCAATGATAGAGTTTGGTCCTAGCGACATCACTGTGCGGGACAAAATACACCCACGGACTAATGTCGTGTGTGCTTTGATACTAAATATCAAATGTTGGTACATCTGACGATTGAAAACCTGTGGAGCTATGTCAGTAAATTGTGGAGGACCTGTGAAAATAAAAGAAGGTTTGAATCCAGTTATTCGTCTGTCAGTAATATAAGGTTAATTTTTAAAGTTTAATGATAGAAATAATTTCATAGTATACTCTTCGTATCCACCGCAAACTTCTTGTTCTAAGCTAATCCATTTGTCTGTAGCAAAACTATTTAGAATTTTTTGTGTGAAAAGCTAATATATTTTATTTATATTATTTGTATCGACGTATCCATATGCAACAGATCTTTACACATCATAAAAATATCATTGTGCAATATCTAATCCTATATCTCCCAATTTTACATAAAATGTAAGCTAAATGAAGAAATTCAGATTTTTTTATCTTCTACTCACATCTGACAAGCAATGATACAGATCTGTTTTCTGTAGATCTTTGTCCTCACATCGGATGACTGGCCATTCTTCCTTACATCTGGGTCCTGTCAGTGAATGGAAAACGTGTTTTTCATCCCTACTGGCAGCCAATTTATCCCCATGTTGATCTGACAGATAAAATGTCCTCGCAGGGTTTCCTTTGTCAAACGAGCAACAGATGCTAACCTGATGACTCTCGTTGATTAGATGATTACCAAAAACCTCTTGTCCTTCCACAGTTAGGTTTGTTACATTGGGAGGGTCTGTTAAAGAACATCACACACACACAACCACACAACACATAAATTAAGAAGTTTTTCCACTTCAAATAACGCAATAACGAGAACAGGAAGAAAATGAAGTACCACAAAAGCAAACGAATTTCAGCAGACAATATCGGGATAAATATATGAAGTTAGTCTTTGTAAACGTGAAGCTACATAACAATATTAGATAAAATCTGAATATTAAAAAGGAAAATATCTAAAAATACATACGTTGTATCATTTTATTCCTTATTCAGCAAGACATCAGCGATCACTGGCCTTAAAATGGGTGAAGGAAAGAAAAAAGATGAATCTGACGAGTTGCTGAAAGTCAGGAGTAAAGTTAAATATTTTATGGAATACTTACAAGAAATATTTAGCTTTAAAATATGTTGTCTCTCCATAAAGGAATCGTTTTCCATCCACCGCCATCTCCATTCGATTTGGCGTGAGATCTGTTCACTTTTCTGTTCAGTTCCACTGGACCAGCTGGACTGACACAACGGAGGGAGTTCCTAGCTGTGGTGTTACATGTGTTGTTCACTACGGCGAATCGCTCATCATATTCCACAAATCCCGTGTCTGTTTTAATCTTTAGTGTAACTTTATAGAGTTTGTTAAACGGCTCACAGCTTGAAGTATTAAACCAGAATGTCAAATTTGTGTAGTTATTTTCGGAGATCTCAATCGTTTCCTCGTTCATGTAGGGAAATTCCAGCTGTACACCTGCAACAAAAGGCAAACAAAATAAATTGTTTGTCATTGTGAGAATATGTATGATCATTTTGTCTATATTTTTTTCATGAAGTCACGCACTAAGAAGACGAATTTTTATGAAACGCTAAAGTTTAAACAAAGTGCTAAAAATTATAATTTGTTCGAATTTTCATGAAACGATAATAATGATTTAAAAGAATAATTTTGCACTAGGCTGCTTACTTTTCAAAGATCAGCAGTAAACTAAATTTAAATCCTACCCATTCCCCCAACACATACAGAGAGAGACTTTTAAATAATTTTTACCCGGAAGAAAACAACATACGGTTTCGGTCATTGTAAATACTAGAACCTTCAATTTAACTGTGTAACTGCTTGCTATTACTCTGATATTTTTTTTTTTTCATAATTAGGCATGAATAAGAAAGTGAGGAAGAAAAGAATTGGAAAGTGTTAGAAAGTTAAAACGTTTATGGAGGCTTTTTCTAAGTTTACTTAGTTATGACTGTGTGGGAAGCATAGAGAAAACAAGTAAAATATCCTTGTACTTGTCGTCCTCAGTGTAAGCCTTCATCTATATCAGTGGTGTCATAATCTATGTTGTTGTATAAAGTAAAACGAAAATGTACTCGGGCACATGTAACTTGCGTGAAAAACATTTCACTTAAGGCACTGTTTATTTATTAAACCTTAGAATTTTAGTGATATATGAAAAACTTACACATTTCCTCCTGTTTGCCAAGGATCTGGAGTACAAAGAAATAAATGCATGCCACTAAAAACGCCTGCTCCATATTCAGGTATCAGGTACTGAAACAAACTGTGAGTCCAACGCCCACTAGCGCCTTTATCAACAATATAGACACGGAACTTAATAACAAGCTGATTATAGGAACTTCTTCCTTGCGTGCTTTTGAATCAGAAACATGCTTCAAACAATGCGAAGAACACATCATGCTATTAAAGGCACTTAGCCATTGTATTATGCACAATAAAATATTTTCCGTGATTTACTCTGCATAACGTTTATTAGAATAAACACACGCAAGTATTTATGTGCAATCACAGTAGGTGAACTAAATCCACCATATTCCCATCTCTGTCATTCAAATACAGTGAAACCTCAACATTATTACTTTTACCCATATTTACATTTAAACATAAGTTCGAGGAAGCCCTATATGTTTAGCTGTGTCTGCAGACCTCTAGCGATTTTAGAGATAAGTACATCGTCATCTGCCAATATCTATAAAGATAGCTCATGTGCGTCCATTGCAAAGATTGCACCTCTGTCTTCCATTGTGTATTACATCGAGTGCAAGCTCGTTGACACAATTGGAGCAGAGAAGCAAGGATTACTGCATCTTCCTGTCTGACACCTAAAGATGAAGTAGTATAATCTGTCAGTTTAATGCCATGTCTAACATGGACATTTATTCTAGTGTCATGGGTCAACCATGCATAAGTATGAGACTCTACCTAAGTGAGTACAGTGTTGATGGCAAACAAGACGGAAGTGAGTGAGTGAGCGTGAGCGACTGACTGAGTGGTTGAAGGGAGGCAGTTTTTGTTTGCTGGTTTGTTTGTTCCCGTGACTGCAAAGGATGTTTGACCTTTTCCTCGAGAAAGTTTTTGACCCTGGTCCACAAATACATCAGTATAAGCTCAGGGCACTCGTCTTATTATTTGTTGAAAGAGCGCGCAGCTGTCGTGAATTCCGAGTTTTCAGGTACTAGTGTTCGTGATAACTAGCATAATATTTCTATTACAGCAAAGTAATTTACCTTGGATACGATTTTTAAACATGGAAGACCATAGAAGATTTCTGTTAATAGATTTGAATCATTTCTCGAAGTAAAATAAGAAACCGACACAGAGGGTTCTCGGCGGTTGGTTCAGATTGACCTCACCCCACATACTGCTGTCCTCGACGGGTCATACACATAAATACTACGTAGGAGTAGCAGATTAATTAAACGATTAGATAAGGGAGCCAACTAGTGGATCTTTGAGTTGTTCTACTTTAAATAACTTCCCTTTAACAGCTGTGGGGGAGGGGGGAAGTCAACTACTCAGGTATTTCGCTATGATTGAAATTAGGCGGAAGTTGAGTTGATAAAGTGCCGTGTTAAAATCGGTTATGGGTTACTCATTTTAACATAGATTTGTACTCAAACAACCAAAAATAAGAAGAAAACAATAAGTAATATTGAAAGTCTCATGTATGTTCTATTAAAATATATGTTTGTTTATATCGTGTAGATATTTTTTGTGAATTTCTAACGTTTGATCTACTTGCCGATTTGTGAATTCGCTGGAGCATAGAGTTACAATCTTTAATTTTATTGTACTACCAGAAAATAAAACCTATATATTGTTGTTGCACGCATTCCATTAGTGTGTACTAATAGTAGAGTAACCCAGTTGAGACCCTGACTGACATTCCCCTCTAATATTATTTTCTTCTACCCAGCTTGTTATTAATGGTACTGGATACCTTACTGCTTACAAACGTAGACATATTCCTCGGCAATTTCCACTTATCACACGACTGTCAAGTCTGGTTTCTTCTGCTATGATACGATGATATATTCCGTCAAATGAACGGGACTCTTATAATAAGTAACCTGACGTCATTGTCGCGTGTCGGCGATTGTGTTGTTGTCCGTGCTGGGCTTTCCATACTGTGCTGGCATGTACTTGGGTGTGCTCGCACAGATGGGGGAGGGGGGAGGAGGAGTCAAGGGAGACTGCTCACGCGGCCCTTGTGTAACCCTATCCATCTCGCGAGCCCAAGAGCCCTGACTCGCGGCGCTGTCGTCACGCGTCGGTGGCTCGCAGGGTCTTCACAGGCTTCTTCTTTTCGGGACCGGACTGCAACCCCCCCTCCCTTTGACTTTTCTCCCCCTTTTCTTTGTTGTTTTTTTTTTCTTCGCCGCGCGCGATCCTTGGCGCGTTTTTCTGTCGTTGCTGGAGAGTCGCCATCCAGCAAAGGACGTGGGGGACGGTGTGAGACGCCCCCAGGGCCCGTCTCACTGTCACAAGCCGTTTTGGGTAAGTAGAGTCTATTCATTTGGGTTCCACACTATTCTAGTCTGTAGGGGCCCTGGTTGGTTGTGGGAGTGCGCTTGAGGGCGAGTGAGAGGATTTCTGATATGTTAAACCCATGCTCAGGTTTTTGAGTGCTAGACATGTTGTTTCACAATGTTAGGTTGGTATTTGTGGTGGCCGGGTCGCACCCGTTTCTCCCTGTGTGGATTTGATGGTCATAGATATGTATTTGTATAAGAACATTTTTAGAAAGTGAGCGGTTTTGTGACTACTCTGATGGTCATATATATGTAACTGTATGAGGACATTTTTGAAAGCGAGTGGTTTCGTGACCAGTCTGATCATAGATAGGTATGTAATTGTATCAGGATATTTTTTAGAAACTAAGCAGCTTTGTGAGAGCCGCCTGTTGATTGAATGGATTGTTTTCTCTACAGGCTTCTACTTTTTTCAACTTCTTCTTGTTCCTCTTGTTGATGTTTTGTGTTCTTCATCCGTGTCGTCGTTTCCTCATGTTTCCTTCGTGTCCGTCATTGTGTCGACTGTCCACCCTGCATCCTCATAGCCTCGTCAGCGAGTGAACGCGTGACCCTGCTGCGCCAGTGTGCGGCGAAGCGTTCTGTGGAGCACCCAGGGCGGGTACCTGCGATCAGGGGCTCACGTAACCAAGGCCTACCCGGAAGAGAGGAGCGAGCACGTGAGGGAGAAGGGGGGGGGGGGAAACCGCTGTAGCGGCACGCGGGCCAGTGATTGAGCGGACATTTGACCTGTCACCCTGCAGTGCGTGCGGGTGGTGTGTATTCTTTGTGATTTCTCCGACTAGCCTGTGCACCGGGCAACTGTTTTATTTTTATTCGTTTGTCTGTTTCGTTTATTCTTATCTTTTTTTTTTTTTGCAACCGTTAGAGAAGTATGAGATACTTCTTTTGCATTATTTTACGTGGTTAATAAATTGTTTTGTAACTTAAATTGTGTCTTTGTCATTGCTGTAATTGTCTGCGCTCAGTTTCGACTTGAATAAGTCACCTGGTCTCCGGCCGAGTGATTGGCGGAGAGTTCTTGCCGGCTGTTGGGGCGGCTACGCGACAGTCCTTACATCTTACATCCTCATGTTATACCATTTATTAACCAATCAAAGTACAGCGTTGCTCCTTCTATGAGCACGAGCACGGGGGCGGGGGGAGGGGGGGTGAGGTGGTTAGGTGGGTGGGGTGCCGCACTCGCATGTGAGAAGAAAGCCATTATAAGTTAAGCAGTAAATCGCAACTGTTTTAACATTGCTTTAGGCTGAACGTAAGGAAGACAAGAACAAGTAGACAGTGTTGCACCTGTAGGCATTCAAAAGCTTGTTAATAAGAATGTTGACACATGAGGGTCAGTTAATATTTTCTTGATCTTCAGCGCAGTATTTGTCGTATCTCACAAACCACATACAAAAAAGAAACATGAAACAGAAGATGCTCGTGTTATTTATTACATATCTGTGGACTGGAATTTCCGGTGGACAAGGTATCTTGCCTTTTGTTTCATATTTTCTTTCTGCATTACGTTTGTGTTACGTTTACTGCAGTATTAAAAATCAATTATTGATTGTTGGTGCTTTATGCCGTGCCAGCAACTAGGGCTATATCACGGCAATAAAACTAATTTTAAATTTAAAGGTTTCGGGGTAAATTTCTCAAGTCATGTGTCTTTAAAAACAAACCAACATAGTAAGTGAGCAAGGTGTAAAAGAAAAAAATGAAGTGTAAAAAGGGGTGGTGAAGCCCCAAAAGGCCACAAACACACCAGAAATCAAGATAGAACTATCAGAATGTAAAAAAAAAAAAAAAACCTAAATAAGACAAATAAAGAATTTACTGCAAAAAACTGTTGACGGATAGTCTGGAGCTGTGGACAGATAATCAAAAAGTGTAACACATTTAAATTTCCCTTACACCAGGGGCAGGCTGGTGGTGGTTCACCTCGCAAGAGGTATCCTTGCGTGGCATAGGTGTGTCCTATCTTTAATCTTGTAAGAACTACCTCCTCCCGCCTTGTAGTGTGGGGCACTAAAAATCAAGCAGACTACAGGATCGTAGTACACTATAACTAGATGTTGCTTTTATTCTTCATTATAGTCGAGTAAGTAGAGTCACATAAGATTAATCAAGTAATGATGTTGTCGCGTGTAGTAACGAATCCAGCCGCTCCCAGTGCCGAACAAACGACACTCACACGAGATAACGCTACAAATACATATTTAATCAAAATAAAATAAAAAACAAACCTCCCCCCGCCCAAAAAAAACCCCAAAAATAGATGCGTCACAGATGGATGTTACCTAAACGTACCCACAACTCAAGACGGTTCCGTTCTTGCAACGGAATTACACTTAATATGTGCCGTTTCCACAACGGAATTACTCACACCGCCCAACCCTCCTCCCTGGTGGCCCTTCTCTCTCCGTCTTTTTTCTTTTTCCAAAAAAAAAAAAAAAAAGTCACAAAACAAAATTGCGTCAGACTTTAGTGACGCAACAGCCCCCCCTTCCCTCTAGGACTAAAGCTCAGGCTGAGCCAGCATGCGACACGCGACAGATAACATTTTCTTGGCATCAACAGAAGATCTTTCAATATTATGTGAAAATTGTCAGTAATCTGTCTTTTCCTGCAAAACTGTGGTCCACCAAGTGCAAACGTTTGATTTTCGCACATTTTGGAGTGGTGTACTATATGGTCCCTGTCGTTTTAGAATTTATCCATTCATTGGGCAGAAAACTCTGGCCAGTCGGAAAGCTAATTTTACTCGATTGTTGTCTCATAGAGACCATTTGTTAGTCGATCATCTCCTCGCACAAGGTGTTGGCGGGGTTTGCTCTATAAAAAGCAGAAATTGTATGTGTGTGTACTTGTGTGCTTTCAATACATGGTCATATCTATATTCAATCTCCGCCGCATTAGGCAGAAATATTCTTTTTGATTAGATATGTGTTATGATGTGGGTACATGTGTGTTACTTCATGTGGTAATCTTAAAGGGGAACTAACAATCGCCCCAATTAGGGTCTAGGGTGGCTTTTTGACAAGCTTGAGGTCCCTAATTATGCAAGAAAGGGTGGGCGTATGTGGCACATATTTCACATGTAGACAGCCATAACTGATTACAGTATGCCAAACGCAACCACTCTGCTGGCCCAGGCGTCAATAGGGCCTAGGAAGACAGTGACATCTCAGGGGTATCACATCTGTCTGCCTAGATGACATGTGGTTGGCAGATCGGGAGGAATGGACGACGGACAGGCTGAGCAACACATTCGAAGGAAAGTTATCCTCGTGCCGTGACTGTCGTTGGAGTATTGGTCTCCACCCAATCCATCATCCTGGACCCATAAATATCAGAACAGCTAAGCTGATGCACATGTGAGAAAAAAGGACCGGAGAACTTAGCATGGTAGTTTTCACACGGCGGACTGACATGGCTACGTGTATGTCCCTGGACTGTGACAGGCTCGACTCTGTGTCGTCGGGAGAGCAGTTGTCGCTCTCTGACGAGATTGGCAGATTGGGCGGGAAATACGACGGACAGGCGGAACAACACACTTGAGAGAAAGTTATCGGACTGCCGTGACTGTCGGCTGGAGTATTAGTCTCCAACAAACCAATATCGTAGACCCACAAACACCAGAACAGCTAAGAGCTAAGATAATGCGCATGTGAGACTGAATGGTAAATTTAGCAATGGACATAATTGCCTTGGCAAACTACTGTCACTACTTGCGGAGATCCTCTGGTCGCGCACAGTTGTCTTAGGCAAAAACGATGGCGACGAAGTCGAAAGTGAGCTTTCCGACGCTTTCCTATCCCACCTGCACTGCTGCTTCCACTGGTTGCCTCAGGCAGCAACCAGCAGCTGCGGGGAAGATCTTTGGAAGCAGTGGTCTGGTACCTGCTCCAGACGTTCGAAACCCTTGGGAAATACAGGCAAATATCAACTTCTTCCGGTGGTTGCCCAGTCAGTGGGTAGCAGGGTTTCTGTTGCCTTTTCCAATGGTGTATCCCCTTCATGTCGTCTGCGAAGAGACCCTTTTCTCACTCTTCAAAGTTCTAGCAAGAAGCGTTACGCGTTCACTTGGAACGGGTCTCCCCTAGAGACTTGCTGCCTACAGCTGGTACGGCGCTCAGAGACTGGGGCATCGAGAAAAATCTCCGACTACACATTTAACCTAAACTACATAACCACCTAATCACGTGACCTTCAGAAAAAAAATTAACCCGACCATGACGTGATCGATATTATACTAAAGAAACTTCTGCCTACCGCGCTATACCCCTAAACTACTATGACCCACCCCCATCCCCTACTCCTGGGCCTCGATCGTCTTTATCATACAAGGCGACCTGTCAAGTCGTAAAGACGGATAAAAAGGTCTCCCTTTATTGACCGCTGTTCACCTCTAGTCATCCCACATGGCTTCGGCCCTGTTGCTCTGGCCTTCTTGTTCATGACTATTTCAGCTTTCAAAGGTAAATAATCATTAGTAAACTACATATTGCTAAAGATTCCAACAGTTGCTTCCCTTACTTATGCATTAATTTTTGCACAGCGTGGTGTATTTTTTTTATCAGGTGCAGATCACAACTGTGTGTTGGAATACAAAAAGGGCTGTGTGAGTAAGGTGATCAGCAAATTTGAAGAGAAAATCATCAAACAGGAAAAGGAATTCACTGTGTATTATAAAATTCCGCAGAAAGAAGGTAAAGAAAATTAAAGTTGTCTACTTTTCATATTTATTGACTATTGGGAGATGCATGAGACATTAATACAGAGAGATAGAGAAAGAGAACTAGGGTATACAGGATAGTAGTAGGCACCTATATAATCCTGTATGATTTAAAAACCTAAAGAAATATCAGTGGACTTAATATAATCTAGTTAAATTATTGGTCTCCCGGTGCATTTAAGGCTTTTAGCTTCGGGTACATCTTAGTCAAGTCAAGGCACATTCATCGTCTCGTTTAAACTTCTAAGTAATTTGCACAATTTTATTACAGAGGCTATTGCAGAATGTGACTGGGCACAATCGGGCATTTGAGTGTCTCTCATCAAAAAGCTTTACCTGTGATAAAAACCTGACCAAGAATTTTTCCATTTTGGTTGACTACGAAACAAGGTGCCTTCAGCTTGGAGAGTTTAACTTTGATGTTAAAAATGCAGACGTCATCCGTTGTGAAGTTTCACCATGTAAGTACATTCAATTACATGTTTCACAAGGCGGTTTGTAATTAAATGTTATTACATACGACAGGCGTATGCATATACTTTTTCATCAATAAAAAAAAAATTCAGAATGCATTGTTATTGTCATTTGAATTACGTCAGAACAACAAAATGTTTTGTTCTATAACAGAAGAATTGCTTGCAAAGTCTAACTGTATTGCGATTCCTTAAGTGTGGGACCTAATTACACAGTTACTAACCCTAACCTTGTTACTGCAGAGAACGAGTAAGCAATACATGTGTATGTTTAGAAGTACCCAGTTCACCTGAAATCTTTGATTCCCTATCAAAATTGTCCTCGTTTACATCAGTTTTCAATATCATCTAAAACTTTCACTTAAACACATTTAAGTCTGTTTTTACCTTCCTGTAATCCTAAACCAACCCATACTACATCAACTTACCAAGCTAACCTTGTAATTTAACTCTGAGCTAACCCGAACATCAACACTAAACCTTAACCTTGATCGCCGGCCGTCTAATTCTTAGGTTCCATATCATTAAAACACACACACACACACACACACACAGATTTATGCAGCATCTTTCCCGATTGTAAACATTAGTGTACCAATTAGTTGACAGTCTGTTCCCAAAATTTTCGACGTTTTAGACGAACGGGTTTTTTTTTTCATCTTATAAGTTTTTTTTTTACAATTATATGTTTTACTTACTTTTTAATATGTTAGTGTTTCTTCTTTCTTAAAAATTGAGTTCTGCGCTATATCAATCAAAACAAGAGTCGATGTAACATAATAGACTGAGCTTTTGCTGTATAATCTGTTTATACGTGTGTTATAGAAGAAAGAAACTGTATTTGGATCACTGTGTAAGGCATACGGCATACGGCATTGGAAAGGCAGAGTCGAACTGTCGAATTTCCACTGCCTTTTTCCACCTTTCCTTATTAATCAGAAATTCTTATGCTAAGTGAAGTGGGAACATTTTAAAATCACGTGTCCAGTTTCACTAGGAAATCAGAAATTAATATACACGATCCATTTTTTCTCTGTGACAGATGTCACACAAGATGGTAACTTCAATGATGGCCCGACCGACCTTAAAGGCAAGAATTATGTATATAAATGTTTGTATGTCTATGTGATATAAACATCTATATAGGTGCAATGCAAGGAAGGATCAAACTAACATATTCTGCTGACAGACATAATCACAAGACAGTATTTTAGCTGTTCCAGTCAAAAAACCTTAAAACTATTAAATACTTAAGGAACAAATAAGCTTTGAAGCATTTTGCAAAAATTGTACATGTGAATATTCTAATGTGCTCAGGCAGGATAACTTAAAGTCGATAAAAATTATGCAAATGAGTGTTTGCTAAGGGTTTGAATATTCTAGTTTTTTCAAATAGAGAGAGGAACACGGAAACTTTATTGCACTTGTTGTCTATGTAGGTAGAAATGATTACAAAGATACTCAGGAAAGATGTCACATTGTAGGCACTGAAAACAAATGGAACTATTCTGTATTCATGGCGTACCCTGTTTACAAGAGAGTCAAGTCTGAGATAAGTAAAATTTAGATGAAAATAAAGAGTACAATAAATGCAGCCAGAAAGGTAATGATGTATCAAAGTATTAAATTTGCTAATTTTTCAGTTTTAAGGGTTTTCCAACCAAACATATTTGTTCTCGTGTTTTACGCTTGTGTTGTTAAAATGTCCAGAAAAGTTCTCTCTGAGCTACATAAATACCGGTTTATTTTCTACAGTTCAAGAAAGTTTTTAAGAGGACTCTGCAATGCGAAACTCTTGACCATGACTTTTTTTGCACTGAGCATAAAAACTCACAGATTTTAATAAATAAAAGTAATCTGCGTTGATCACAGTAGATGTGTTTGCTGCTATGTACATAATACTAATGACACTTTTTTTCAGACAAAGAAGCAAACAGTGAAGGCACTGGCATCGTTACTGGAGTAATTTGCTCATGCTTGGTGGTGGTGGTGGTCGCTGCTGTAATTTTAGTGTTCTTCCTGAGAAAGAGGTAAGCATTATAAATCAGGATAATTGATGTAATCTGATGAATATTTCAAATCAAAAGCCTTTTTTTTAAATTGTGTTGTTTCGTCTGGCTTTATTATTTCAGAAATCGAGGTACAAATGCCTCACCTAGCAATGATGGCAGGAATGTATCAAGTGAGATAAAACTGCTGTAAGCCAATAGACGTCAGGAGCAAGACAGTGAGTAAATATAATAATAACATATTCTCACAAACGTATATCTTAGAAAGAATAAACATGCCTTAAGGAACCACTGACCTACCGTGTGTGTCGGTAGTGGTCAAGGTTAGAATAAATTCACAAAAATGATGAATAAATATCAGTAAATCATAACGTAAACCACAATGTGTTACTAATGATGATAAACTTTCTCAAAAGAGCAGATAAATAGGACACGGTTGGTTTTGTTACAACTCATAAAAACAAAGGTGCAATTTCAGAAAACACCTATACAAGTATAATGTGTAATATCTTTATTCTTGCTGCTTTTGTTGATATCAGATTTTTAACGAGAAGTAGTAATGTTATTGCAGTTGCTGATGGATTGTATCGGAAATAATTATTGCAGAGTACAGTACATGCATTTGGACCTTTCTTTACAGCTGTTCTAAAAATCCAGAAAGAAACGATATAAGAGAAACTGATTAAAGGACGATTTCAAGGAGGAGAACCAAGCGAGTTCACCAAACTCTTTACATTTCTAGGGAACTGAAGGGAAGCCGCGGTTGACAAGGTTTTCATATGGATATCTGCTAACAGGCTGCAACCAGGTCATACTGTTAAAGAAAATGTGTGTCCGAAGACATATTGGATTCTCTAACTCCCCAAAGAGTTTTATACATATTTGTATATAGGCATTATTAAATTTTTTTTTACTAAAGTACTCTGCAGACAGACTTACGTTTTGCCTTTTTTCCTTTCTTTCTGTCAAACCTAGTGAAACTCCATTGACACTGGGCTGATTTTATGTATTTATATTCTAATAAGATCTGTGACCCGTTTTATTAGCATCTTGCTTTGACCCCACATCTCGTTTGGAAATGTTTTTATTCAGTTTTTAAATGTATTTATAATTTATTAGATTCTTTTATGAAAACCAGATGCCTTCTAGTGATACTTGAATATCTGTTAATATTAATATATGTATTTATATATGCATCCATGTTTGAATGTATTTATGCATATAGGTATGCATGTTACAAATTAAAATGTTGTAACGGTCTCTCGTGGTGAGGTGTCACCTGTTGACGTATCTGATCCTGTTTGACCTGCCGGTCGGCCGTGCGAGTAGACTATTCTAGCAAGTGCGTGAGCGAGTGTGACTGACACAAGCTTTGGTGCCTGGAATGTTCGGTGCGAGATAGTGCTTGTGTGACTAGTAGGTGCTGGGTGTTTCCAAATGATCTGTACCCTCGGACATCTCGGAGACTCCTCTAATTCGAGCAACTGTTATATGGTAAATCTGGTTTTCCATCTGGCCATCAGGCGAAGCCCACGTTGTCTTGTGTATATTTTTGTGTGGAATCACAGTGCCACCCTTAACATGGTCATTGAAAGCGAAGAAATCTTCGAAGAGCTCCTCGTTTTCATTGCAGGTGCCGATGCCATGTCTTTCCATGATGTGCTCCCTGCTGGTGTTATCATCTCTCACTTTAGCATTTAGTTTTTTTCCATGGTGATTTTTAGATCTCTTCTTGGTGTGTGGTCAAGCAGAGACTGCAAGGTGCTACAGAAGTCTTCTTTTTCTTCTTCCTCTTCATCTGCTGCATTTGTTGGTGCATGACAGTGGATGATGGTGATCTTCCTTCCTTTAGCGTTGAATCTTGTTGACATGAGCCGTGGTGAGACTGGTTCCCAGGCCATCAGTGCCTTTGTTGCCTCTGTTGACATCAGCTACTCCCTGGGTATGATCGTGGTACAGGTCTTTGCGGCCAAAGTAAATAATGGTTGCTCCTGATGTTAGTCTGGACTTATTACTTCCATTCCATCTGGTTTCCCATAACCTAAGAACCCTGATGCTGTATTTTCTCATTCCTCTTGCCATTTGAGCTGACTTGCCACTTTCATAGAGGGTTCTGATGTTCCAGGTCCCTGTCCTGGTTCTTGCGTTGGTCATCAAAAGATGAGTTGGCAAGCTGGCTTCCCTAAGGCTTTTACCAGCGAGCTTCTAGAGAAGAATCTTCCTGACCAGGCCCCTGTTGTGATACTGTTGTTGGTTCTGTAACAGCTTTTGTTTTTACCTGAGTGGGTTGTTAGTCCAAAGCAAAACATGTAGGGCCAGGGTGCAACAGTTTAGTCTGGCCTCTGCTCTGACAGACCTGTTTGGCTTGGTTAGACCTGCCAGGAGCACAAGGTGGGCAAGCCACCACACCACTACAGGGTAAGTTGCACCAACTGGTGGTTGTAGTGAGTGCTATATGCAAGTAGATATTAGAGCAGAAAAGATACCCCACTGTACATCTGGAAACTAGTGATGAAAATATTTTATCTCAATATTCTCCTTTTGCTAAGTGGCTGAGTGTGATTTGTATCATAACATGTTGCTGTTACCCAGTGTTATATATGTATGTATATATGATACATAGTAGCACGCGAGAGTGAGAGAGGAGTGGAGTGAGCGATATTTAAATAGTATGTCGATATTAAAGTGTATTGCAGGTGGAAGAAAGTAGAGCACAAATAAGATATTGTTAAAGATTTACGTAAACAAGTGTACAATTTGAGGATCTTTAAATGGAGTATATCCCAAAGACAGTTATTCAGGCTTCTCCACAATGTAGGGGCGTCATGATAAACCTTTGTATTGCACAGGAAGCAAGTTATTTTAACGTGATTCGCATTAATATTCTCTGTTACTGGCATCATAAATAAAAAATACCTAAGTATAGGTTAAATATTTGTTATGATTTACGTATTATGTCTCTGTGTGCTTGTGTGTGCTGCGCCTGAATGAGTTGCGAGACAAAACTAGAAGACGATTAAATGTCTATAGTACAACAATGTTATAATAAATTTCCATTACTTATATTACACCCTTGTTTTGACACCAAATTTGTTCTTCTAATCCTAAAACTGAATGAGTTATACGAGTTGTTTAAGGTATGGAAGTGCGATAGCCGCCATTTTGATCAAATTTGCAAATGATTTTAAATAAGAAATTTGCTGAAATCATACATTCATTTTTTTCAACTTTTTTTGAAATTATCTGATTATGGTTTTGTATGAAAGTCTTCTATCACCTTAGAGACCTTAAACATACAACACTCAAAATAGTATGTAATTATGCAGACAGCTGGTACTCTGCAACATGATACTAAGAAAGAGAAAGTCCTTTAGAGAGGGACTTAATGTAGTCCGTTGAAAGAAACTGTAAAAAATGAAAAAAAAGTTTTTTTTATTTTCGTAAGGTGAATAATTCGTAATTTTTAAACCACCCATCTACGATCAAAATTGTGTTTTCACTGTTTAGTGCCCAAGTATATCAATTAGCTATTAATGCATTGCTTACAAATTAAGCTGAGTAAATATGTGACAGTAAGTTAAACTGGTGGCTTTACACACGCATGCACAGACAGTAATACACATACTCTCAGACACAGTCTTACACACACGCGCGAGCAGAGTGGGAGTGAAAGAGGCCTAGGCCCAAGTCCTTACTCCACGTTATTGTGCTTAAGCCTTTTTTCGAAGGTGGTTGCGTCCCTTAATTTAACCTGCTTGTCCCCGCTATTAAAAGGTTTTAGGAAAGGTTGATATATAGCAAACTGTTTATTTGGAGTAGAGGTGCTGTAAATATCAGAAAATTTGCTAATTTTGTAAACACAGGGAGAGAGGTTTCGTTTTTGTTACTGTAGTGACGTACACGCTGACCTAGTAAAGGACAATACAAGTACCGTAAGTAAAATATTCATCTTACTTGACGTTACAGAAATAAGCATACTGGTAAATAGAGGAATAAACATAAGCATCAAAATTAAGCATAGTGTGTATCTGACATCGAATACCAATCTCTCTCTTTTACACACGCATGTATATGAACAAACGTTCAGAATAAGTGAGACAAAACAAAAACTAAGATATTAGAACAGCATTTAAAATGTAAAGACAAATCTTACATATAATTTTCTTTTGGATTATCTCTATTTGTTATACATATGCCAAAACACTATGTATTAAAATGTTAAAGTGTTGTTTATTGATTAAGTACTGTTGTAATGTTTTATTAATAGATAATGTATTTAACACCATAATTATTAAAAACAAGTCAAAGAAGTAACCATTCTAACTGAATTTGTTTAACCCAGACAGACTGTATATAGTAGCTTGAAGGCAACATGAATAGAAGCCATTTGAAAACATAAACATCCTGCCTTGATAACATACCACACAAAAGCATGCGCAGTACATTTCATGCAGTCATTAGCGTTTTGATTATACAAGATACAAGATACAAGACATCTTTATTGTCTATGGTCGCAGAGACATAGAAATTTTTCTTTGTTGGGAGCTTCCGCAAAAAAAAACAACAACAACAAAAGAACAAGAAAAATCTGTTCCCATGCATGGATCAGCAACTGCCAGCAATCTGGTATGTTGGTCTGAGATGGGGAAGAAAATTCTTCTATGTATCCACACCGACTATGTAAAACTTCAGAATTCCTTGGATGATAGGAGCTGCTGTTGTTGCTGGTTTCTGAGACAAGGTTAATTAAAAGTATGTTTAATGTGTTATCCTTCCCTTATCCAGCTCTGTATTGAATGGCTGTTCTGTACAGTCGCCATTGTGAGGTTTCTTATGACATGGACGACATTTTGGAGACCTGTTTAAGAGTGCTATTGCAGTCGGTAAAAATGACTTGGCAAAGGCACTCTTCTTGACGACCCCTTGCTGCCATCTATGGCAGGGGGGTAGCAGTTGAAAATGGCGATGAAAATGGTCTGTGATGATGCTGATCGCTTTTAACCTCACAGCCCTGATGTGGAGGTCTTTGTGGGGAACCAATGATATTACTGACACTCTTGACAACCCTCGTCAGACAAGCTTTATCTTTGACAAAGAGAACGCCAAACCACATCGGTATGTTGAATGTTATGATGCTCTCGATTAGGCTGCGATATACTAACTAACTCGAGGACAGGGCTACTGACACCAAAATTCCGCAATTGCCTCAGCAGAAACAGGCGCTGATGTGCTTTCCTGGAAACAACGCTGGTGTTTTCCTGAAAGGACAGTTTATTGTCTAGCACTGTGCCGAGGTACCTAAAACTTTGCACCTGTTCTATTAACTTATTATCAATAATTATGGGGGTGTGGACAGGTTGATATTTTCTTCTCTCAAGGACCACTTCCTTAGTTTTGGAGACATTGAGCACCAGGAAGTTTTCTTCAAACCATGAGTGTAATTTCTGAACCTGGAGGAAATAGCTTGCTAGTGACTCCTCATCCTTGAGCCTAGCAACCAATGGCATATCGTCTGCAAACTTAGGAAACAATTTAAGAATTCTGTCCTGACTTCACTAGTATAAACAGAGAGCAGTATCGGGGACAAAACACACCCCTGTGGGGCTCTGGTATCAATCAGAGTGTTCGAGATTGTGTCTCCCAAGCTGACCCTCTGTGGCAGGTCCCGGAGAAACTCCCTCATCCAGAGCACTAGGGTTGAGTTAACATTTAGTGCTAGGAGACGTTGTAAAAGCAAGTGTGGTTGAATGGTATTAAATGCAGATGAAAAGTCCATGAATAGAATACGGGCGTATGTAACAGTGCCATCCAGGTGTAGTGAGTTTGCAGTTGTGGATAGCTTGGCAGGACGAGTCTTCATACAACCCCTGGATACTGTTTTTGAGCTTAGGCGGAATGCCGTAGCGGATCATCAGCCTACAGATGAAGTCCCTCTCTGCACTGTCAAATGCCTTCTTAAAGTCCACATAGTCTGCTTCTAAATTTCATAAGCAGTTTCAAGTAAGGCATCAAAATTATTTGAGTTATATTGTATAAATCGATGTTTAAAAAAATGGGCGAAATCCCTGAGATGTTTGTTAAAAAAATTGGGAATGTTTAAACACTGTTTATGTGTTACTTTTTATCTGATAATAAGTGATGATAATGTCGATATCAAAGATGGTGCACTGCGCGCACCGTTTCTGCATTCTGAAACACTGAAGAAGAACATGATTTAAAAAAATAAGTTAGTTGATTTGCTGAAGTATTTTGCACTAAATTGTTTTCGTTGCTTTATTTATTCAGGTGCTCACAATGGATACATTTGCTTGGATTTGTGCAATCATGTTTACGGCATGTCTACCTGTGCAAGTGGACTGTGTCAAAGGTATTTTTGTCATGTTATCACGAATTTGTGCCTCAAGCTGTCTCATGTATTGTTACTGTTGTTTCTAAAATTTCATGTTTGCTTTATCGATAACACTGCCAGATAAACAACATGTATTAAAGACCTACTACCAAATTTTGTTTTGCCTCCATTGCCTCAAATAGAGGATTTTCCTAAAATATACAGATCAAATGGCAAAGTGGGATGGATGAAATCTTACTGAAAGTGTAATTCAGTCAACTAGACCAATGTTCTTCTCAGATGTTCTTCTCGTTTGAGAAAAGCGTTATTTATATCGCATTGGTATCTGTAAGAATTACTAACAAGAGTATTGCAAGGATTCTATACAGGTTAAAGTTCAGGTTTAATGATAACTGAAATTCTAGCGCTGAAATGGGAAACATCTTAGAAGAATCTCTATTATGATTTATTGTCTTTCGTTGGGTAGCATCATCTAGAAAAGATACTATTCATCCTGATAAAACTTCCATACATGTATCAATTATTATTCATGGAAACGAAACGTTACTCTTATTGAATTCTAGTTATGTTTACTGATCCGGACTCCGTAGAAGTAACGAGTAGAGGTTTAGGCCTCGACAAATGGTTTGTTGGCAACGCCTGACTCCACACATGCATATTAAATATCAACAGTATAAAGTATAAAATTTTTATACAACAAGAAGACACCGTTTAGTGCACAAAATATCTAGAAGTCAGTGTCATTAAAGTCATTAAGTGGAGAAAAAACAATGCAATCGGCTCAAGAAGATAACTTACACAGTCAGTTAATGATAAGTCAGACAGGTTAACAAGACCAAAAGAATGCTTTAATCATGAACTTCTTTTATTATGAAACCTTTATGGCCATTAAGATAATTATAACAGAATGTTACTTCATCTTAGTGAGAACAGAAGAATGGCGTAAAGAAATGAAGAGAAATTAACAGGTTTGAAAAAAAGCATAAATGAATCTTAAATACACATACGTACGTGCACGCTCACACACAGCCTTATACCCGTATAAATTACACGTGTGGACATAAATCTTACACTGATGTAACCAACAGAAACTTTTGTAGGTTTAAAAAACGTTTAGGCTGCAGTTTCTAGTTTTCCATCTCAAAACATACACCAGTATTCAGTTACATTGTAGTTTTATAATACGATCTTTAACACATTATTTTCGAAATCCATTTCCTTTGTATTTGGCTAAGCCTTGTAAGGTCTTTGTAAACGCCTAGTTCGCAGCTCGCTGTAACCAAAGCAAGTTTTCTTAGCACAATTAATCAGGCCGTTATATATTAATTTTGTTACAATAAAATTTGAAATATGAACATTTTACGTTTCAGATAATGGCACATCACTTCTGCTATATTATATTGAAATACTTCCCCTTGTTTGTTCGGCGAGTGTCATATACATAATGCTTTTCGCGTCCTTGTTTTCAATCACAGCTTCATACATTCAAAAGTGAGCAGTATATATATATTTATAAAAAATTCTATCCTCCTTTTCTATACATATGTAATTAGTGTCTCACTTCAGGAGTGACCTTATGGGCTTACAGTTTTTAATTTCTCTGATACATCAAAAACTAATGGCTAATAGGCTGGTTGATTTGTGAGCAATACTTCATTTTAGATATCTAGCAGATCAGACATCAAATACTGTCAGATAAAAAGGAATGATCAGAGACAGAAGATCAGCTATATTTAGAACAGTTTCTCATAGTCATTGTTAGTTTACCATATAAACAAAATACTTT